>NC_134709.1:59302988-59617988 GCF_043290135.1 Rhipicephalus microplus | reverse complement strand
TTTTGTTTTTCCAAGCGGTGCATGATATCAAGTAAGTAAGGTTTTTAACGTCTGTCTCATGATGACAGAATCATCTCTGACCTTTTAGAACGCAGATGTGTGCGGCTATGCTCTGGCGGATTGCGTCTGTGGACGATATAGAGGTCGAGCAGCAGTTTTCGGTGCGAAATTGCTGGACGACCTAGTTGGAACGAATTATACTTTCACCCACTTAGCCCGAAACGAACAAGCACAAAGAAAATTAGAGCACAGGCAAGGTTCTGTTTGGTGTCGCAGAAATCTGTTGACAGAGTCGGGGCTCAGTGTTGCGAAACCGCTGCCAAATTTGGCTGATACATATGTCCTTGCAGCTGTGCCTTTCCTGTGAGAGCTCTGTGTTATTCACAGTGCATTTTCGTGGGCGCCTATGCGACGTCAGCCATTTTAATGAACATAATGAACGTAGCACGTTCTCTTCCTGTATTCGCAGCTCTTCTATAAAGATAGTGCTTCAGAGTTACAAACTCAACACGTAGCGACGCGTTTGACACATTCAAGAGGAACTGAATGTGTGCGCCACGTTTCAATACATCGCAGTCGTGTCCCCAAAACAGGAAATATGTACTTAGCTGTGTCCTTCGGAGTCGCAGAATCGGCGACGGCAAACAGAGCCTTGCCAGAGTACACACGGAGGAACATAATCTAACGACTGGCCTATCTTTTGAAAATAAATCTTCTCAAATACCCAATATAATATGCGCGATCTCGTCAAAGAACTCATCACCCGCCAGTCGGATTGCGCTCGTTCATGTCCACTCTTTCCTTCACCCTTGTTCGTTTATTGCAAAGTGGATGAAAGATGAACTTTCGGCGAACCCGTTAACTCAATAAATCCACCCTTCTTGCGTCGAGAAAACGGACATGGCGTAAAAAGTTCCCACAAAGACATGGTATTTCACGCTCATTGCAGAATGATCTCAATGATGTTGTATCCAAGGCAAGACCACTTGCGTGACAAGCGAGTGGCGCAACTTTGTAACTTTTGAAACAATGAAGTTTCATGTGTACAAGAGAATTTGGGTTTGAGATCATTATAGGGCGCCATTAGGGAGGAAATATGCGTCATGCACAGAGGAAAAAAACACTGGGTTGTTACAGTGTACGTCTCTTTATATACTCGATTATTGATCTTCTGTACTTTCATTTCATTCATATTCACCATAACAGGTCAATTTACCTGCATCTTCAATGGCTTCTATCTTTACAGTATATAATGGAATGACTTCGATTTTCTTTTTCTTTGTCAACTATATCATGCATTTTCTGAATTTTTGAAGTGCCAGTGTTTGTAAAAAAGCGCTTAAGTTTAATGGTACAATACTCCGAGCACTCTAATTCCTTAAAATTTTGCACACATCAATCTCCCTCAACATTATTTGCATTTTGGGAAGAAATTGAAAGCTATTGAACGCCGATACTAACTGGAAAGCCGGCGTTTCTTCTTTAGGAAAACAAAAGGTATGGAGGTCAGATTATTCACTATTCCCGGATTGTTTTTTACCCTCCTACGCCGCTGCTTATTCGGCTTCTATCGTGGCTTTTAAAGCATCTGTATCTGCAAATTCCATCGATCTCGCTGGTAATGTCACATCTTATTTCAATGCCTCGTGCATGTTCGCCATTAAACATTTGTTCTTTTGGTATAGCTGTTTTGGAAAATGGCTTGTATTACTTGTGCCTTTTATTAGTGCAATTACCCAATTTTAAAATGAATCACTCTGGAATAACATTGATCTTTCATAGGTCCACCCTTGTGCGTAGTTGTCAACGTTAATCACAATGCCATAATCATCGCCTGCAGGGTCTGGACACATCGTGGCCAGTTCCTCTCCGCGTCTTGTGCCTGAGTGACGAGCCGTTGTTGTTGGAGTCATGTCCAACAACATCGTTTGGGCCCGAGTCGTGCAAGGCGTCACTTGCTCCTGCCTGGTGAGGGAAAGAGAAAGACACAAATCAGCTCACAAATTCAACTTTTACATTTTCCTCCACTGCTGCTTGCTGCTTGCGCAACGCTGTGTCCGCAAGGGTCATGAACGAACGCCATAACGAAAGCTTCCGAGACATAAGGGCGGCACCATACGAACGCGTTGAAGCGCGTCAGCTCGTGGCTTTTTGACGTGGTGCCACGCTCCTATAGGGAGCTCGAGTTGGCGTAGCGACGGCAACGCTGCGCCGGGCCCTGGCGGCGAGCTTCGGAAAACTTGAGGAGAGGCGCGGGAGAGGGCGCAGGCGAGTCAATTGTGCGACATGCGCGTAACGCGTTCCGGAGCCGGTGCGGAGAATGTCGGCGCCGTCTCGTCAGCTTGGCGCGCTAAAACGAGACGCTCGCTCCACGAAGTTGCCTTTCCGCGATGGAAGAAGTGGCCTCAAGGGAAGCGTCGGCGAGGTGGTGGTGATGGTGGTAAAAAACATTTATTTCAGAAAAAGTTTACTAGAGAGTGCCGACGTGGCCCATCGGCGTGCTAGAGTGGCAAGACCCTATTCCGGGACGCCAGTGGAGCTGGAAGCTGCCCGTGCGCGCTCCACCAAGGAGCGTTGTGCAGCCAAGGTAGAGCAGCCGAGCAGGTGCTCCTCCCAAGCCTCTCTAGTTGGGATAGGAAAAGGGGATAAGAAAGGGACGGGATTAACTGGGCACGATGCTACGACGTGATATGTGTTGGCAAGCACATGACAGGTCGAGCAGGTGCCATTGATTTCCGGCAAAAAGTGCCTGGCGACCGCCGGACTGATAAAGGTGTTCGTCTGCAGGCGGCGTAGCAGTCGTTCGTCCGCTTTCTCCAAACCGCGTGCGGGGTCCGGGTAGAGGCGGCGCGAAGCCCGGTAATAAGCCAAAATTTCGCGGAAGCGCGTCAGGTTGGTATTGCCAGATTCCGTCTCGGGACATGGAGGGGCAACGGCCCGGACAGGAGAAGCGCGGGCAGCGGCATTTGCCGCCTCGTTGCCGGGCAGGCCCGAGTGGCCTGGGGTCCACACTATACGACTGGGATGAGGGTTAAAGTGCCAAGAGGCTGCCTGTAGCAGGCTAGCCGCCAGCGGGGTAATGGAACCCTGAAGGTACTGAGAACAGGCCGAGCGCGAGTCCGTCAGGATGGTGCGTGAGGCAGGGTGAGAGGCAGCCAAAGCTATGGCAACCTCTTCAGCGTGCGTTACTGTGTCTGCTCGAAAGGAGAGGCCATCTACGTGTTTGCCCTCTGTAATCACGGCAGCCGTGAAGTGACCCGAGGGGGAGGGACCCGAGACGTCCACGTAGCAAACACCAGGACGATCGGAGTGTCGCGTATGAAGGGCCGCGGCGCGTGCTAGTCTGCGGCCAGGATGGAGGTCAGGGTTCATATTACGGGGTAGAGGTTCCACCCATAGCTTTTGACGCCAGAGCTCTGGTACCGGCTGCAGAGGGTCTTGGTGAGATATCGGGTTAACGCCAAGTCTGTGTAGAAGACGGCGCCCTGAAGGCGTCTGCGACAGTCGATTGATTTGGTTAACGCGATGAGCTTCGCGCATCTCTGCAAAGGTGTTGTGTACCCCCAGAGCCGTGAATCGGCTGTTGGAAGTTGCAATAGGTAGGTCCAGAGCGCGTTTGTATACTGAACGAAGAAGGACGTCCAGCTGGTGCTCGTGTCGACGACGCAGGCGAAGGTAAGGCAAGGCGTAGAGGACGCGACTGGTCACAAACGCGTGGGCCAATCGGAGGGACTGAGACCCGCGGAGGCCGCCGCGCTTAGTAGAAACTCGCCGTATCATGCGGCTCACCTGTTCGCTGGTGCGTCTGAGGCCTGCTATTGTGCCCTTTGGATCCAAGGACGATGTGAGGTGAAGGCCAAGAACCCGAATATTTTGCACTGCCGGGACGGGCCCGGACGGAAGAAAAATTTGAGGCGGCGGTAGCGGAGAGACTGAAAGAAGAGCCGATTTAGCTGGAGAGCACTCCAGGCCGCATGAACCTGCGTAGGTGTCCACCAGAAGGGCAGCCTTTTGCAGGCGTTCTTCGATTTGCGCTAAGGAGCCGGTGTTGGTCCAGATTGTGATATCGTACGCATATAGTGCGTGTTGTATTCCCTCGACCTCGCTTAGAAGAGAGGGGAGGTTCATCATTGCCAGGTTAAAAAGCAGAGGAGACAGGACTGCCCCTTGAGGTGTACCCCGCGTGCCTAATAAGTACGGGCCATGTTCGGTAGAATTAAGGCGAATGAAGGCGGTGCGATGCGATAGAAAGGCGCGAATGTAGTTGAAAGTCTTCTGCCCGCAGTTTGTGGTAGACAGGTTAGTGAGTATAGTGCTGTGTTTGACGTTGTCGAAAGCCCCGCGGAGATCGAGAACGAGCACAGCTTTATCGTTATGGCGCATAGTAGTCGGCTCTATGATATCGTGTTGAAGCTGGAGCAGGACGTCCTGCGCCGACAGATGCGGGCGAAAGCCAAACATCGTGTCGGCAAAGGTGCTCCTGGCCTCCAAGTAGGCTGAAAGGCGTTCGCGAACCATGGTTTCCATGAGTTTGCCTGCGCAAGACGTAAGTGAGATGGGTCTCAGTGCCTCAATACTAATGGACTTTGCCGATTTGGGAATGAATGTCACGACCGATGTGGTCCATTCCGTTGGAAGCGGAGAACCGTCCCATATCGAATTTATAAGCTGGAGTAGCGAGAGGTGTGCTTGGTCGGGAAGATTTGCCAGGAGCGATACTGTGATTCCGTCGCGTCCAGGGGCCGTGCCCCGTCGCATTTTCGTGAGTGCAAATCGTAAATCAGAAAGCGTGTATGGGGCGTCGAGGTCGGTGTTAGGGGCGCCGGAATACGTATATGCTGGGCCTGCGGGATCAATTGTGCGGCAGATGTAGCGGTCACAAAGTTCTCGCGCGAGTTCATCCGTAGTGCCCTGAAATGCATGCAGAACACGGTGGAGCTGGCGTTGCGTTTCTCCCCTGGTGGTGGAGGGATCGAGAAGGCTTCTAAAGAGTCGCCACGCACTCTTAGAGCTCATCCGGTTTGCAGCCTTCGAACAGGTGTCTGCCCAGTTAGCATCGAAAAGTTGTGCGGAGTATGCGGCCGCCTCTGCAGTGAGCGCCTTAATGCGAGCGCGAAGTTTCCGATTACGTTTGTTGCGTTTCCAGCGCCTTATGAGCCCGCGGCGAGCGTGCCAAAGATGTAGGAGGTGTGGATCGATCGCAGGAGTCAAATTAGAGGTTGCAAGGGTGCGAGTGTTCGCTTGTTTCATATGAAGAGCGTATGATGCCCACGCTGTATATTCGGTCGAGGAGAGGCCGGCGGGGAATGGTTGCATTCTGAACTGAGTCCAATCGGTGAGACGGGCTTGGCCCCAGTGTTGGCGCATTTTCTGCCGCGGTGTGAACGAAATGCGGAGTAAAAAGTGATCGCTGCCTAGGTTTTCGCCTAAATTTTCCCATGTAGCATCGCGGATGTGACGGGTGAGGGAGAGGTCGGGGCATGTGTCTCGCGTGACCGAGTTGCCGGAACGTGTGGGTTGTGCCGGATCGGTAAGAAGCGTCAGGCTCAGCGAGGAAATGAGCTCCTTAAGCTCTCTGCCCCGGGCCTTCTCGTAGTGGTAACCCCAGTGAGGGCTGGGGGCATTAAAGTCCCCGACAATCACCAGTGGTTGTCGGGCCGCTATACGCAGTGCCCGATGGAAGAGATGCGCAAACGAAGCCCTCGCAAGGCGAGGGGGACAGTACACGTTTAAGATATGTATTGATGGTTGGCCCCTCCGCTGAGACAGCACTGATATCATGCAGTAGTCGTAAGGAAGATCCAGATCGAGGTCGATCTGTATCGCCGTGTAAGCTTTATGCACGAGGAGGCATGTGGTGGTGCCGCCTACATAGGAGCAGTATCCAGAAAGGGATGGAGCAGGGCCAGATTCTTGGAGCGCCAAGACGGCCGGCTGAGAGCCAAGTGAGCTGAGGAAAAGGGAAAGATGTGAACGCTTTCGCCTGTTCCCGAAGCCTCCAGGGTTCCACTGTATGATCTCGAATTTAGACGCAATGTTTGAACGGGACGTACGATTGGTAGCCATCGTGACTGTCCTAGGTTTTATATTTGGTCCTCCATGTCCCGCTCGGAATCCTCAGAGGCAGGGAGGGGCACGGAGGCCGGATTGTCGACGGCGGGGTGGTGTTAGCCACCTTACGACGACGCCGTGGAGCTGTACCCTCACTGCTCACCGAGCAGGAGCGGGAACGCGATGCCTTGGGTTGAAACTGGGTGATTGCCCAGGCTTGAATAGCCTGGGTAACCTCTACTACTATGCGTTGGACCGAGAAGCTGGTGAGGAGGTGATTAATCGAAGCTTCGACGCGCGTGAGGCGTTCCTCTACGCGCGGGGTGTGCTCTTCGCTAGGGAGAGTTTGGTTAGTGGGCAAGAGAATATGAGGTGCCCCAGGAGCCTCAAGAGCTTCTGAAGTAGATGTGGCACCGGTTCCGAGTGCTGGAGGACACATGGCTGCTTTAACCGGCGGTTTAATGGGAGTGGACTTAGCGCAAGGACTAAGCTTGGACGTAGCTGGCGTAGCCGCCTGGACAGAGGAGGCAATACCGGATGGCCTTGCAGTACACTGTTGTTGGGGTTGAAGTCGCTTATTTAAGAGTTCGAGTTGTTTAGTTAAAAGAGAATTTTGCTTTTGAAGTGCCGCAACTTGCTGGCGAAGGGCCGCAAGTTCGGGAGAAGGAGGATCGACAGAAGGGGGTGAGAGAGGCTTAGAAGCAGCTTTCCCTGCCCAACTGCTCACCTGAGGTACCGCCGCTGGTGCTTCGAGCGGTGGGAATGCTTGAGAGTCGGCGTGGAGTGGTGGAGCCGAATGATGCAGGTTTGTGCTGCTGTCTGGCTGTGACGAACATGAGGTGGTCCCTCGAGGAGATGTTGAGGGCTGCTTGCGTTTCCGATATTTTCGGTATTTTGCCGTGCAGCCACTGGTCCCAGTCTCATGGGCGCCGTGGCAGAGGAGGCACTTGGGGTGGCAGTCGTGGCCATTGAGACCTGCAGGTGCGGGGGTTCCACATTTGGCACACTGGGTTGGAGCGGCGTGAGGGCACTGAGGTGGTCGATGACCGATAGTACCGCACTTGGTGCATACAGGGACCGTTTTCTTATAGGCGCGGATATACGTCGCCACGCAATGGTAGAAGAGGAAGCGGGGTAACTTCGTGCCCTCGAAAGTCACCACCGCCGCCGCGGAATCTCCGAGTTTGCGGACCGCAAGGATAGTACCTTGAGGCCAATACAGTTCAGACTTTATCTTTTCCGGGCTTTCAGCAGGGTTTACATTGATGACGCCCTTGCATGTATCCCCTGGTGCCTTGGCGTGGCCTCGAACGGGCAGCTGCTGATCCCCCACTTGCAGCTGGAAGTCCCCGAGGAGTCGCTCTGCCATAGGCAAAATGGTGGTGCTACAGACCAAGATGTTCTGTTCCCAGATTGGCCACACTTGAATTTGCGTGGTAGTCCGGTCGCCGAGGTAGCTGCGGATGGCGTCGCCCGCGCGATCGGCCGGGACAAATGTGCGTAGCTCGCAGGGAACGCGAGGTTTCAGCACTACGATGTAGTCGTCGCGAGAGAGGCGAGGAGTTTGACGCGGACGCCACTTGCGTTGCTTCGCTGGCTGCGAGGACGGAGCAGAGGTAGGCACACCGCCGGAGGGATGGCGCGCCGGCGTTCCTTGCTAGGCTGGGGAATGGTGGCCCGCCGTGGTGTCTCGTTGTTGTTGAGACGCAGACTTCGATTTCGCTTGCTTGCGTTGCCACAGTTTCACCATGTCGTCGAGGTATTCATCTTCTGATGGCATAGTGTTTTCGGAGGATGAAATCTCCATGGACAGCATTTGGCTTGAGGTAGGATCATAGCCCGTAACCACGTTAGCGGCCGCCATCGCCGGGCTGAGAGCCCTTAGCGAGGCGGCGTTGTAGCCGGGAGTGAAGGACGTCCCTCAAGTTGTCAAAACTGGACCCACCTGGACGAAGGTGTTGTCTAGGCGAAGCGGAGAACTTGGCGGTGACGATAAATCCAAGTTTCAGGGGTACCAAGGTGGATGTCCGCAGAAATAGCAGAAAATCTACGGAGGCGATGTGGAGTGCGTCTGTCACCATCGAGCGCCCGTCGGCGAGGTCCGAAGTAGTATTGTGTTGTGGGCTGGCAACACAATACAGGCAACACCAAGGGACGCTCTCCACGTGTAAAGCTGCATCAGTTCCCTAAAGAGTGACAGCTGGCGAACACAGCCGCGTTTGCGAAAAATAGAGCAAGCATGACACGAAAGCCCAACAAAAAAAAACGAGGCGAGCATTTTAATTAGACTTGCTGCGGTTAAAGCTCGGCTTGATGCTTCGTGGAGAAGTCAGCGACTCATCCTCCCGCTGTACGGAAGACATGTCTCTAAAACTTCTCGCACATTATAATGCCATGACCGTATACCTTTAGACGTTATTTATTTTAGATGCGGAAGCATCTTATCCTCGCGCCTTGTAGTGCGCCGTCCGCACCGCTTCTCGAACATTCGACAGCTGACGCGCGCGCATGCGCCGTCGCGCCGTCGCCCACTCTTCCACCATCTGTGCATCCCTTCCTCCTCTACACACCGCGCGCGCTTCACTCCTCCACCATCTGTGCACCCTTCCTCCTCTACACACCGCGTTCGACATCTACAATTCTCCTGATTCTCCAGTGGACGCGCATGTGGCGTCGCGCTTCGAGAACATTCAACAGCTGACAGTGCATGCGCCGTCGAGCTGTATATATACTCAAGGTCGGCGCTCGCTCGCTCAGTTGCCGCTCGTCGGTTGGTTTGTACGGCGCGTCGACGTCCAAGGTCGCGGTGAAATGAATTCCAAGGAATCCACAAACACAATGATCGACGTCCCTTCGACCAGCGCCGCCCTTTCGCATACGTGTGTACGTGTTCACTCATTTAACACCCCCTCCTACAACCACGTTAACCAATTTAGCCATCGACCCAAGTAAGTCGCAATTTAACACCCCATTTCACAACCACGTTAACCAATTTAGCCATCGACCCAAGTAAGTCGCACTTGAACACCCCGTTAACCAATTATATGCTCCGCATCCTCCTCAGTGTTCCCCCGAGGGAAGCTGCGGGCAATTTTTTTTTAGCACACCGCAAATGTTTCGACATGACAGTACAAAGCTGCTACTTCCAGATGCCACATCAAAACAGCAATTATATGGTTTTAATAAACGTCAATCAAGCACATCAACAGATTACCCGGCTTCATGTCGGCAGAATGAGAGTTACCTCGAAGCGTACGTCATACACGGTATTGTCACGGACCTGAGAAATGCATTTCCCAGTGACTCGGGCGTCTTCGTCTTCCATCGTCTGCTTCACATCATAAACTTGACTAACGAGCTTTGCTTCTTTCGTTAGATTCTCTTCTCGGAAGTGCTTGTCCAGCTCGGCGGTCTTTATGAAGCCGCACTGCAAGCGGTACACTCAAACGCACCGCGCACTCTCTGCATGAGCACGTAAGAGAGGGGCAGAACGTCGGCGGGAAGGGAAAACGTGCAATACACATCCTCGATTTCTACCTTTTATACGAGGGATGGCGCTGTCTGTCCAGAGTCGCAGCACCCCAATGCGTTCCTTTGGCTTCCTATAGGGGGAGTGGGCGCAGGGCTTCAAATCATCATCACGAAGTGGAGCGCCCTCTCTGCTCATTGTGAAATACCACAGTGCCACATCAGACAGCCATGCGCTGAGGCGCTACAACGTGTATGTGCAGTCAGGCCTTAAGTGTGTGCCCGGAGGAAAAAGGGGCGATTGCCATCTGCTCCCTCTCTTAATCATAGGAAGGCGGGCGCGAATTTTGCCTTGTACTTTTACTCAGTCGTACATTCGTCTCTTTTTCAAGGGATGCCAGAGAAGAAGATGATGTTTAGCTTATTCTTAAAATTAGACTTTGACAATACCGAGAACACCGCTCTTATCGCCAGAATACGCAAGGAAGCAAGAAAAGCACGAAAATTGATTGATTGATTGATTGGTTGGTTGGTTGATTGATTGATTGATTGATTGATTGATTGATTGATTGATTGATTGATTGATTGATTGATTGATTGATTGATTGATACGTAGGGTTTAACGTCCCAAAACCACCATATGATTATGAGAGATGCCGTATAGTGGAGGGCTCCGGAAATTTTCACCACCTGAGGTTCTTTTACGTGCACTCAAATCTGAGCACACGGGAGTGCAGCCGCCGCAGCTGGGATTGGATACCGCGACCTGCGGGTCAGCAGCCACTCGAGTACCTTAGCCACTAGGCCACCGCATAATATACGAAAACATTTACGCAGGAAAACATGACAAGATTGTTTTTCAGCAGATTATCATACGTGCTTTTCCAAAAAAAAAAAGATAATGCTTTCGCCGACAAAGAGACAGGCATCATACTGATGCGTAATCAGGGTGTTCACATTCGTGCCTCAACTAAAAAAATGAGGTATATAGTTTTCCAATTATCCTTGACGCCTGTGCGTGAAAACAAGTGCGTGGATCTAATGTAGTCTTCCTAATGTACCGATATCTTTGTTGGTATACTTATGACATTTATTCTTGTTTTGATGGGACTTGAAGCTGTGTTGCTGTTTTTATTACTTTTCAATAATTTTGTGAAATGACGACTGTTGAACACAAACTAATATCTGAAATCGTTTGATTAATACAACCCGTGCACGCTCATATAATTTATTTTCGTTGTACGCTGTCTTCTGTTATATCGTAATGGGAACTCGGGTACTTTCAAGCTGTTTATAACAGCTTTTCTTCTGGAGGAACCCCAGCAAATTGCAACAAAATTTTGCAAATAAAGATTTGGCAGATTGATTGACTGATTTAATTATTTTATATTTATTTATTTATTTATCCATTTGTAGATTTATTATAATAAACTATCATGCGCATTATGGGTGGCCCTAACGATTTCGCGAGAGCACCGGTCCTGATGCCTTCGGCTGATTCCTTGTGTTTCCTCGTTCTGCCGAAGTGGATCTCGGAGGTCATGCAGAAATAGGCGCGTAGTTGAGATCCGTTCCGCCAGGTGATGCAGCAATCCCTATTGCCTACAATTTTTCTGTGAACTCGGTGAGTTAAGGTTCACCGATTATCCCTACAATTATTTGGTCCTTGAGTGATGCTATACTCCTGTGTCGTACATATCGGGTACAGTGTTTAACCTTACTCAGAATCACCAATGACTCAGAATCACAAAACACGATGTAATACACAATGCCTAAACATTGCGAAAAGTGGAAGCAAGATCATTAGCGGTAGTCATTGGAAAATAAAGAAGAAAGTCACTTGGTGCTTGCACCACCAGTAGAAACATCGGATGTTTTAGGCGCAAGAGCAAGCTCAAATTTCGCTTTGTGATGTGTAATCTTTTCAATAAATCAATCAATCAACGAATCAATCATTCAGTCATTACATCAATCATTCGTTCATCTAATGAGTCAGTCACTCAGTCAGTCAACGAACCAAGCAAGCATGCGGTCAAGTTGCTTTTCTGTGACAGGGCTGGAACGTACTTGCTCTCTTCATGCTCAATCAGCCTTGGTTCCGGGAGAACTTCGGCGTCCTCAAGAGCTCCGGTGAGTGTCTTATATTATGCAACCTCGTTTCGGCCACATTTAATGCCTTGGGCGTAGGGGGTCGTCATTGGTACACTATGCGAAACGAATTTTCATAAGTTTCACAATATGAAAGAGTTGTATAACCACGTAGCGCAAAGCTTTGAGTTTGCGTAATGCATGCATCGAACGCCATCCTCTTCCGACCTCCCGTCAAAGGACAAACGCTGCTAACGCTACGCCCGCAAGGCGCGTCAGCTTTCCGTACGGTATTAGTGGCATAACAAATACGGAAACATGCCCAAGAACAAGTCTGGCTCAATACCAAATAATTACAGCAAAGTCTACAATAGGTCAAGAAGAACAAAACTTGGCTTTTTCTCACTCCTCAGAGGATTATAATTATGATTTCTCGACATTTCTGAAGGAATGCATGATTTAGGATTCGTAGTTCTTGCCTGAATACCAACTGTGACCTTGGGCGCATTTCCTGTTCATTGCGTAACATTATGTTTGGTCAGTGTACACGGAAATATAAAATGTGGTTGCGCGCAATATGAAACTTCTTATGAAAGCAGCTGAAGTGAATTTCCTACACTCAATTTTGTACAAAAACAGCGTACGTACAACCTATATCACAAATGTGAGATCATACTCAATTTTTTTTTCCTGCTTGAGATATTCACGTGTATAACCATGCACAGTCAAAAAACTCGATCACGTACTTCGCATTCTTTTTTTTTTTCGGATAACTAATAAAAGTACTCACAAATGAAACGTTAAGTAAGTATGCTACAAGGCGAACTTGATTATGTCAGAAAACCACTGTGCGACATGTTAGTACAATTATGGGCTCGTTCGTTTAGTAAATGGAACCGAATCATTTTTTACACTAACGTAAAATGCCACGCGCTCACTTGCTTGTCATCTACGTCACTGCGGATGAGTGTCGTCAATGCAGGGGCGTAGCCGTGGGGTGGCACACCAGGCCCTTGCTCCCCCTAAATTTTGCTTTTCGTGGCATACAGAGCGAAAAATGACCACAGGAATCGGGTGCCCTCTCCGAAATAAAGGAAGTGCGCCCCCCCCCCCCCCGTAATATATTTCTGGCGACGCCCCTGCCTCAATGCTATCACATGCAGTAGCTTGCTGAATGTCCCGCTTACGAAACTGCACATAAGTGTGTTCTTTTATGTCCAAAAGATATTTTGTAGTTTTTTTATAAACAACGTAACCGTACGTGCACCTATCAAAATAACGTAGGTTATCTAGTGCACAAAGTAAAAGATGGGATAGGAATTGTATCGTTCACTATCAAAACTCCGTACCGGAGACACACGTGTGAAAGAGCTGTGATTTCTAGAATATAATAAATTAGAGTTAGTTAGGATGCAATTTTTTAGTCTGATGGTGGGTAAGTATTTTTATTTATTAACCAACGTGGCATAGAAGAACAGCCTTGAGCTATCTCTACATTCGTCTGTACAGCTGACTTCGATGCCATCTTTGAACATCAACTATTTGATGACTTTTTTTTTTCTGTAGCCACAGTGGGAATCAACGTGATCTCCGACTTTGCTATCATCACCAACATAGCGAGCGACATCCTCCTGATTTGGATTATTTGCTACGTGAGTGGTTGCTTCTCATGGCGCAGAAAGAGTGGGTGATTCTTTATTTATTTATTTATTTATTTATTTATTCATTCATTCATTTACTGCCCCGCCGCGGTGGTCTAGTGGCTAAGGTACTGGGCTGCTGACCCGCAGGTCCCGGGGGCTGCGGTGGCTGCATTTCCGATGGAGGCGGAAATGTTGTAGGCCCGTGTGCTCAGATTTGGGTGCACGTTAAAGAACCCCAGGTGATCGAAATTTCCGGAGCCCTCCACTACGGCGTCTCTCATAATCGAATGGTGGTTTTGGGACGTTAAACCCCACATAGCAATCATATTTATTTATTTATTTATTTATTTATTTATTTATTTATTTATTTATTTATTTATTTATTTATTTATTTATTTATTTATTTATTTATTTATTTATTTATTTATTGAGTGAGTGAGTGAGTGAGTGAGCGAGCGAGCATGCCATCGTTTAGCTTTGCACTGCTGTGCCACCATTCATTCACCACACTGCACTGTGTTTTTATCAATGGAAGAAAGAGTTGTTTTGCACTTCCTGTCTTCAAATATTCTCTATTGTCTGGTGGAATCACTTTAAGATTGCAGATTAAAATTTCCCTGGCAATGCTTCTCCACTTGTTAACGACATCGGGTAACCGTGAAAACTATCAGTCACGAATGAGTATCAGTCACTACACTTCTTATGTCGCATTACGAAAATAAATATAGCTAGCTTAATTTTTGTTAGTAATATTGGATGTTTAAGATCGCGAATGCTCATGATTATGAGAGACAGTCATAAAAAAACAACTTTACCCGATTATAGGCCTCCGGGACATTTAGGTACAACACTGCGGATCACACCGAATCAGTCTCCGATACACTTAAGTACAACACTGCGGATCACACCGAATACTTGGCTTTACCTCCGACACTCCGGAATTCTTGTGCTGCCCCGTGAATAATGGAGGCCAACGAGCTGAATTATATTTGTTTAACATCAGGCGAATACATCATCCAGTGCAATGCGATTTAATCTGTCTGAAAGAAAAATAAGTTTACTACGTGGCCGACCTGCCTTGGTAGTACAGGGAACACGACACTCGCTGAACACGTACAGTGAACATGGTCTAAATTTAACCCAGCACCGAGATTCAACCCACTATCGCGGGTTCAGCCCCAGCGGTTTTATAGCGGTGGCAGCGAAAGGCCCCTGTGAAGTGCTGCGTAAGAACCGCAGTTGTTCGTTGATTCACAATCCCTTCAGTACGGTGTGACTAATTTTTCTATCGTAGTATAAGGCACGAAAAATCGCAGATATTACGGCACCCTACTTTTTCGTCTTTTTATAATATATAGTAGTGTGTCTTTTAGAGACACCATTACATAGGCCGCCTTCATTGTGATTCACATCTGCGTGCGCTGGTCGGGCGCCTATTCGAAATAAATTTGTGATGATGAAATTTCAGAATCCTATAACAACTTGTTCCACTACCTTTCTGAAAAACTGTCGCCTCAACTACTGACAACGAAATTTTTTTTTACCTTATACAGAGCATTCGAGACACCGATGTCGATACTGACACAGCGGTAAGATATCCAGCGTTTTCAAGTTGTACAGATTTTTCGCTTGCGTAACCGAGATTTGTGAGCTTGGTTGGACTAAATTTTTTGTGTTTTGCGGGACAGTTTTACGACATTAAAGAAGAACTCGAGGCCTATACGCAGTAAATCCTAGCTACCTCAATAGGTGTATTTGCTTATGGGATGCTCTTTAACAGAATTGCTCAGCACAGCTACAAATAGCAAACAGCCAATCAATATTCTTAATGCCACAAATGCATGCTATATAGAACCCAAATGATTTATTAAAGTAAAAATCTGAAGGCACAATAAAAACTGAAGCCACGAAAAAGGTGCAACCATCTCCGCTCCGCAGACAACGATGAAATAGAGAGGTTGATGGCGTCCTCTTCTTCTTCAGGCTAATGCGTTGCTATGTTTTGTAAATGTTTCAGATATGTTGTAGCATTGCATTTCAATAAACACTCTCTCTCATTCTAAGCTTTGAAGTTGTAGTATAGATTCATTTTATCGTGACTATACCTATCTAACACAGGTTTCCAAAGAAGCCTCCGCTTAAAATGCTTTGGTATGCTGTAGCACTGCTCTTTATTAAACACTCTTTGTGAAGCCTTCAGATGGTCGTATAGCCACCACTTTTTACAACCACCAAGTAATACGTGACAATGGTCTGACTATGGTTAGCGCATGCCGTTTTTTGAGCTAAGTGCAGAGTCTTTCTTTTTTAGTCGAAGTGCATTATCCCAACTTGTGTGGTCCACTTGTTAGGCTACATTAATAGCTGCCTTGGTTCTTGAGTAATATTTTTGTTGACATACCATCCGAGAACAAACAAACCTCGTCATCAGCTACAGTTTGGCTAGCTTCAAGATTGTAAAAAGGGGTAACGCCAGAAACTGCATGCGGGCTGCTGTCCAAGTCATCCATTCATGAAGTCATGTGCAGATCCAGGTGCTCCACCTACGCAGGGCTAGCTTCCCCGTCGAATTGCTGGCTTCTATATATCACCGAAACTTGATCGAAGAATTGAATACCGGGAACCACACTGGCCCCAACCAGCCAGACACCAAAGTGTGTCCAGGCCGTGGTTGTGCAGCGCACGACCTTTCTCACCACTTCGTGAAGGTGGCTGGGAAAAGTGGCATTTCACTTGTTTTTTCGTCACTTGGTGAGCTTGCACATGTGTGTAGTTGTGTGAATGGGACTGTCGAGGCTTGCTGCACAAAAAATCACGCCACAAACTTCATTGACTTCAAAGTGGGCCTACCTACTTTTCGTTCGTGCTATCTTGCCACACTGGACGTTGCTTAAACGACAGACTGAGGGAGCATCGCGTAGTTGTAAATTCGTTGGCCGGGGGTGGACTTTTGGCAGATCACTGCAGCAGCTGTTCTCGCATGCCTCACTTTAAGGGCTCTCATATTATGCGTAAGCTTACGAAAATTATGAAGCATACAGCGTCAGTATAGATGCTTATCAATGTTTGAACACACTGTATCAGGCTTTTTCAAGTGAAATAAACGGCCTGTCTGAAGCGACATTGCAAATACTAGTGTTGTAGCACCGTCGCGCCTCTTCCTGGGTTCCTTACATGTATGTATACGCGTGACAGTATTTTCTACGTGTTATGTCAGTAAATTATCGGCAGATGTCTAGCGTGCATCCGTTATGTCAGTATATTTTCGGCTGATGTCTAGCGTGCATCCTGTTTACATGCGTCCTTGCTTTGTATTTGTTTCGTCGCGCTTGCTAGAATGCTGAACTTGTACACCCACAAACCAGCCCAAATATCTGCGTTGAAACGTCATCGTACTGCTTATGCAGCCCGTACTAGGTGTCTTGCGGTTCTTCATCGCCTGGAATGCCTTCACCATCATCCTGCTCTGGCTCACGTCCTGCGCGGTGGCATTTGAAGAGAGCCAATCATACGTGAGTGGGATTTTTTTTTCTGTTAATAATATATGTGGAGTGGTGATCTATCTTAACACAGTACTGTGTTAGTGGGCGTATACGGGTGAGCGCATGTTCTGACATTTAGCGAGGATAATGCCTTCAGGTAGCGTTAATTTGCGTGAAAATTTGCCCTTGTAGCCTCTAGGTACCCCTCTGTAGCTCAGTGGTTAATGCCCTTGTAGCCTCGGAGTAGAAAGAACTTAGATACTGCTGAAGATTTGAATTTACGAGTAAAACACCATAGACTGATTCAGCAGATTTCTCATCACTTCCTCTTTCACTTGGCATGCTTTACTTTCTAAGGGGCACCCCAACGATGCCGCGAGATAAGTAACGTGCGTAGATATAAGAGTGGCAATTTTAAATTTTCCTTTAGGAAAGACCATGGCTTTACAGAAGATTCTTCGTGATAATATTCACGTAACATTCTCTGTGAAAGATTTCCCGTAAGATTCTCCAGCAGAAAAAAAATAATGCATTAACACTATAATCACCAAGATGCCGGCTCATGTGAAGTCTCCGAAAGGAGGTAACCAAGTGACACACGGGTTTACCACTTCAAGTGCTGGACTGATGTCTTATCATCTTCATCCTTTCTTAAATAGATCTCCCCAACTCGTTAACCATTGATACGAAAATTTTTTATCCAACCTTGACTTTGGGTTGGCATTCCGGTCTCACTGACCGGAAGAAAGGCATTAACACTTTGGTCTTCTTCACATGCCCATTGAAAACAAAAACGAACCCCATCTTTTCATACCCAGATTTGGGAACTGTACAAATTCGACTGGATAAACTTTTATTTGGTCCTCCAAAACACAGATCACTGTGTCGCGGGCCGCTCCCACGTGGGGACTGAGATGCCGAGCTCGTCATCTGCCTAAACTGTACAAATGAACATGCTGAAATGCCACGAATAGCTCGTTACATTAGCCTTCTCTAAAAATACCAGTGGCTTAGCGCGCTGGAGTGTGGGCCTATTTCCGGAGTGGAAGGTAAGAAATTGTTTTGTTGCGATAGCAATTATATTCACATTCTCGGCTGAATTTCGCCGCCCGCGTCATGCACCGTATATGTATGCGTATCTGTAACTATGAAAACACGACAAAGAAAAAAATTCAGAAAAAAGACTCCGGCACGCGGAATCGAATGTGGGACCTCCGCGTTATGAATACGAGTTGTTAAACACTGAGCAACCGAGGGGTACCTCTTTCAGCGTTAAAACGGCAAGTTTTTTATATCTACCACGTACCGCTGTTGGCGGGCATCTCGGGGGGGGGGGGGGGGGGGAGCTATTGTGTTTTCAGCATTATCAGCAAGAGGGCGCAATGAGCGCGTGGCGGCTCGCACCTCTCACACGCACTTTGGCCCGTGGAGAGGAGGGGAGTGGATGACCTCTCGCGTGGCCTTATCTCCAGGCCTGACGATAGTTATAGCGCCAGAACAAAACAACGACACAGAGACAAGAAGGACACGAAAGACACGTGCGATCATGTCTTTCGTGTCCTTCTTATCTCTGTGCCGTCGTTTTGTTCTAGCGCTATACCTATCGTCATGTCATACCAACTAGCCCAAGCTTCCACACTTCTTATCTCAAGGTTGGGAGAATCATACGTCTTGGCTGCTGTTGGGCTTTCACTAGAACGGTTATGTTGTAGTTACGGGGCCGCAAAAAGGTCACTGCAATCATTGCACAGCCTCCGTTTGCGAAAAGAGCGCGCTTATCAGACACAGCAATGTAACAACTGAGACGCTTATTTGCGTCTTTACCGGTAAGTACGTTTCGTGCGTAATTTGTGTGCGAGAAACGCGGGCCACGTTTCGATCTCCTTAACATTCAGCGCGTGACCTTCCGAATGGTATCTATCGCGTTCGTTGCTTTGCTTTTGCGGAAAAGCTGTGACTTTTTTGTTTTCTTTTTCGGACCTTCGCACCTTTACCTGCTCGTTTATTTGATATCCCCTGGCATACTTGAATGCTGGACACGATGACGTTAGAGCGCTGTACCTATAGAAGCATGAACCATTTCCTTTTCTTTCAATTCAACACTGAAATTCGGATACCGAAAAATTAGACTCTACTCTAAGAAATGTTGATAAGAGTCACTGCTTAATTTATTATCACGCTTTGCTTTGATCAGTGTAAAGCGAAATGTGCATCTCCTCCTATTAAGACGGCCTTCACACAATCCGCAGTTGCCGAGCTTGAAACCGCAGCTACTTGTCAACGGCAGCCATGAAGTGGCCAACGACACCAGTGTGCCTGAAGCTCACCGAGGTTTCGAGGTAAAAACATTTCGCCATCTCACATAGATAACTTTAGTGTTGTACATAAGTTGGATTAGTGTCTTGGCTACCTGCTGACGTGATTCTTGTTTGCATGCAGTTTGATGTTCCAGATGCTAACACCCGTGTTCCTGAACGCTCCTTGACTTGAACTTGACTTGAAACCGCCTTGATGCATCGCGTTTGAAACGCGTCTTTGCGTTTGTGCTGCCTTGGCACCGCTTAGAGACAGTGCGTTCGAAACGCGTTTGTGCTGCATTGAAGTAGGTGGCAAGTCAAGTTCAAGTCATGCAGCGTTTCTGAATACGGGGATAAGCTCCTATGGTAGAGTTCAGTCCGCTGTGCGTGCGGCGTGACCGCTCTTAATGCGCATGTACGTCCCCAACCCCCTCTCTCTCTATTTCAATGCTCCCCTCCCCTCTTTCGCCTCGCAACGCCGACAAAGGCAGCGTCTGCTGGCCTACGCTCGCACCCCTCACTCTCTCCTTTAGGCATCCCTCCCAGCGACGTTTACACCCCATTTCGCATGCGCGTTCCCTCCACCTATCTCTCCTTCGCTTCCCCTCTCTTGACTCGTTTGCACCTTTCATTTTCTTTTTTTTTTTCAGCGGAGCCACGTGGCACTCAGAGGGAGGGTCCCCGCCACTCACATATCCAAACTGCCAGAAAGCTATCTATGTACCTGAGTCTCAAGCTGATATATACCTTTTTATGGCAGCCCCCTATGAAACACTTGGGATTAAATATGATCACATGAGGTTTTCTGACATGCGCCTAAATCTAAATACATGGTTCCACGTGCGTAGCATTTATAAGGAACCGGCTTTTCGTCCACGCAGGGATCCCATGTGGCATGGTCACGCTCAAATTAAACGCTCTATACGAACCATTACAAGGCTAGCAATGCAGAAAACTGGCCTTATATAAGTAACACGATAAATATTTTATGGTTATGAGAAATTACAAAAAAATATTCAGAATAATTACCATTGCTGCAAATGATTCCAAAACATGTGGCTAACGCTAGTGCCGCGCAAGAAAGCGTGCCACCGCCTAGCAGAGCTCGCCTTTTCTCCTCTCACCATATCTCTAAGACGCTACACATAAATGGACCAACACCTTCACAAAACTCTGCATATTTCACGTATTTGAAGTTGCCGGTAGAAAAAGGAAGTGGACGACGCGCAGCTAAAAGGAGCCAGCTTGTCGCGTTGGACAATCTTCCTGACTATACTCTATACTCGTGCAGGGGAACATTACATACGCACATCAAACATTGGCGTTATCGAATGGATGGTTGGGTGAGCGAGGCAGTTGGTTCTTTACGAATGCGTATCACTGGGTGCCCGTCCTATGAACTTCCTCTGGTTTTACAGTACTGAAGCTGCTGTACGTTTAACTTTCTGTTTTATTTAACCGAGAACCTGTATTGTTATACACCCAAACGGTTTCGCGTTCACAAAAACAAACTTCCTCATGTTTTAACACTCAGTTTAAAATGTGTTAATTCCAAATTTATAGGCGTTCTTCTCTAAAGCCCGCGCTACAAATTTTACGTTCACTTCGAACGTTTCTTGGATGAAAGGGAAATAGGCGAAGACGAGCTCGATGGGCTGATGAATGTCGACTACTTGGATGAACAAAGTCGTGCGTCATTATTATGCACCCATCGAGTGAGATGGTTTTATGAGCTGTGTTGTGTAACTGCTCGGGTAATTGGGCTAATTGGTGTTGATTCATTTTAAGACTGAATAAGGGGTTTATTCAGCCTTGAAATATTCTCTTTATACATTCGAGGCTGTTAAACTAATGTTTTCTGCGTATTGTACATAATGACGTGAAATAATAGGACCAAGAAACATCGCATGCACTAATCTAACAGTTTTCATGCATATGCGTACACCATAACGCCAGTTGTTTAGTTATAAAACTAAACGCTTAACAGCCTAATTTAGTGGAACTCAGTCACATCCTTAACGTAGTCTATCGATGAAAACACGCTTGGCTTGTCTGCAAAAGTATCACACTTGGCGTTCGCTCGTGGTAATCAGGAGTCTGTCTTACTTTCCAATATCTTAATGCGAAAGGCCATTAAGGTGACATCGCAATCGGCAACCGTTCCGAGTGCATATTATGGCTTCGAAGTCCAGTTACCTTCATAGGGTGAATTGTACTCATAATGCTTTATTTCCCTTGTTGTCGACCGTTTAGGAGGGGAGGGGGTGGGGCATTGCGTCATTAGAAACCAACTGTCCTGACCGCAAATATAAAGCGCGTTTTTTGACTTTTTCCTTAACCACTTTGCAACCAAGGTGGGTTATGGCTGAAGTAGTTGCTTAACGTGTTGCTACAAAATGGCGGGGAAAGCAACAACGTGAAACACTCAACACGAGACAATGAAAAACACATGTAACAGCGACAAGTTACACCTATTCTCCTTTGAGTGTTGTTCATAATATGTTTGGTTTCTGGCCAGTGGTGTGTGAGCAATGTGTGCGCGTGCATATCCCGCATGCTTAACTCATTACCCCGGCTTATCTGAAATATGCTTCAGAGTCACACCGCTCAGTTCACTATAGAAGCAGATTGCTGGACAGCGTTCAGTTATGTTTTCTGCCTTTTCTCATTGTATTCTGCACAAGCGTAGCAACGTTCGATCACGTGTGGCAGATCGAGCTTATGACTGAACCCACTGTTACAGGACGGTCTCACTTCCTGGTCGTCACTCGCCACTGCTACCTGTATCGCTGTGGTCCGGGTGAGTTCGCAATTACGTTCTTTGCATGCAGGTATCCCAGCAATCGTCATGATCACTGTCACTAAGGCAGTTTATCGTGTCGTACTCAATTAGGCATTCGGCCGCTTTTACCCACGCGAAACACTTAGCGACATTGTTGTTGTGACGTCAAAGAATCAACTTCTCGCATTGTGAAATTCGCACAAACGGTGCTTTATGTGTTGTAATAGTAAATTTTCAACGATATCATAAGTGAAAAAATACATTGCGGTCGAATTACACGTTGCGTTGTCATAGTATCTTATTGCATCATAAGAATCGCACGTAGCGTCATTATGACATGTAACTGCTTGTTGTCATATTGACGCCACTCTTAGCACCCCTAAATTCGATCCGATGCCTGCTAATATTAAATGTTTATCTGCACGACTACCATATCTACGCGCTAGCCGTAAAGACCTCCTTTCACTAAAACTTTTGCACGCGAGTGAGGATCAAGCCCTCTTTCTTTGCTTGGCAAGCAGTTCTATACCACACAGCCAAGCGTCTGCTTGAGAATATAGGGGAAATAACTTCCTCTGCTTGAAAATGCAGTGAAAGTAGCTTTGATTCTTTACAGACACACGCGTCTTATATGCATGCTTCGCAATGCACCACGAAATATGACTGTATTGTAATACTTGGCACAAGCCTACATTGCCATTGGGCGTCAGAACATGTTATTATCATAATGACTTCAAGGTTTAAAGCCAGCCACCAACTAGAAAATGTACGCACGTTACTTCGCGTATTCTCCTAAGGCCACGTAGTGGGTGCATTGTGAGTTCTAAAATGTTTTACGCGCATAATTGCCCGTTGTTTAAAGCTTGGTACTCCTTACACATACAAAATGCTGCTGTATGCGAAAGCTCTACTGACACATGCCAGTTTCGACTTCGTAGATTAAGCGTACATTGCAGGAATCCACAATTTAAAGTACTTGAGTAACCTCATACAATAAAGAGTATGGCCTAAGTGTTTTAAGTGCGCACTAAGGACAGGATAATGCTATTTCATTCAACTTTTCAAGGCGAATGTTAAGTATCTTTCTTTTTTTTTCTCCGTTGTCATTGATCGCGTTTTCCTCACCTTGGCAACAAATATGCGACTTATAGTAGCTCATCCGCTATCGAATCTGTGTGTTATAATGCTCACTCTGTATGAGGTCCACCAATATAGTTTTTTGACTTGCGTTTCGTTACGTGTAGCGTTCACATGCCGGTCACACTATTGTTGCGTAAATCTGCACATTCATAAAACAATGTGCGTGTTTTACTAAGAAGAAAAAAAGCAAGCCAATGGTTTTCACCTTTCAGTCGTTTTAGGTAAATGCGTAAGGCACCGAGTGACTTTTTTAAAAGTGAAGAGCACTTCAGGGGCCCGCACTGCTTATGCGGAGGCATGCTGCAGCCGTCGCTTAGCGCGACGTGTAAAAAAACCATGTGTATAACGCAGCCATCTCTAGCATATTGATCGCGCGTTTGCGCCAAGGAGAAGAATTTTTCCTCTTGCTCTTCAAGCGGCCTGATGATGATATTGACGCAAGGCAAACGCAGTATTCAAACTACGCGCGCTAGTTCGTGCGCCCCCTAAGAGATCAGCGGCTTGATGATCAAACAAGAAAAGGCCGTGACGGCGTGAGCCTCCTCAGCACGGGATTTTGGTGAAAAAGAAGTGGTGCGCCGCTCGAGGGTTTTCTCTCGGAGACTGATCCCTTTTGCTGATCGCCTGTTAGAGACGCCGCTACATTTTCTTTTACTTTTCGGGCACAAGTTCGCCCCAATAAACAGTTATTCGTACATCGTTTGGGTTGTACATAACAATTCTGGTGGAGGAGCCGGGTAATGATCCCAAACCCGGTTGGACTTCGAGGAAGCAGCCCGGAACCACGAGCAGTCGAACCAACTGAGCTCACGCCAGTTCATCAGCGCTCCAGCCATCGTCTACGTGGTGAGCCGCCGGAATTTCCCCTGCCACGAGAGCCCAGACTGTCTCCAGCTGTCTCCGGTGAGAGTACCGAAATGTCGTCTCCAACCGCTGCCGCACACGCCGTTTCCTCTCCAGTCGCTGCCACGCACGTCGTTGTCGATGAGCCACGGACGCCGGACCCTTTCATGGCGATCCTCATGAAGACGCCGAGGAATGGCTGGAGGGTTTTGAGCGCGTCGCCAACTGCAACGAATGGACCGAAGAACGGAAGCTCCACCGAGTTTATTGCGCATTGCAGGACAGCGCACGAACGTGGTTTGAAAACCATGAAGGTACCATTCGATCGTGGGATGATTTCCGATGGGAGCTACTGGCCACATACCCGAGTACAGACCGCAAGGAAAGAGCTGAAGCTGCCTTGCAAGCAAGAAACCAGTGCAACAATGAAAGCGTCGCAGTGTATGTGGAAGACATGTGCCGGTTATTCAGCCGGTCTGATCAAAATATGAGCGAGGACAAAAAACTTCGGCACCTGATGCGTGGGGTGAAGCAGGAGATTTTCGCTGGTTTGCTCCGATGTCCGCCGTGGTACGTCACTGAATTTCGCACCGAGGTGACAGCGGTTGAAAAGACTCTGCAACAGCGAGCAAGGCACTACATTCGAGATGTTGATGTCGCCTCTGTAGACGCGGTGTCAGCAGTCTTCGGGAATGACATCGACGTATTACGAGAGCTCATTCGATCGGTTGTTCGAGAAGAGCTCCAGAAACTAAACGGTAACCCGTCAACGGTCTCGTCATTCGCGGAAGTTGTTCGGGAGGAGGTGAGACAGGCAGTCCGTGAGCAGCAGCCACAAGCCTAGCCTGTTCAAGCGTCGGTTCCGTTGCAGCCCGCGGTCTCGTACGCCGAGGTACTGAGAAGCGCCCCGGTACCTCATTTCATCGCCTCTGGACCTCCTTTCACCGCCGCTGGACCTTATTTCGCCGCAGCAAGCACGCATCTGCCGAAACCTCGATTTACGCCGTCCCCAGCCGGAACTAGGATCCGAAAAGCTGATAAATGGCGCACTCCTGATCGAATTCCGCTTTGTTACCACTGCGGCGAAGCCGGCCATCTTTACCGGATGTGTGAATATCGCCGAGCTGGACTTCGGGGTTTTCCTGTTAACGCTGCCTGTCCACGGAATGGGGAGCGACCTTTTGAAATCGAGGAGTACTTGACAACGCGTCAAGGTGCTCACTCCTCGCAGCAGCATCAGTCTCGGTCGACAGCGCCACTGAGGTATCGGTCACCAAGTCCGCGCCCATCTTCAAACTCTCCGAGGCGACTTCCCCAAAGCCCGCTTCGAGAAAACTAGAATCGGCGACCTGGAGAGGTGAGGCCGCTGCCGACGCAAGAAAACAACCTCCAGTGCCGATTTCAAAATGTGATGATGGACACGAGACTACGTGCGGAAATGATAACGTCGCTTCCGATTTGTCGGTAATTGTAGACGGCTACGAAACGAATGCTTTAGTAGACACAGGCGCAGACTATTCTGTCATGAGCAGGGGACTTGCCAGAACGCCGAAAAAAGTACTGACCCCTTCGATAGGACCACAAGTGCGAACCACCGGGGGACACCTTATTGATCCGGCAGGCATGTGTACCTCTAGAGTCGGGATACGCGGCTTCACCTACGTCGCCAGCTTCATTGTCCTGTCGGAGTGTTCAAGAGATGTAATTATGGGAATGGACTTTTTGCAGGCCAATGGTGCAGTGATAAACTTGCAGGAAACGTGCGTTTCGTTCTCGACGAAACACGCCATCGCGACATTCGAGAGTGAAAAACGATTCAATGCGCTCCAGATTGCAGGTGATGATGTAACAGTACCTGCAAGATCCATCATCGTTGCCACCGTAAAAAGCAACGTGTACAACGACTATGAAGTAATGGCAGAAAGCAATACTGGGCTATTACTCGAGAAAGGGATCTGTGCAGCAAGAGGTATTGTACGACTGCGTGATGGGTGTACGAGTGTCTTCCTGACAAATTTCCGAAATGAGGTGCAGCACCTTGCGAAGGGAACTGTTGTTGGTCCCTTGCACGACTACGTTCCGATTACAGATTTGAATTCTTCCGAGACTGCACCACTGCACCCTGACGGTATAGACTCCATACTCGCATCTATCCACATCGAAGCAGCCCTATCACCGAACCAGAAACAAAAAATCGAGAGCCTTATACGGGAGTACGCCTCATGTTTTTCCACGTCATCGAAAGTGCAAAGAACATCTATAATCAAACACCGCATCATAATCGATAAATCTGTTAGACCTATTTGCCAGCACCCGTACCGAGTGTCACCAAAAGAGAGAGAAGTCATCAGAGTTCAAGTTGAAGAAATGCTCAGGGACGACGTAATTCAACCGTCGGTCAGCCCATGGGCCTCACCTGTAATACTGGTAAACAAAAAGGACCAGACCTTGCGCTTCTGCGTTGACTACCGAAAATTGAACGTCGTCACAATGCGGGATGTCTATCCCCTTCCAAGGATCGATGACACTTTTGACAGACTACGAGACGCGAAATTCTTCTCCTCTCTAGACCTCAAGAGCGGATACTGGCAGATAGAGGTGGACGAACGAGATCGCGAGAAAACTGCTTTCGTGACCCCAGATGGGTTATACAAGTTCAAGGTACTCCCATTTGGCCTGTGTTCCGCACCCGCCACATTTCAGCGGATGATGGATACTGTGCTGTCCGGGTTAAAATGGCAGCCCTGCCTTGTTTATCTCGATGACGTCGTGATCTTTTCGGCCACCTTCGATCAGCATGTGGAACGATTACGGACTGTGCTCGAAGCGATTAGTTCAGCAGGGCTGACGATAAAACCCCAAAAGTGCCATTTTGGTTTTCATGAACTACTTTTCCTCGGTCATCTGGTTAGCGCTGAAGGCATTCGACCTGACCCCGAAAAGAAAGCAGCTGTAGAAAAGTTTCCTAGACCGACAGATAAAAAGGCTGTGAGACGATTCTTAGGACTTTGTGCCTATTACAGAAGATTCATCAAAGATTTTTCGAAGATTGCGGAGCCACTAACCCGACTGACGAAACAAGACACGCCTTTCACCTGGACAAGCGAGCAAGAAGAGGCGTTCATTGAGCTACGACAGCGACTCCTACACCACCCCGTCCTGGCACATTTCCACGAAGAAACCGAAACAGAGATTCACACGGACGCAAGCAATTTGGGACTAGGCGCCGTCCTTGTGCAGCTGAAAAACGGAGAGAAAAGAGTGGTCGCATATGCTAGTCGAACTCTTTCGAGAGCTGAAATAAATTATTCGGCGACGGAAAAAGAATGTCTGGCGGTAATATGGGCCATACAGAAATTCCGACCGTACTTATATGGTAGACCATTTCGAGCAGTGAGTGACCATCACTCGTTGTGCTGGCTTGCAGGCCTAAAGGACCCTTCTGGGCGACTTGCTAGATGGAGCCTCAGGTTGCAAGAATACGACATAACAGTCGTATACAAGTTGGGTCACAAGCACAGCGATGCTGATTGCCTGTCACGCGCACCAATGAAATCTGCACCTGTGGAAGATCGAGACGACTTTCCGTTTCTTGGGGCCGTCAGCACCGCAGACATGACTGAATAGCAGCGATCTGATGCGGAGTTGCTTAAACTGATCAAGCATCTGGAAGGGCAACCCGTGCGTGTTCCTCGAGTTTTCGTCCGGGGATTGTCCTCGTACCTCATGAGAAATAACGTTTTATACAAGAGAAACTTCAAGCACAGCAAGGAGAAATTCCTACTCGTCGTTTTTTCGGCCTTGCGACCCGCAATCCTGGAAGCCTGCCACGATGACCCAGCAGCAGGACACCTCGAAGTGAGTAGAACATTGGCTCGCATCCGCACCAAGTACTACTGGCCAAAGTTACTGGATGCTGTACAGCATTATGTAAGAACATGTAGAGATTGCCAGAGACGCAAAACGCCTCTATTGAAACCTGCAGGATTTCTCCAACCAATCAAACCACCTGAGTCTCTGTTTGAACAAGTAGGAATGGATCTACTTAGTCCAATTCCTACGTCATCAATGGGCAACCGATGGATAGTAGTGGCAACAGACTACTTAACCCGGTATGCCGAGACAGCCTCTCTCACCAGGGGCACGGCTATAGAAGTAGCTGAATTTTTCGTCACTAACATTGTACTACGGCATGGTGCCCCAAAGGTGGTTATCACGGATCGCGGAACTGCATTCACAGCCAATCTGACGCAGTCCATTATGAAACTTGCCCACACAAGTCATAGAAAAACAACGGCTTACCACCCCCAAACAAATGGGCTAACCGAGCGACTCAACAGAACTCTAACCGATATGTTGTCCATTTACGTTGACTTGGAGCACCGTACGTGGGACAAGATACTACCGTACGCCACTTTCGCTTACAATACTGCTGTGCAGGAGACTACTAAAGTGACGCCATTCCAGCTAGTCTATGGTCGAGTAGTTACCACACCATTAGATGCAATGCTGCCTGTAGGCGACAATACAGAGCACAAGCCTGACATCAGCGAATTTATTCAGCGAGCCGAAGAAGCACGGCAGTTGGCGCGACATCACATAAAACAACAACAACGCGTGGATGCAAACCGTTACAACCTTCGTAGGAGAGGAGTCGACTACGCACCAGGTGACCTAGTCTGGATTTGGACTCCCGTGCGGACGCATGGCCTTTCCGAAAAGCTCATGCGCCGCTATTTCGGCCCTTACCGAGTCCTTCATCGCGTCAGCTCCTTGAACTACGAGGTGTCACCGGAAGGACAAGTGAGCTCATCAAGATGCCGAAGGAGCACAGAAATCGTGCATGTAATCAGAATGAAGCCATACTATGACAGGCAATGAACATCGAACTATACACACCCGATTATGAGGAATACCTATTTCTCCAATGGAAACCACGCATTCAGACCATCTCAGCAACACTGCTTTTACGCATCGGGACGATGCGTTTTTGGAGGAGGGATAATGACGCAAGGCAAACGCAGTATTCAAACTACGCGCGCCAGTTCGTGCGCCCCCCAAGAGATCAGCGGCTTGATTATCAAACAAGAAAAGGCCGTGACGGCGTGAGCCTCCTCAGCATGACATTTTGATGAAAAAGAAGTGGTGCGCCGCTCGAGGGTTTTCTCTCGGAGACTGATCCATTTTGCTGATCACCTGTTAGAGACGCCGCTACATTTTCTTTTACTATTCGGGCACAAGTTCGCCCCAATAAACAGTTATTCGTACATCATTTGGATTGTACGTAACAATATTAAGTGTGGGAGAACTGTAGGGACCCGGGTTGTCGTAGGTTGCTGTCATATGGCGTAACGCAGGGGAATCCACGTACAAAAATAGGAAAAAAATTGGCCCGAATCCGCATGTTACACTGTAAATGTCGTCGAAAGACGATAGTCTTGCGTCTGGAGGGAGTGAACAAAACGTTTATTTAATGTTCTGCGCAAGAAAATCGGTGAATGGTATTCTGAAGGCGCTGTGTTAGAGTGCCTCAAGCGTGTAATGGAGGCGAACAAGCGCATCTAGGCACGTTAGACACGAGCGCCCTCTGGCAGTTATCTTCGAAAACGAAGGCATGCGTGACCGCGCACAAAGATGCGCGCCAGTCACGGAGGTGATAAGGCGTAGAATGCAAAGCGACGGGCAGGTGCCACCACCATGCCTTCATAGTAAAGCGTTGGAAACACCTTCTTGAGCATCGCGTTGCACTGTCAGCGCAGCACGTTAAACGCTACAGTCATTATAGTTACTTGTGTGTGCCTCTTCTAGTATGAAAGCAGGCATACAAAACATAGACATGTTGTTATGGCGCTTCAGATATGCGCAATATTTGCTTTTTTTATTGACAATCGCACAACTATGAACGCTAAACCTTGATCAATATTGGTGGGGGCTGAGGATGGGGTTGGCTGTTTAGTGCCGTTTGAGGTATCGTTAAGGCGGACAAACAGACAAATGCGCAGACAGACCAAAATTTTTCCGTCGAAGGTTCCAAGAAAGACTATCGTCTTTAAAATGATAGAAATCAAGCGAGGAATGGTAAGAGCATAGTGCCTGGAATATAGTAAGAAAGCAATCGAGGAATGGTAAGAGCATAGTGCTTGGAATATAGTAAGAGATAGAAAAGACATAGAAAGGTATATTTATAGACAGACATGAAAAAAGTCGATAAAACATGAGAAAAGTGTAAGAGAGAAGGAGAGAAAAAGGAAGCCGAAGAGAAACAAAGAAGGCTGCCAAGCACCGCACTTACCTCAGGCTTGGCACCACACGGGCAAAGCCACCCTGACAATGCGTTGGCCCTGATTTCGTTGACCGATCGGGATAGGGTCACTTAGCGACCAACTGTGTTGCTTTCTCGCTATATCGGGCGGCCACTCGAGGCGCATTGTTGAAATTCACCATTAGCCCCGCTTGGAACCACGGTTTTGCAGGTCCTAATACTGGTCGTCTTTTTCGTCGGCTACTTGAACTTCCTCTCGAAGAGTGCGGACGAGGAGGGCTTCTTCGGCGTGCCGGTGAATGCGAGCTCCGTGTTGACCTGTGGCTCCTGGTCCTTCAAGTCCAGCCCGTTCGCGTCCCACAGCAAAGCGGCGTCGCGTCCCGCGTTTCTCGGAGACGCGACCAAGGGGGCGTCCACACCCGAGCAGCAGTGTCAGGTCAAGTCAGGCAGTACTCTGTAAGTTTACTTTAACCCTTCATTCATCTTTATCGCGTATAGCACATGGAGAATTCTTCTGGAATGTTATTGAAAGGTAAAAAACTCAAAGAAATGCGCTTAGAATCCGCAAGCCAACCTCCTCTTCATTGGCAATTTCCTAGTGCACCATACTATATTTCTGAATTCCGCGTATGTTTCCGTTTCAATATTTTATGGTTGGTGCTGACTGAACTTCAGGAATGTCTCCTGGCGCTTCCTCCAAATTTATTTCTTTTTCCTCTATGCGAACTGTGTACCTAGCTGACTTGTTTATTTCAGCAGAGGACATTTAGTTACTCGAATACGCCACAAGCCGTGACGCCATCATGCTCCCAACTTCATCAATGCTCCCGTCTCGCACCATAGCCGCACAGCAAATTCTCAGAATTGAAGTGGGTGAAATGTACGTAGTCACTCATGGTTTGATCAAACTTGACATGTCCGTCCTTCCACATCAGCGTGTTCGAGATACTTGCAGACGACGTGGGGCAGTGGTCTCAAATATGTGGCTCGACAACCATTCTACAACGGCCTTCGTCCCCCACATGACTCACTCCACCTCACTTTTTTTTTCACTTCTCGATAAGTATGCCTATGAGCTGCAGAGACATGGCTGGTTTCAAGCATTCTTTTCGTGACGCAACCCATGTCGTTACTATGTGCCAAAAAATTACCGCGAAACAAAAACTACTATTAGCCCCGAGAACAAACACTGGCGTCACTGCGGTCGCGGTGATGTGACGTCACGGCACGGACTCGCCTGCTCCACCGGCGCTTGTCGCCTCTTCCTGCGCCTTCCGTGTACACGCTCTTTGGCGATACGTTGGTGGTTATACCTCAATTTCGTTACGAAAATTTCTCAACATACAAGGTGTAAGGTTTCACAACTAGTGAAATCTTTTTTAAGTTGCAAGAAGTTTACCTAATTTAGCTTACGATAGGTAGATTATGTCCAAACGGAACATTTATTGGGAACATGGTGGCGCAATAGAAGACGTTCGTTGTTTTCATCGCGTACACCACAGAATGGGTGCTAGGAAAATATGACAAGTGGTACTAACGTTATTATAAGTAGGCATAGACTTCTCGCCGAACACAACTTCCTCCAATAATACTATACTGTATACACTATACTATACCATGTTATAACATACTACACCGTTATACTATACGGTAGTGCACTGTAGTATAATATACCATATACTGGGGAGTAGAAGCACGCGCCCCAGTGGTCTAGTGCTTATAGGGCTCTACTGCTGACTCGAAGGTCGCAGGATCGATTTTCGCCCAAAGCAACCGCGTTTTCGATGGAGGTGAAAATGTTTGAGGCCCGTGTACTTGAATTTAGGTGCACGTCAAAGATCCTCAGGTAGACAGAATTTCCGGAACCCTCCAATATGGTATCCCTAGTAAACATACCATGGTCATCATCATCATCTTTATCATCATCATCATCATCATCATCATCACCAGCCTACTACGTCCACTGCCGGACAAAGGCTTCTCCCATGTTCCGCCAGTCAACTCGGTCCTGTGCTTTCTGCGGCCATTTGACACCCGAAAACATCTTAATCTCACATGCCCACCTAACCTTCTGGCTCCCTCTAATCCACTTGCCATCTCTGGATATTATTAAGTTACCCTTCAAGGGGCCCTGAAACATTTTTTGAGTAATCATGGAAGTAATTCACTGAGAGAGCTTATTGCCTGTCAAATTCAACGCTGCGAAAATTTTAGGAATCAGTCCAGTATACGACTGGAGTCACAAAGATTTGTCATGCGTTGCAATCGCATTCTCTCTTCTCTCCTCACGACGAAAGCGTTGGAAGCTAAACAGGGAGAAATGGGAGGGGCAAACAAAAAACGTCACGCATGCCTCGTGACCTTGAGCACTTTTTTTTTCCTCAAATACGCGGCTTTCACAGTTGCGCGCGCACGCGTGGACAAGTGACGGCCTCCCGCGGTGATCTCTGTAACGACCGAGCACGCCATGTTCAAATCAGCCAATGGCTGATAGATGGGCAATCTACGTGTGATTATTGAGCATCTTCCGTCATTTGTAGAGGGAAGAGAACACAATTTTCAGCTGACTTTCATAATTTATTGTGATATCCAGGCCACGTGCTGCGCTTTAACATATGGCTCGCGTGTTCTCGGGAGCCTCTACTACCAATCGGCAGTGTTTTTTGACCATGCTCAAAAAGTATTGCAGAGCCCTTTTAATGGCCAGCGGTTATCTTGTCTACACGCTGCATGCCCGGCCCATGTCCCTTTCTTCTTCTTGATTTTAACTATGATATCCTTAACCCCAGTTTGTTCCCTGATCCGCTCAGCTCTTTTCTTGTCTCTTAAGGCTACACCTACCATTTTCCTTTCCAATGCTCGCTGCTTCGTTTTAAATTTAGGCTGAACCCTCTTTGTAAGTCTCCATGCTTCTGCTCCATAGCTAACTACCGGCAAGATGCAGCTGTTATATACCTTTCTCTTGAAGGATAGTGGCAATCTACCTGTCATTAATTGAGAGTGCTTGCCAAATGTGGTGCAACCCATTCTTAGTCTTCTAGTTACTTTAATCTCGTGGTTCGGCTCCGCTGTTATTACCTGTCCCAAGTAGACCTGGCCTTTTACAACTTCAAGAGCACTATTACCTATCTCGAAGCCATATCGTGGTATTAGAACGTTAAACCCCAACAGTTGTCATAATCGATATAGGCGAAACAACAATGCGCCCTTTCACACTGCATCTCCAGAGTCGCACGTTCCCCCCCACTTGCGCGCAGGAGCGTGGTCCCGGTTCTGGCGACGGTGCACTGGCGACCGAGTGTACGAATAGCCACCACGCCCGAAATGGTCTCGGACACCGAAGCCATTCCCCTTGAAGTGGTGCCGAACACCAAACTGCGGCGCCACTCGTACGTCTTCGCGGCTTCCTTGACACAGGCCGAGTACTCCGATTCACAGAAGCAGGGCTCCAAGGCCACCGTCGGAGACGGTAGCGACGGAGGCGCTGGTGCTTGCCCGGCTGGTACCTTTGACGCCATCCACGGCGCCGAGCAAGCGGCATTCTACCGCTCTTGCAGCAAGAGGCCCAGTTGGGAGCCTTCGATGGTCGTGCGTGGCTGTTCCCGGATTTCGATCTTCGACGAGCACAAGCACCTAGCTCCTTGCGCGGCGCTGACAATCAAACAGGCCTCCGCCGAAGACCAGTGCGAGAACGCCAGCAGCAACAAAGCCGAGAACGCAAAGACTGTCGAGGAAGTGGGGAGCATGGAGGCCATGGTGGCTTCCATCCTGGCACCGGAACCAGCCACCCCTATTATCCCTGCCAGCCCTGCTTCACCTACTAGCCTTGCCTCGCCTGCCAGCTCTGCCAGCTCTGTGAGCCCTGCCTCGCCTGGCAACTCGAATTGTGGCGTCACACCGTCGGTGACGCCTTTCTTCTTTCGGTCTCGCGAGGTTCGTAGACACAAGGGCGAGACAAAAAGACAGCATGCGAAGGCATCCTCGGCGCGCAACGTACGCACTCTAAACTTCGCCGCACCAAAGGTTGCCCACAAGGACGAGGCGGTTCAGGCCAGCACTCCGTAACCTTCCCAGATCTGAAGGTTGTGTACACGGACGAAACTGTTAGAGTCCCCGCGCATTACAGTATAGAAAATTACGAATGTAAAAAGTTAGTTTTTTCTTCGAAATTAATATTTCTATTAAACGCGAAATACAACGCCTTGTCGAAACAGAAAAAAGGCAGCCGTCTTTACAAGCTGCATCTCGGTAAAAGTAATTTTCTTTCTGCGAGATGCTGAGGCGCGCGCGTAAAACGGCATAAAGACTGAGTGCGTTGAAGCTGCATTGGGAGATTCGTGCGAACCTAGCATACTCAAAATGCACTTCACATACTTTTTATAGTCGGTAAAAATACAACAGTGCGTAGCAAATCAATGCTCATTTTCACTAAATATGGCTGAAAGAGCGTGTCTAAACAGCTCCTGCTTCGCTCCGCGTGTGTTATGACTTCGCAATTTGAATCGCTTTCGATTAAGTTTGAGGATTGAAAAAAAAGTTTCCCTGCTCTGTGCTATGGAAGCGAGGAAGTTAACTGCTTCCTGATGTAACTCATTCCCAATTGTTCAACGTTCGGTCTCCGCAATTAAAAGATCAAAAAGTAACACTTATCTTAGGCCTACTTCAAGAAGTCCTTCGAAAGCTAAATTCTTCTGCGATCTTTGCATTTGAACATTTATTCCTCAGGGTCTCGAAAACGGCATATTGTGTCTTCCATATACATCTCGTAAAAGAAGAGCTCAAGCCTGAAACCTTGACATTGCGTTCTTAGCTGCTCAAGGAAACAAGGTGTTGATAAAAAGGTATTTTGTGTCTTTTATTTAAATTTCGTGAGTGAATAACTAAGGCTTCAAGTTCGGATGTTTTGTTCGTATGGGCTGTTCTGAGAAATGTGCTGGTTTTGTTAAGTTGGACTCACTTTGATATTGTAAAAATTATTTTGATGAAAGCATTCTTTTTGGGTTGTGATCAACTGTACTACAACAAAGAAAGTGAGCTTGTGCACATTGCATTTTGCTAATCTTTAACGTTAAAAATCGGAGTTTACGCTTATACTTGACTTGAATATGTAGTAGTATCACTTGCACCTCGTCAATTCTGCACGTGTGTACTCCTTGGGTTAACCTAGGGTCTCGTCGCTCTGCTGAAGCTGATCTTAGGGGGCCACACAAAACAAAGTCCGTGGTTGAGATTTACTCCCCCAGGTGCCTCAACATTCCCAAATGCTCGCCTTAAAAAAGTCTGCCCTTTCAATGAACTAATCCAAGTAGGCGTCTTCATTCTAATCGTTGAATGACCCTTATCTACGAAATACTACACTCAAAATTAATAATAACCACAAATGTTGTGGTTTTATTCCTTGGAGACGTTTTTTGCACAATATGTGAACTGGGAGTACATGCTCGACCAGAAGTTGTAGAAGAGCCAGGGTACGGGCCATTTGGTTGTTCATCGTGTAAACTTTTTGCCAGCTATAATGAAAGAAAATTCACGAAGACAGAATGAAAAGTAGAACAGAATTGCGAACTGACAACTGTTTATTCTTACAGTATCACGACACATTTTATGCACACAAAGAAAGGGGGTAAAAAACAACACGAAACACCACACCCATGCGTAATAACTACATCACGGAAAAAACTATCCTCGATGATTCTGTAAAAATAAGCAGTTGTCAGTCCGTGCTTGTGTTGTTCCGTTTTATTCTTTTTCCTTCTATTTTCTTCCACTGTAGAACACAAAAAGTTTACGTTGGATCGGAAGTGCTTTCAAAAAAAAGAAGAGTCACTAGTGTCTCGCATTACCAAAAATCTCTGGGCAATCATCATTTTCTCCATTTTTTCCTCGACCTCACATTGCCTACACTTCGCGTCAGCCTCTTCTCCATCCGCTTCTACGCTTGGGTCCACTTTCAAACCCACTCCACATCCTGAACACTTTACAGTCTCTTTAACCATACCTTTCTGACACCAATTGTCCCTATACTCAATAATTACTAAACTCGAGCCCTGCACTTCGAAAAAAAAGGAAAGTCCAAGCTCTACTACAAAAATTTGCGTGTTCAATGAACGCGCACCTCCCCCACGGGGTGGCAAAAAAAAACAACAAAAAATTTCAAACACACACACCCGCACTAACTAATAAATACCTGGTGTCTGGCCCCCGAAAAAGCCGTACCATAAAATAAGTACTACGAAGATTTCAACCGCTGCCTTATAATTATAAAGACAAGCTCAAAACATGCAAAAACACTTATCTGCGCAGTCGATCCGGAGCGCTCAAAAAACACGTCCATGGAAGAGCGTGCCACCTGCAGATGGAAGAGCGTGCCACCTGGCGGACAAAAAAGCTTCTTTTTCGTTGGTCGCTCTTACCTTCCGACGTCACTTGACGTGTTCGAGCTTGTTTTTACTAATTATTTAAATATTTCGAAAATTTAGCAGTAGACGCACATAACAAAAAATTGGCGAAATGGTGCGCTGTATAAATGCGCGCAATGATGTTCGGAGCACCCTTTTCCACCATCCATGGGTGTCTAGGGGATTCGGTTTTAGCATGACCTCCCTATTATTTCGATAGACTTTCCCTCAAAGCATAATAAGGACGGGCACTCGTTTGTTTGTTTGTTTGTTTGTTTGTTTGTTTGTTTGTTTGTGTGTGTGTGTGTGTGTGTGTGTGTGCGTGTGTGTGTGTGTGTGTCAACATGAAGGCCTTCTTCCTGCATTCATCCGCGTGTTTATGAGCGTAACCAACGAATCACCAGGCACGCGCGTACGCGCTTCACCAACGCCTCCTCTATTTAGATCCCTGCCACGTGACAACAAAGACGGCTGCCACACCCTTTCTCTTCTCCCTTTCTGATTCGATGGATGGATGGATGGATGGATGGATGGATGGATGGATGGATGGATGGATGGATGGATGGATGGATGGATGGATGGATGGATGGATGGATGGATGGATGGATGGATGGATGGATGGATGGATGGATGGATGGATGGATGGATGGATGGATGGATGGATGTACGCTCAATGTCGCCGAAGTTCGCTATGAAATAATAACAATATAGAGTACTAGGTGTGTTCAGAAAAAGTAGTTGGCGATTTTTCTAAAACCAATGAAGTTATGCCAGCTACCAGGAAATGGAAGCGCATGATTTGATATTAAAAATAAAACAAGCACTCATCGTTAACTTGGTTGTTCGATATTGTCAAACAACAATTTATATACATATTGGTTTTCCAATTCGAGGTAAAGCGATTTGTATTGAGTACAACCAGTTCGCAAATAATACACAAAGCGGGACTGCCACGCATGTCCTGACGTAATCATCTATAGCATTTTGCCAAGTTTCACATACGTTACCTCTGTAAACATGTCGGATGCGTATGAAAACGAGTCATCAGGTGAGTTCATCTTAATTTATGCATGCACATCGGTAACCCGGTTATCTCTCCTACATACTTATAGTTGTAACGAGGCAGAAACAACGGAGGCTTTCCTTGCTGAACGATAATGCGGCAACTTGTTCTGCCAGTTATTTCAACTCTACAGTGTCAAATTTTGTGAAAGGGAACACGGGAACGCGTGGCTTGCTCGATCCGGTGGCTGCTGGCCGCGCGTTCAAGGGAAAATGAGCGCAACCACAGTCTCTTTTTGCGTCATCTCGCAGCGAGCAGAACAACTTGTTGCTGATATGGTACCAGCAGCAAGATTGCAACCCCCTCCCTCTTAAGGCGATTTCTCGAGAGCCGGTAATTGCCTCGAAGGGGGAGGGTTTGCAATATTGCCGTTCTATATCAGCAACGGAAGGTTGTTTTGCTCGCCGCTAGAGGACGCGAAAACAGACTGTGGTTACTGTGGCGGGTCAGTTCGGGCTGTCAAGGTGGATGGACGTGTGTTTTGAGCGCTTCGGATCGACTGCGCAGATAAGTGTTTCTGCATGTTTTGAGCTTGTCTTTATAATTATAAGGCAGCGGTTGAAATCTTCGTATCCCTTATTTTATGGTACGGCTTTTTCGGGGGCCAGTCACCAGGTATTTATTAGTTAGTGCGGGTGTGTGTGTGTTTGAAATTTTTTTGTTGTTTTTTTTTCTTTGCCACCCCGTGGGGGAGGTGCGCGTACATTGAACACGCAAATTTTTGTAGTAGAGCTTAGACTTTGTTTTTTTTTCTTGTAGTGCAGGGCTCGAGTTCAGTAATTATCGAGTATAGGGACAATTGGTGTCAGAAAGGCATGGTTAAAAAAGACTGTAAAGTGTTCAGGTTGTGGAGTGGGTTTGAAAGTGGATTCAAGCGTAAAAGCGGATGGAGAAGAGGCTGACGCGAAGTGTAGACAATGTGAGGTCGAGGAAAAAATTGAGAAAATGATGGTTGCCCAGAGTGAACTGCTGATGAGAATCGCCGAGCTCGAGGCTGCGTTGGCGACAGAGCAAGAGAAAACGAGGGCAATGGGAGAAAGACTGAAGTCCGCCGAGGAAGCGCTAGCGAAGCTGAACAAAGAAGCGACCTACCGAGAGAACAAACAGTAGGGAACCGGCAACCAGAACGGTGGAGAAGGAAAAGCAAGCAAGTTTGGAAAAAACAGGTTTAGCCGGTTCAACTGTCGCAAGGCCCAGCTTCAGCGAGGTAGTGGTGGGGCAGGGAGGGAACAAAGCAGCCGGCGTCACAGGTGCAAGTAGCCCCCAGGTGCAGAACGCTCAAGCTGAAAAGTCACAGCATGTGATAACCGCCGGGGACTCGAATTTAAATCGATGCACATAAGCCATCAAAGAGAGGGTAAGAGGTGACAAGAGGGTTGCAGTAGGGGCGTTGCCAGGACGCAAGCTGGGAGCAGTCATGAGGCAAGCGAGCGCAAAGCTCAAAACGACAGCTGATAGACGAAACATCGTGATAAATTCAGGCGGTTTAAACGATGTCCTAAATGCAGATGCAGCAGGACTAGCAGCCACACTGGCGAAAGGCGTCGATGACATGCGCGCCACTTCTCCTAAAGTAGAGGTGGTGATATGCACGATACCGGAGGTACCGGTGCGTAATAGCAACCTGCAAAGAGCGGTGGTCAACGCAAACCAAGAGATATGGTGGATGAGTCGAGAGAAAGGCTTTGAGGTGGTGGAAATAAACAGAGAGGTGCATAGGTGAGGGGGTTTTCAACGAGACAGAATTCACTTCGATGGGCGGCTAGGTCATGAGGTGGGTTGGCGACTTGCAGGACGCGCGGTAGCTTTTTTGGGGGGCAAGCGAGCCCTTCGGGGTGCAGGATAGCTAGTAACGAGGAAAACAACCAGGGAGACTCTTCGACAGGTGGTATGGACAGATACGATTCCAAAGTGGCACCAATATCAAAGATAGGTAGAGTCCGGGGCATAAATAGACGTAGCCACGAGCGCCGAGCCAATTCAGACATAGGGTATATTAACATGCAGAGTGGTAGGAACAGGCTGAAGTGGGAAGAGATAGAAGAACAGCTAAGGGAAGAGAGGCCGATGGTATACGGTTTTGTAGAAACACATCTCAGGGACATGGAACAACCTCCCAACAATCCGGACTACGCGTGGGAATATTGTAATAGAACAGAAGGCAGCAGAAATGGGGGTGGTATTGGGGCATTCTTTCATAAAAGTACCGACTGGCAAAGGGTCAAGCAGGAGTGCAAGGAACTATTATGGCTAAAAGGGAAAATGGCAGGTCAAATGACACTCCTTGGTTTTGTGTACTTGTGGATGGGAGCAAAGGCCAGAGAGGAAAACCAGACAATGGTAGAGTGTATATGAAAGGACATTCAGGAGTTAGGAAGAGAGTGTGAGATAATTATACTAGGAGACATGAATGCGCACATAGAAGATATAGATGGGTATACCGACCCGACAGGCAAAATGATCATGGATATGTGTGAAAGGCTTGATTTGATCATTTGCAACACTACCGAGTAGTGTGAAGGGCAAATAACATGGGAGGTAGGAAGGCTTCAGTCGACGATAAATTATGCACTGATGTCACATAGGATGTATGATAAGCTCAGGGGAATGCACATAGATGAAGGTGGCTCCAGAAGTCTGGGTAGCGATCACAAACATATCAAGCTAAGTTTTGGGAGAGCAGTGAAAGTGAGAAGGAGACAAGATGAGCAACTACAGGAAAATTTTTACCAGAAAGGCAAATTGAAATAGCCACTAAACAAATTGAGAAAGTAATCACGGAGGATAATAAGACAGCGTGGACATGCACGAATCTAATTAGACTCTTTGAGCTAGAGCTTGCTAAGACGCGTGACAAGTCACCCTGGAAAAGAAGACACATACCCAAAAGTTGGTGGGATGAGGAAGTTAAGACAGCCATAGCAAAACGTCAGGAAGCCTCTAGGGAACACAGACATGCTAAGCAGCGGGGTGAACCGACAGATGATGTTGAAAGAAAATGGGCAACCTTTCTAAGCTGTAGAAGGGATGCATCCCTTCTGATCAATGAAAAGATTAGAAGGAAGGGAGCTCAGTGGCTGGCAGAAGTACATAAAAAAGATAGAAACGCAGCTGCGAAATTTTGGAACCATCTAAACTCTCTAAGAAATGAGACGAGCCTAGAGCAGAGTTTTATAGCTACAGCCCAAGGTGCTAGGCTAGAAGTGGACGAAGCTATTGTATATATAAGAAGAAGGGTGACAGAAAAATTTCAACAAAGAAGTACTTTATGCACCACAATAGACAAGGACGAATCAAGTGGTGCAATGGCTCCATTTTCACAACAAGAGTGGGAAAGGGCTGAGAAAAGGGTTCCTAGTAGTACATCAACAGGCCCAGATGGCATTCCAATTAGGCTGATAAAGACATTAGGTCCGAAGTCTAAGCGGGCTTTGAGAAAGGTAGTGATCACAATAATAATCGATGGTGAAGTTCCAGATGAATATAAACTTAGCAGAATGAGCATGATCTATAAAAGAAAGAGGGACAAAGCTGACATAAACAACTACCGTCCTATAACAGTGACATCAGTGGTCTACAGGCTGGCGATGCAGATTATAAAGGAAAAACTTCAGGCGTGGATAGAGGATGAGGGGGTGCGGGGGGAACTGCAGAATGGGTTTTGAAAACACAGGAGGTTGGAAGACAATCTGTTCTCACTGACGCAGTGCATCGAAATAGCAGGAAAGGAACACAGGCCCCTGTGGCTAGCATTTTTGGATATCAAGGGAGCGTACGATAGCGTGGTTCAAGAGGAATTGTGGGGAATACTGCACACACTAGGCGTGGAACATGTAGTCACTAATCTTTTAAAGGGTATCTATAAAGGTAACAAGGTAGTTATAAAATGGGAGAAACAGGTATCTAAGCCTGCAGAGGTAAAACGGGGGCTTAGGCAGGGGTGCCCCCTGTCACCCTTATTATTCATGATGTACCTACAAGGATTAGAGGCAAAATTACAGCGAAGTGGACTGGGCTTCAACCTCTCTTTAGTCAAACAAGGAAAACCTATTGATCAGGCACTACCAGCATTAATGTACGCATATGATATAGTGCTAATGGCCAACAACAACGAAGAATTGCAGAGAATAATGGACATCTGCGGTAATGAGGGAGATAGGTTAGATTTTAGATTCAGTAAGAAAAAATCAGCAGTCATGATTTTCAATGACAACGAATGTAGTGAGCTTAGAATACAGGAGGTCACGCTAGATATAACAGATAAATACAAATATTTGGGCGTATGGATAAGCAATGGGACCGAGTATCTGAGGGAACACGAAATATACGTGATGACTAAAGGTAAGAGGAATGCAGCAGTCATGAAAAATAGGGCACTGTGGAATTACAATAGGTATGATGTTATGAGAGGAATATGGAAAGGGGTCATGGTTCCTGGGCTGACGTTCAGCAGTGCAGTCTTGTGCATGAGATCAGAAGTTCAAGCAAGATTAGAAATTAAGCGGCGTGGAATAGGCAGGCTTGCTTTAGGAGCTCACGGGAATACACCAAATCAGGGAGTACAAGGTGATATGGGATGGACATCATTTGAGGGCAGGGAAGCTAGCAGCAAGATAAAATTTGAGAAGCGATTGAGAAAAATGGGGGAAGAGCGTTGGGCTAGCAAGGTTTTCCGCTACTTGTACATGAAAATTGTGGATACAAAATGGAGGAAGCGAACCAGGAAGTTGACTGGTAAATACTTAGAAAACAGCAGGTGGCCAAACCAAAATAAACTATCGGTTAAGAAGAAAGTGAAGGAAACGGAGACTGACATGTGGAGAATGGGCATGATTAAGAAGTCCACACTAGAGATCTATCGAATTTTTAAGCAGGAAAATGCCAAGGAAAGGATCTATGCTAATACTCGGGGTAGCTCTCTACTGTTTGAGGCCAGGACGGGAGTACTGCGAACCAAGACATATCGGGCCAAATACGAAGGGGTAGACACAGTATTCAGTGCGTGTGGAGAGGAAGAAGAAACTGCCGAACACTTGATAATGTTCTGTAAAGGGCTTCACCCTATAGTTCGGGATGATGGCACAGAGTTTTTCAAAGCAGTGGGGTTTAGAGACCGGGAGGGAAAAATAAACTTTAAGCGGGTAGACTTAACTAGAAGGAGGTTATCTGATTAGTGGCTAAAGTCAAGGCACGAATGAAAATTAAACTCTTCACTGCAAAGTAAGAATCCTCAAACTCACTTTTTAAGGAAAAAAATAATTATAGTTTTTGGTTCATTAGGTATTACGGCTTGGTGGCACTAGCCACCACCCGATCTAAAGGGTACAGCCATATCCATCCATCCATCCATCGTTACTCTCGCTCCCGCTTGAACGCGCTGCCAGATGCCGCCGGAGTGCGCTGGCCACGCGCTGCCATGTTTCCTTTCATAAAAATGGACACTCTACATATTTGTCATTTATGGCTTTTGAGCGGGTACAGGAACACTCGAACGGGAAGTTAACAGTGCTGTGGAGAAGTTCATACGCGATTTAAATTATTGCATTCTTTGCATCAACCACTGTTAATTTTACAACATGTCGTCCAGGTAAAGTTATCTTTGGTTATTTGGTAACTGCATAACATTACCTACGCTAAAATTTGAGTTTATTATAATTACTACTTTATTATATTAGCACTTTGAAAAAAATAAGGTTATAATGCGCTTGATTTCAGGGTGATCTCTCTGAGTTGGTGTGCCAACCATCCCGCAAGTATCATCATCATCGTCTTAGCAAACGCTGGCAGAAGAAGAAGCGACTTTTCGTGGACGGCCGTAGGTAACGATCGCAGGTTTGTTGACGCTCTGCTCCTCTTTAATTGTGCCCGACGAATCACATTTATTGAAGAATTCATGCTTACTCTCTTCCTGCCACTCATATAGATTACAATTAGATCAGCTTCAGGGGCGTGGTGATTTGCAACGCTTTTTAAATGTGTCGGGTAGAATGGCGATCCGTTGGTTTTTCTGGTCCTACGCTTTTGTTTTTCCAAGCGGCGCGTGATATCGAGTAAGTAAGGTTTTTAACGTCTATCTCATGATAACAGAATCATCTCTGACCTTTTAGAATGCAGACGTGTGCGGCTATGCTCTGGCGGATTGTGTCTATGGACGATATAGAGGTCGAGAAGAAGTTTTCGGTGGTGCGAAATCGCTAGACGACCTAGTTGGAACGAATTAATGTTTCACCCACTTAGCCCAAAACAAACATGCACAAAGAAAATTAGAGCACAGGCAAGGTTGTGTTTGGTGTCGCAGAAATCTGTTGACAGATTCGGGGCTCAGTGTTGCGAAACCGCTACCAGATTTGGCTGATACATATGCCCTTGTAGCTGTGCCTTTCCTGTGAGAGCTCTGTGCTATTCACAGTGCATTTTCGTGGGCGCCTATGCGACGTCAGCCATTTTAATGAACATAATAAATGTAGCGCGTTCTTTTCGTGTATTCGCAGCTCTTCCATAAAGATCGTGCTTCAGAGTTATAAAATCAACGCGTAACGACGCATTTGACATATTCAAGAGGAACTGAATTTGTACGCCACGTTTCAATACATCGCACTCGTGCCCCCGAAACATGGAATATGTACGTAGCTGTGTTCGTCGGAGTCGCAGAATCGGCGAGAGCAAACAGAGCCTTGCCAGAGTACACTCGGAGGAACGTAATCTAACGACTGGCTTATCTTTTGAACATACATCTGCTCAAATACCCAATGTGATATGCGCGATCTCGTCGAAGAACACATCACCCGCCAGTCGGATTGCGCTCGTTCATGTCCGCTCTTTCCTTCGCCCTTGTTCGTTTCTTTCAAAGTGGATGAAATATGAACTTTCGGCGAACCCGTTAACTGAATAAATCCACCCTTCTTGCGTCGAGAAAACGGACATGGCGTAAAAAGTTCCCACAAAGACATGGTATTTCACGCTCATTGCAGAATGATCTCAATGATGTTGTATCCAAGGCAAGACCACTTGCGTGACAAGCGAGTGGCGCAATTTTGTAACTTTTGAAACAATGAAGTTTCGTGTGTACTAAAGGATTTGTGTTTGAGACCATCATAGGGCGCCATTGGGGAGGTAATATGGGTCATGCACAGATGAAAAAAAGATTGGGTTGTTACAGTGTACGTCTCTTTATATGCCCAATATACTCGATTATTGATCTTCTGTACTTTAATTACATTGATATTCACCATAACAGGTCAATTTATCTGCATATTCAATGGCTTTTATCTTTACAGTATATAATGGAACGACTTCGGTTTTCTTTTTTTGTCAACTAAATCATGCATTTTCTGATTTTTTGAAGGGCCAATGTTTGTAAAGAAGCACCTAAGTTTAAAGGTACAATACTCCGAGCACTTCAATTCTGGTAATCTCCTTAAACTTTTGCACACAACAATCTCCCCCAACAGTATCTGCATTCTGAGAACAAATTCAAAACTATTGAACGCCGATACCAACTAGAAAGCCGGCGTTGCTTCTTTAGAAAAATAAAATGTTCGGAGGCCAGAATATTTCATAATCCTCGACTGTTTTTTTTTTTTTCACCTCTCCAACGCTGCTGCTTATTGGGCTTCTATTGTCGCCTTTAGAGCATCTGTATCTGCAAATTCCCTCAATCTCGCTGGTAATGTCACATCTTATTTCAATTCCTCGTGCAAGTTTGCCATTAAACATTTGTTCTTTCGGTATAGCTGTTTTAAAGAATGGCTTGTATTACTTGTGCATTTTATTAGTGCAACTACCCAATTTTAAAGTGAATCACTCTGGAATAACATCGATATTTCACTGGTCCACCCATGTGTGTGTAGTTGTCAACGTTAATCATACTGTCACTATCATTGCCTGCAGAGTCTGGACACATCGTGGTCGGTTCCTCCCCGTGTCCTGTGCCTGAGCGACGAGCCGTTGTTGTTGGAGTCATGTCCAACAACATCGTTTGGGCCCGAGTCGTGCAAGGCGTCACTTGCTCCTGCCTGGTGAGGGAAAGAGAAAGACACAAATCAGCTCAAAAATTCAACTTTTACATTTTCCTCCACTGCTGCTTGCCGCTTGCGCAGGGCTCGGTACGCAGGGGTCATGAACAAACGCCAAAACGAAAGCTTCCGAGACATAAGGGCCTTACCATACGAGCGCGTTGAAGTGCGTCAGCTCGTGGCTTTTCTACATGGTGCCACGCTTCTATAGGGAACCGAAGCTCAAGTTTGCGTAGCGACGGCAATGCTGCGCCGGACCCTGGCGGCGAGCTCCAGAAAACTTGAGGAGAGGCGCGGGAGAGGGCGCAGGCGAGTCAATTGTGTTTCGCCGAAACGTGAGCGCGTGCGACATGAGCGAAACGCGTTTCGGAGCCGGTGCGGAGAACGTCGGCGCCGTCTCGTCAGCTTGGCGCGCTAAAACGAGACGCTCGCTGTGCGAAGTTGCCTTTCCTTTTTTTTCTTTATTTATGCGAAGTTGCCTTTCCGCGATGGAAGAAGTGGCCTCAAGGGAAGCGTCGGCGAGGTGCGAAGTGTTGTTGTTTTGTGGGCTGGCACAACAATGCAGACAACACCAAGGGACGCTGTCCACGAGTAAAGATGCATCAGTTCTCCAGCGAGTCACAGCCGGTGAACACAGCCGCGTTCGCGAAAACTAGAGCAAGCATGACACGAACAAAAAAAAAAACAAGGTGGCAAGGCAAAACTAACAAAAAAAAAAGCGAGGCGAGCCCTATAATTTGACTCGCTGCGGTTAAAGCTCGACTTAATGCTTCGTGGACAAGTCAGCCGATCATGCTCCCGCTGTACGGAAGACATGTCTCTAGAAGTTCTCGCACATTATAATGTCATAGCCGTATACTTTTAGATGTTATTTATTTTATAGCACATTGCAAATGTTTCGACATGACAGTACAAAGCGGCTATTTCTAGATACCACATCAAAACAGCAATTATATGACTTTTCATAAACGTCAATCAAGCACATCAACAGAGTACCCGGCTTCATGTCGGCAGAATGAGAGTTACCTCGAAGCATACGTCATACACGGTATTGTCACGGACTTGAGAAATGCATTTCCCAGTGAATCAGGCGTCCTCGTCTTCTGTCAACTGCTCCGCATCATAAACTTGACTAACGAGCTGTACTCCTTTCGTTAGATGCTCTTCTCGGAAGTGCTTGTCCAGCACAGAGATATTTATGAAGTCGCACTGCAAGCGGTACACTCAAACGCACCGCGCACTCTCTACATGAGCACGTAAGAGAGGGGCAGCGCGTCGGCGGGAAGGGAGAACGCGCAATCCACATCCTCAATTTCGACTTTTCTACCAGGGATGGCGCAGCCTGTCCAGAGTCACAGCACCCCCATGCGTTGCTTTAACTTCTTATAGGGGAGTGGGCGCAGGGCTTCAAATCATCATCGTCATCATCATCTTCTTCTTCATCATCATCAACATCATGACGAAGTGGAGTGCCCTCTATGCCCATTCTGAAATACCACAGTGCCGCATCAAACAGCCACGCACTGAGGCACTACAACTTGTATGTGTGGTCAGGCCTTAAGTGTGTGCAGAATGGAAAAAGGGGTGGTTGCCCTCTATTCCCTCTGTTAATCATGATATAGAAAGACAGGCGCAAATTCTGCCTTGTATCTTTACTCAGTTGTACATTTGCCTCTTTTTAAAGTCTCTTTTTAAAGAAACGCCGAAGTGGGTTTTTAGGTTATTAGTAAATTTAGATGTTGACAATACCGAGAACACCACTCTCATTGCCATAATACGCATGGGAACGAGAAAAGCGCGAAAATTGTTTGATTGATTGATTGGTTGATTCATTGCATGATTCATTGATTGATTGATTCATTGATTGATTAATTGATTGGTGGATATGTGGGGTCCGACGTCCCAAAACCGGCATATGATTATGAGAGACGCCGTAGTGGAGGGCTCCAGGAATTTCGACCACCTGGGGTTCTTTAACGTGCACACAAATCTGAGCACACGGGTATACATCGTTTCCGCCTCCATCAGAAATGCAGCCGCCGCAGCCGGGATTCGATCCCGCGACCTGGGGGTCAGCAGCCGAGCTACTTAGTGCACTAGACCACCGTGGCGGGGCGGAAAAGTGCGAAAATAAAATGTGGTTGGGATGCCACTACTCGCAAGCAGCACCCCAAACCAATGGCTGAAGTTTAGCTTGTCCTTGCTGAGGTGTGCGTTTAAAGGCGGCATAGAGGCGCGGAATGATTAGAACGCACATCCCGCTGTTGCAAGTCTGACGCGTTAAAGTTACTGCACCACAAGTATAGTATATCATGGGCGCAACACAAAAAAAAAAGTTGTTCACCCTAATATTGACTATGAGTGTCTCGTAAGGGCACTCGAATTTTGGCGTTCGTGCGCCCCAGTGTGTACCTTGCAATAAATTTGTAAGGTGAAGCTTTGGGTTAGTTGGTTTTGCAATATGAAGTAGGAACAGCGCAATATTCTGCATGGAGTCACACGAAAGAAATGCCAGAGGCAAACACTGACTTTCAAATGAACGTTTATTTAACACAGAAGGAAAATTTATACGGAAACATTTAAGCCGAAAAACATGACAAGATTGTTTTTCAAGAGATTATCATACGTGCTTTTCCAAGAAAAAAAAGATAATGCTTTCGCCTACAAAGGGACAGGCAATATACTGATTCGTAATCAGGTGCTCACGTTCGTGACTTCACTCGAAAAAAATTAGGTATTTAGTTTTCCAATGATCCATGACGTCTGTGCGTGAACACAAGTGCGTGGATCGAATGTACTGTTCCTGATGTAACGATCTCTTTCTTGCTATACTTATGATATTTATTCTTGATTTTGTATGACATGAAATCGCTTTGTGTTGCTGTTTCTTTTACTTTTCAATAACTCTGTGGAATGACGACTGTTGGACACAAACTGATATCTGGAATCGTTTGATTATTACAACCCATGCATGCTCATGTACGCTATTTTTGTTGTATACGCTGTCTGCTTTTATATCGTAAAGGGAACTTGGGTACTTTCAAGCTGTTTATAACAGCTTTTTTCTTGAAGAAACTTCAGACAGTTTTAACGAAATTTCGCAAATAAAGATTTGGTTGATTGATTGACTGATTTATATATTTATTTATTATTAATAAAATATCATGTGCAATATGGGTGGCCTGAATAATTTCGCGAGTTGAGATTCATTCCGCCAGGCGTCGTAGCGATCCCAACTGCCCACAATTTTTCAGTGAACACGATAAGTTAAGGTTCTTCAATTATCCCTGCAGTTATTTGGTCCTTAAGTGATGCTATACTCCTGTGTCATAAATATCGGGTACAGCGTTTAACCTGACTCAGAATCACCAATGACTCAGAATCACCAAGCACGATGTGACACACATTGCCTAAACGTTGCGAAAAGCGGAAGTAAGACCATGAGCGGAAGTCACTGGAAAAGAAAGCAAAGTCACTTGGCGCTCGCACCACCAGTAGAAACATCGGATGTTTTAGGCGCAAGAGCAAGCTGAAATTTTGCTTTGTGATGTGTAATCTCTTCAATAAATCAATCAATAAACGAATCAATCATTCAGCCAGTCCATCAATCATTCATTCATCTGATGAGTAAGTCAGTCAGTCAATCAATTAATCAATCAATCAAGCATGCAGTCAAGTTGCTTTTCTGTTGCAGGGCTGGAACGTACTTGCTCTCTTCATGCGCAATCAGCCTTGGTTCCGGGAGAACTTCGGCGTCCTCAAGAGCTCCGGTGAGTATCTTATATTATGCAACCTCGTTTTGGCCTCATTTAATGCCTTGGGCGTAGGGTGTCGTCATCGGTACACTATGCGAAACGAATTTTCATATGTTTCATAATATGAAAGAGTTGTATAACCACGCAGCGCAAAGCTTTGAGTTTGCGTTATGCATGCATCGAACGCCATCCTCTTCCGACCTCCCGTCAATGGACAAACGCTGCTAACGCTACGCCCGCAAGGCGCGCCAGCTTTCCGTACGGTATTTTAAAACTACCTATTGTGTGGCATCTACATAGTGGCATAACAAATACGAAAACATGCTCAAAAACAAGTCTGGCTCAAGACAAAATAATTACTGCAAAGTATACAATAGGTCAAGAGGAACTAAACTGGGCTTTTTCTCACTCCTCAGAGGATTTTAATTATGTTTTCTCAACAGTTACGAAAGAATGCACGATTCAGTGATACGAGATTTTGTCTGAATACCAACTGTGACTCTGGTTCCATTTGGTGTTCGTTGCGTAACATTATTGTTTAGTCAATGTATACACGAAAAAAATACCTGGTTGCGCGCAATAAGAATCTTCTTATGAAACCAGATGAAGTAAACTTCATCAATTCAATTTCGTAAAAGAGAGCATACATACAACCTATATCACACATCATGTGCGATCGTGCTCAATTTTTTTTCCTGCTTGAGATATTCCCGAGTATAACCATGCAAAGACAAAAATCTCGATCACGCATTTCGCGTTCTTTTCTTTTTTCGGATAATAACAAAGGTTCTTACAAATTGAACGTTAAGTAAGTATGCTGTAAGGCGAATTTTATTATGTCAGAAAACCACTGTGCGACATCTTTAGACATATATGGGCTCGTTCGTTCTGGATTTGAACCGAACCAACCTTTTTACTGACGTAAAATGCCACACGCTCACTTGCTTGTCAGCCATGACATTCAAATATTATCTACGCCACTGCAGAGGAGTGTCGTCAATGCAGGGGCGTAGCCAGGGGGGGGGGGGGCACACCGGGCCCATGCTTTTCCTAAATTTTGATTTTCGTGGCATACAGAGCGAAAAAATCACCGTATTAATCGGGTGCCCTCACCGAAATAACTGAAGTGCTCTCCCCCCCCCCCCCGTAAGATATTTCTGGCGACGCCCCTGCCTCAATGCTATCACATGCAGTAGCTTCCTGAATGTCCCGCTTACGAAACTGCACATATGTGTGTTCTTTTATGTCCAAAAGATCTTTTGTATTTTTTTTTATAAACAACGTAACCGTACGTGCACCTATGAAAATAACGTAGGTTATCTAGTGCACAAAGTAAAAGATGGGATAGGAATTGTATCGTTCACTATCGAAATTCCGTACCTGAGACACACGTGTGAAAGAGCTGTGATTTCTAGAATATAAGAAATTAGAGTTAGGTATAATGTATTTTTTTTAGTCTGATGGTGGTTATGTATTTTTATTTAATAGCCAACGTGGCATAGGGGAACAGCCTTGAGCTGTCTCTACATTCATCTGTACTGCTGACTTCGATACCATCTTTGAACTTGAAGTACTTGATGACTTCTTTTTTTCTGTAGCCACAGTGGGAATCAACGTGATCTCCGACTTTGCTATCATCACCAACATAGCGAGCGACATCCTCCTGATTTGGATTATTTGCTACGTGAGTGGTTGCTTCTCATGGCGCAGGAAGAGTGATTGTTTGATTGATTGATTGATTGATTGATTGATTGATTGATTGATTGATTGATTGATTGATTGATTGATTGATTGATTGATATATTGATGTGAGTGAGTGCGTAAGTGAGTGAGCATGCCGTCGTTAGGCTTTGCACTGCTGTGCCACCATTTCTTCGCTACACTGCACTGTATTTTTAGCAATGGTAGAAAGACTTGTTTTGCACTTCCCGTCTTCAACTATTCTCTATGGTCTGGTGGAATCACTTTAAGATTGCAAATCTAAATTTCGCTGGCAATGGTTCTCCATTTCTTTACGACATCCTTGAAAACCTTGAAAAATATCAGTCACGAAAGGTTATCCGTCACTACAATTCTTATCTTGCATTAAGAAAATAAATATAGCTAGTTTAATTTTTGTTAGTAATATTTGATGTTTAACATCGCGAATGCTCATGATTATGAGAGACAGTCGTAAAGAACAACTTTATCTAATTACAGGTCTCCGATACACTTGAGTACAACACTGCGGATCACACCGAATATTAGGCATTACCTCCGAAACTCCGGAATTCTTGTGCTGCCCCGTGAATAGTGGAGGCCAACGAGCTGAATCAACGTTATATTTGTTTAACATCAGGCGAATACATCATCCAGTGCGATGTGATTTAATCTGTCTAAAATAAGAAGTAAACGTGCTTCTTTGCCGACCTGCCTTGGTAGTGCAAAAAATCCGACACTCGCTGAACACGTACAGTGAACATGGTATAAATTTAACCCAGTGCCGAGATCCAACCCACTATCGCCGGTTTAGCCACAGCGGTTTTATATTGGTGGCAGCGAAAGGGCCCCGTAGAGTGCTGCGTAAGAACCGCAGTTGGTCGTTTATTGACAAGCCCTTCAGTACGGCGTAACTAAACTTTATATCGTAGTATAAGGCAAGCAAAATCACAGAAATTACGGCACCATACTATTTCGTCTTTTTTCATAATATATAGTTGTGTGTCTTTTAGACACACTACTATATAGGCCACCTTCGTTGTTATTCATATCTGCGTGAGCTGGTTTGGCGCTCATTCGAAATAAATTTGTGATGATAAAACTTCAGAGCCTTATAACAACTTGTTCCGCTACCTTTCTGAAAAACTTTCGACTGACCTACTGACAACGGGTTTTTTGTTTTTTTTACCTTATACAGAGCATTCGAGACACCGATGTCGATACTGACACAGCGGTAAGATATCCAGCGTTTTCAAGTTGAACAACTTTTTCGCTTGTGTAACCGAGATTTGTGAGCTTGGTTGGACTAAACTGGTTGTATTTTGCGGGACACTTTTACGACATTAAAGAAGAACTAGAGGCCTATACGTAGTCAAACCCTAGCTACCTCAATAGGTGCACTTGCTTATGGGATGCTCTTTAACAGAATTGATCAGCACAGCTACAAATAGCAAACAGCCAATCAATCTCCTTAAGGCCACAAATGCATGTTCTAAAGAACCCAAACTATTTAATAAAGTAAAAATCAGAGGGCACAAAATAACTGAAGCCACGAAAAAAGGTGCAACCATTTCCACTTCACAGAGAACCATGAAAAAGATAGGTTGATGGCGTCTCCTTATTCTTCAGGCTAATGCGTTGCCATGTTTTGTAAATGTTTCAGATATGTTGTCGCATTGCTTTTCATTAAACACTCTCTCTCACTATAAGCTTTGAAGTTGTAGTATAGATTCATTTTATCTTGACTATACCTATCTAACACAGGTTTACAAAGAAGCTTCTGCTTAAAATGCTTTGGTATACTGCAGCACTGCTCTTTATTAAACACTCTTTGTGAAGCCTTCAGAAGGTCGTATAGCCACCACCTTTTACAACCACCAAGTATTACGCGACAATGGTCTGACTATGGTTAGCGCATGCCGTTTTTCGAGCTAAGTGCAGAGTCTTTCTTTTTTAGTCGAAGTGCATGATCCCAACTTCTGTGGTCCACTTGTTAGGCTGCATTAATAGCTGCCGTGGTTCTTGAGTAATATTTTTGTTGGGATACCATCCGAGAGAAAAAAACTTGCCATCAGCTATGATTTGACCCACTTCAAGATTGTAAAAAGGGGTAACGCCAGAAACTGCATGCGGGCTGCTGTCAAAGTCCTCCGTTCATGAAGTCATGTGCAGTTCCAGGTGCTCCACCTACGCAGGGCTAGCTTTCTCGTCAAATTGCTGACTTTTATATATCAACGAAACTTGATCAAAGAATTGAATACCGGGAACCACTCTGGCCCCAACCAGCCGGACACCAAAGTGTGTCCAGGCCGTGGTTGTGCAGCGCACGACCTTTCTCACCACTTCGTGAAGGTGGCTGGGAAAAGTGGCATTTCACTTGTTTTTTCGTCACTTGGTGAGCTTGCACATGTGTGTAGTTGTGTGAATGGGACTGTCGAGGCTTGCTGCACAAAAAATCACGCCACAAACTTCATTGACTTCAAAGTGGGCCTACCTACTTTTCGTTCGTGCTATCTTGCCACACTGGACGTTGCTTAAACGACAGACTGAGGGAGCATCGCGCGGTTGTAAATTCATGGGCCGGCGGTGGACATTTGGCAGATCACTGCAGCAGCTGTTCTCGCACACTTCACTTTAAGGGCTCCCGTATTACGCGTAAGCTTACGAAAATTATGAAGCATACTGCGTTAGTATAGAAGCTGATAAATGTTTGGACACACTGTATCTGACATTTTCACGTCGCACCCCTTCGTAGATTCTGCACATGTCTGTATACGCCTGACAATATTTTCTTCGTGTTCTGTCAGTAAATTTTCAGCTGATTTCTATAGCGTGCATCCTGTTTACGTGCTTCTTTGCTTCGTATTTGTTCCGTCGCGATTGCTAGGATGCTGAACTTGGACACCCTCATACTAGCCCAAATATCTGCGTTGAAACGTCATCATGCTGATTACGCAGCCCGTACTAGGTGTCTTGCGGTTCTTCATCGCCTGGAATGCCTTCACCATCATCCTGCTCTGGCTCACGTCCTGCGCGGTGGCATTTGAAGAGAGCCGACCAGACGTGAGTGGGTTTTTTTTTTTCTCATAATAATTTATGTGAAGCGGTGATCTGTCCCAAAACAGTACTGTGTTAGAGGGCGTATACGGGTGAGCGCATGTTCTGACATTTAGCGAGGTTAATGTCTTCAGGTGGCCTGAATTTGAGTAAAAATTTGTCCTTGCTGCCTCGGAGTAAAAAGAACTTAGACACTGCTGAAGATTTGAATTTACGAGTAAAACATGCACGTCCCCGACCCCCAACGAAAGACACGAGCGCTTGTGTCTTTCGTGTCCTTCTTGCCTCTGTGTCGTCGTTTTGTTCTCGCGCTATAACTATCGTTCTTCCACACCAACTAGCCCAAGCTTCCACACTTCTTATCTCCAGGTTGGGAGGATCATACGTCTTGGCTGCTGTTAGGCTTTCACTAGAACGGTTATGTTGTAGTTACGGGGCCGCACAAAGGTCACTGCAATCATTGCAGAGCCTCCGTTTGCGAAAGGAGCGCAGTTTTCAGACACAGCAATGTAACAACCGAGACGCTTATTTGCGTCTTTACCGGTGCGTACGTTTCGTGCGTAATTTGTGCGTGAGAAACGTGGGGCACGTTTCGATCTCCTTACCATTCAGCACGTGACCTTCCGATTGGTTTCTATCGCGTTCATTGCTTCGCTTGTGCGGCAAGGCCGTGACTTTTTCTTTGGTTTTTTTTTCGGACCTCCGCACCTTTACCTGCACGTTTATTTCGATATCCCGGGACATACTTGAATGCTGGACACGATGACGTTAGAGCGCTGTACCTATAAAAGGATGAACCATTTCCTTTTCTTTCAATTCAACACTGAAATTCGGATACCGAAAAATTAGACTCTACTCTAAGAAATGTTGATAAGAGTCAATGCTTAATTTATTATAACGCTCTGCTTTGATCAGTGTAAAGCGAAAGGTTCATCTCCTCCTATTAAGACGGCCTTCACACAATCCGCAGTTGCCGAACTTGAAACCGCAGCTACTTGTCAACGGCAGCCATGAAGTGGCCAACGACACCAGTGTGCCTGAAGCTCACCATGGTTTCGAGGTAAGAAACATTTCACCACCTCGCATAGATAAGTTTAGTGTTATACATAACTTGGATTAGTGTCCTGGCTACCTGCTGACGTGATTCTTGTTCGCGTGCAGTCTGATATTCCAGATGCTAACACCCGTTATCAAGAACGCTCCTTGACTTGAACTTGACTTGAAACCGCCTTTAATGAAGCGCGTTTGAAACGCGTCTTTGCTTTTGCGCTGCCTTAGCACCGCTTAAAGACAGTGCGTTCGAAACGCGTTTGTGCTGCATCGAGGTAGGTGGCAAGTCAAGTTCAAGTCATGCAGCGTTTCTGAATACGGGAATAAGCGTCTTATGATCGAGTTCAGTCTGCTGTGCATGCGGCGTGACCACTCTTAATGCGCATGCACGTCCCCAACCCCTCTCTCTCTATTCCAATGCTCCCCTCCCCCTCTCGCCTGGCAACGCCGACGCAGGCAGGCATCCCTCCCAGCGGCGTTTACACCCCATTTCGCATGCGCGTTCCCTCCACCTATATCTCCTTCGCTTCCCCTCTCTTGACTCGTTTGCACCTTTCATTTTCTTTTTTTTTTTCAGCGGAGCCACGTGGCACTCAGACGGAGGGTCCCCGCCACTCACATATCGAAACTGCCAGAAAGCTATCTATGTACCTGAGTCTCAAGCTGATATAGACCTTTTTATGGCAGTCCCCTATCAAAAACTCGGGATTAAATATGATCACATGAGGTTTTTTGACATGCGCCTAAATCTTAATACATGGTTCTAAGTGCATAGCATTTATAAGGACCCGGCTTTTCGTCCATGCAGGGATCCCATGTGGCATGGTCACGCTCAAATTAAACGCTCTATACGAACCATTACAAGGCTAGCAATACAAAAAACTGGCCTAAAGTTAACTAACAAGATAAACATTTTATGGTTATTAGAAATTAAAAAAAATATTCAGAATAATTACCATTGCTGCAAATGATTCCGAAACGTGTGGCTAACGCTAGTGCCGCGCAAGAAAGCGTGCCACCGCCTAGCAGAGCTCGCCTTTTCTCCTCTCACCATATCTCTAAGACGCTACACATAAATGGACCAACACCTTCACAAAACTCTGCATATTTCACGTATTTGAAGTTGCCGGTAGAAAAAGGAAGTGGACGACGCGCAGCTAAAAGGAGCCAGCTTGTCGCGTTGGACAATCTTCCTGACTATACTCTATACTCGTGCAGGGGAACATTACATACGTACATCAAACATTGTCGTTATCGAATGGATGGTTGGGTGAGCGAGGCAGTTGGTTCTTTACGAATGCGTATCACTGGGTGCCCGTCCTACGCACTTCCTCTAGTTTTACAGTACCGAAGCTGCTGTACGTTTAATTTTCTGTTTTATTTAACCGAGAACCTGTATTGTTATACACCAAAACGGTTTCGCGTTCACAAAAACAAACTTCCTCATGTTTTAACACTCAGTTTCAAATGTGGGAATTCTAAATTTATTAGGCGTTCTTCTCCAGAGCCCACGCTACAAGTTTTACGTTCACTTCGAACGTTTCTTGGATGAAAGGGAAATAGGCGAAGACGAGGTCTATGGGGTGATGAATGTCTACTACTTGGATGAACAAAGTCGTGCGTCATTATTATGCACCCATCGAGTGAGATGGTTTTATGAGATGTGTTGTGTAACTGCTCGGGTAATTGGGCTAGTTGGTGTTGATTCATTTCAAGACTGAATAAGGGGTTTATCCAGCCTTGAAAAATTTTTTTTATACATTCGAGGCTGGTAAACTAATGTTTTCTGGGTATTGTACATAGCGACGGACAAAGAAACATCGCATGCACTAACCTAACAGTTTTCATGCATATGCGTACACCATAACACCAGTTGTTTAGTTAAAAACTAAATGGTTAACAGCCTAATTTAGTGGAACTCAGTCACATCCTTAATGTAGTCTATCGATGAAACACGCTTGGCGGGTCTGCAAAAGTATCACACTTGTCATTCGCTCGTGGTAATCAGGGGTCTATCTGAACTTTTTAATATCCTAATGCGAAAGGCCATTCAGGCGACATCGCAATCGGCAACCGTTCCGAGTGCATTTTATGGCTTCGAAGTCCAGTTACCTTCATAGGGTGACTTGTACTCATAATGCTTTTTTTTTTTCCTTGTTGTCGACCGTTTAGGAGGGGAGGGGGTGGGGCATTGCGTCTTTAGAAACCAACTGTCCTGACCGCAAATATAAAGCGCGTTCTTTGACTTTTTCCTTAACCACTTTGCAACCAAGGTGGGTTATGGCTGAAGTAGTTGCTTAACGTGTTGCTACAAAATGGCGGGGAAAGCAACAGCGTGAAACACTCAACACGAGACAATGAAAAACACATGTAACAGCGACAAGTTACACCTATTCTCCTTTGAGTGTTGTTCATAATATGTTTGGTTTCTGGCCAGTGGTGTGTGAGCAATGTGTGCGCGTGCATATCCCGCATGCTTAACTCATTACCCCGGCTTATCTGAAATATGCTTCAGAGTCACACCGCTCAGTTCACTATAGAAGCAGATTGCTGGACAGGGTTCAGTTATGTTTTCTGCCTTTTCTCATTGTATTCTGCACAAGCGTAGCAACGTTCGATCACGTGTGGCAGATCGAGCTTATGACTGAACCCACTGTTACAGGACGGTCTCACTTCCTGGTCGTCACTCGCCACTGCTACCTGTATCGCTGTGGTCCGGGTGAGTTCGCAATTACGTTCTTTGCATGCAGGTATCCCAGCAAGCGTCATGATCACTGTCACTAGGGCAGTTTATCGTGTCGTACTCAATTAGGCATTCCGCCGCTTTTACCCACGCGAAACACTAAGCGACATTGTTGTTGTGACGTCAGAGAATCAACTTCTCGCATTGTGAAATTCGCACAAACGGTGCTTTATGTTTTCTAATAGTAAATTTTCAACGATATCATAAGCGAACAAATACATTGCGGTCGAATTACACGTTGCATTGTCATAGTATCTTATTGCATCTTCAGAATCGCACGTAGCGTCATTATGACATGTAACTGCTTGTTGTCATATTCATGCCGCTCTTAGCACACCTAAATTCGATCCGATGCCTGCTAATATAAAGTGTTTATCTGCACGACTACCATATCTACGCGCTAGCCCTAAAGACCTCCTTTCACCAAAAATTTCGCACGCGAGTGAGGATCAAGCCCTCTTTCTTTGCTTGGCAAGCAGTTCTATATTACACAGCCAAACGTCTGCTTGAGAATATAGGGGAAATAACTTCCTCTGCTTGGAAATGGAGTGAAAGTAGCTTTGATTCTTTACAGACACACGCGTCTCATATGCATACTTCACAATGCAACATGAAATATGGCTGTATTGTAATACGTGGCACAAGCCTGCATTGCCAATGGGCGTCAGAACATGTTATTATCATAATGACTTCATGGTTTAAAGCGAGCCACCAACTCCTAAGGCCACGTAGTGGATGCATTGCGAGTTCTAAAATGTTTCACGCGCATAATTACCGTTGTTTAAAGCATGCTACCCATTACAAATACGAAATGGTGCTATGTGCAAAAGCTGTATTGACACAAGCCAATTTCGTTTTCATAGAATAAGCGTGCACTGTTAGAATCCACAATTTAAAGTACTTGAGTAACCTCATAGAATAAATAGTTTGGCCTAAGTGTTTGAAGTGCGCACTAGGGACAGGATAATGCTATTGCATTCAAATTTTTAAGGCGAATATTAAGCATCTTTCTTTTTTTTCCGTCGTCATTGATCGCGTTTTCCTCACCTTGGCAACAAATCTGCGACTTATAGTAGCTCATCCGCTATCGAATCTGTGTGTTATAATGCTCACTCTGTATGAGGTCCACCAATATAGTTTTTTGACTTGCGTTTCGTTGCGTGTAGCGTTCACATGCCGGTCACACTATTGTTGCGTAAATCTGCACATTCATAAAACAATGTGCGTGTTTTACTAAGAAGAAAAAAAACAAGCCAATGGTTTTCACCTTTCAGTCGTTTTAGGTAAATGCTTAAGGCACCGAGTGACTTTTTTAAAAGTGAAGAGCACTTCAGGGGCCCGCACTGCTTATGCGCAGGCATGCTGCAGCCGTCGCTTAGCGCGACGTGTAAAAAACCATGTGCATAATGTAGCCATCTCTAGCATATTGATCGCGCGTTTGCGCCAAGGGGAAGAATTTTTCCTCTTGCTCTTCAAGCGGCCTGATGTTGATATTGACGCAAGGCAAACGTAGTATTCAAACTACGCGCGCTAGTTCGTGCGCCCCCCAAGAGATCAGTGGCTTAATGATCAAACAAGAAAAGGCCGTGACGGCGCGAGCCTCCTCAGCACGGCATTTTGATGAAAAAGAAGTGGTGCGCCGCTCGAGGGTTATCTCTCGGAGACTGATCCCTATTTTCCCTCATACAGTATACATTACGGTGGCGCGATTTCGCACACTTAAAACCAGGCAAAATTTATCAGACCCTGCACTGACGGCTTTTCCAGAGTACAAACACTTGTTATTTCCCTGGCGCAGTGAACTGACTAATTCAAGGATGATGGAAGTTGTCATCACGAAATTTCGTTGCCGCGTTACCTCCCTCAATTTTTACTTGCAGAGATCAGGCATATTAAATTCCCCTATGTGCATTTACTGTAATCAAGAGGAAACGATCAGTCATTTTTATTACATTGTCGCCGTTTCGATTTATTCAGGCAAAACATACTAGCACCACCTCTTCAAAGACTGGGCTTCCAACTATCACAACCTGATCTTCTTTCATTTGGAGCCTCTACACTGGGTTTCAGCCACAGGGATGTTTTATTCGCCGTTCAAGAATAGATCACTGCGACTAAACGATTTTCTTGCTAAATTGCTGTCTCACTATTTTTCTTCTTTTTTTTCTGCAAACTTCATATCGGTATTTCAAATCAAAATTAGGTTAGAAAAATAAATTGTAGGAATGACGCAATGCTAAAAGTTTAGGGCAAATTCACCTTATAATCGGCCAATCCCCTTTTTTGGGTACGAGCCATGTGCACAGGAAAACAACAACAACAACAACGACTGATCCCTTTGCTGAACGCCTCTTAGAGACGCCGCTACATTTTCTTTTACTTTTCGGGCACAAGTTCTCCCCTATAAACAGTTATTTGTACATCATTTGGATTGTACGTAACAATTTTGGTGAAGGAGCCGGGTAATGATCCCAAATCCGGTTGGACTTCGAGGAAGCAGCCCGGAACCACGAGCAGTCGAACCAACTGAGCTCATGCCAGTTCATCAGCGCTCCAGCCATCGTCTACGTGGTGAGCCGCCGGAATTTCCCCTGCCACGAGAGCCCAGAGTGCCTCCAGCTGTCTCCGATGAGAGTACCGAAATGTCGTCTCCAACCGCTGCCGCACACGCCATTTCGTATCCAGTCGCTGCCACGCACGTCGTTGTCGATGAGCCACGGACGCCGTACCCTTTTCATGGCGATCCTCATGAAGACACCGAGGATTGGCTGGAGGGTTTTGAGCGCGTCGCCAACTGCAACGGATGGACCGAAGAACGGAAGCTCCGCCGAGTTTATTTCGCATTGCAGGACAGCGCACAAACGTGGTTTGAAAACCATGAAGGTACCACTCGATCGTGGGATGATTTCCGACGGGAGCTACTGGCCACATACCCGAGTACAGACCGCAAGGAAAGAGCTGAAGCTGCCTTGCAAGCAAGAAACCAGCGCAACAATGAAAGCGTCGCAATGTATGTGGAAGACATGTGCCGGTTATTCCGCCGGTCTGATCAAAATATGAGCGAGGACATAAAACTTTGGCACCTGATGCGTGGGGTGAAGCAGGAGATTTTCGCTGGTTTGCTCCGATGTCCGCCGCGGAACGTCACTGAATTTTGCACCGAGGTGACAGCGGCTGAAAAGACTCTGCAACAGCGAGCGAGGCACTACATTCGAGATGTTGATGTCGCCTCCGTAGACGCGGTGTCAGCAGTTTTCGGGAATGGCATCGACGTATTACGAGAGCTCATTCGATCGGTTGCTCGAGAAGAGCTCCAGAAGCTAAACGGTAACCCGTCAACGGTCTCGTCATTCGCGGACGTTGTTCGGGAGGAGGTGAGACAGGCAGTCCGTGAGCAGCAGCCACAAGCCCAGCCTGTTCAAGCGTCGGTTCCGATGCAGCCCGCAGTCTCGTACGCCGAGGTACTGAGAAGCGCCCCGGTACCTCATTTCGTCGCCTCTGGACCTCCTTTCACCGCCCCTGGACCTTATTTCGCCGCAGCAAGCACGCATCTGCCGAAACCTCGATTTACGCCGTCCCCAGCCGGAACTATGATCCGAAAAGCTGATATATGGCGCACTCCTGATCGAATTCCACTTTGTTACCACTGCGGCGAAGCCGGCCATCTTTACCGGATGTGTGAATATCGCCGAGCTGGACTTCGGGGTTTTCCCGTAAACGCTGCCTGTCCACGGAATGGGGAGCGACCTTTTGAAATCGAGGAGTACTTGACAACGCGTCAAGGTGCTCACTCCTCGCCGCAGCATCAGTCTCGGTCGACAGCGCCACTGAGGTATCGGTCACCAAGTCCGCGCCCATCTTCAAACTCTCCGAGGCGACTTCCCCAAAGCCCGCTTCGGGAAAACTAGAATCGGCGACCTGGGGAGGTAAGGCCGCTGCCGACGCAAGAAAACAACCTCCAGTGCCGATTTCAAAATGTGATGATGGACACGAGACTACGTGCGGAAATGGTAACGTCGCTTCTGATTTGTCGGTAATTGTAGACGGCTACGAAACGAATGCTTTAGTAGACACAGGCGCAGACTATTCTGTCATGAGCAGGGGACTTGCCAGAACGCTGAAAAAAGTACTGACCCCTTGGATAGGACCACAAGTGCGAACCGCCGGGGGACACCTTATCGATCCGGCAGGCATGTGTACCTCTAGAGTCGGGATACGCGACTTCACCTACGTCGCCAGCTTCATTGTCCTGTCGGAGTGTTCAAGAGATGTAATTATCGGAATGGACTTTTTGCAGGCCAAAGGTGCAGTGATAAACTTGCAGGAAACGTGCGTTTCGTTCTCGACGAAACACGCCATCGCGACATTCGAGAGTGAAAAACGATTCAATGCGCTCCAGATTGCAGGTGATGATGTAACAGTACCTGCAAGATCCATCATTGTTGCCACCGTAAAAAGCAACGTGTACAACGACTATGAAGGAATGGCAGAAAGCAATACTGGGCTATTACTCGAGAAAGGGATCTGTGCAGCAAGAGGTATTGTACGACTGCGTGATGGATGTACGAGTGTCTTCCTGACATATTTCCGAAATGAGGTGCAGCACCTTGCGAAGGGAACTGTTGTTGGTCACTTGCACGACTACGTTCCGATTACAGATTTGAATTCTTCCGAGACTGCACCACTGCACCCTGACGGTATAGACTCCATACTCGCATCTATCCACATCGAAGCAACCCTATCACCGAACCAGAAACAAAAACTCGAGAGCCTTATACGGGAGTACGCCTCATGTTTTTCCACGTCATCGAAAGTGCAAAGAACATCTATAATCAAACACCGCATCATAATCGATAAATCTGTTAGACCTATTTGCCAGCACCCGTACCGAGTGTCACCAAAAGAGAGAGAAGTCATCAGAGGCCAAGTTGAAGAAATGCTCAGGGACGACGTAATTCAACCGTCGGCCAGCCCATGGGCCTCACCTGTAGTACTGGTAAAGAAATAGGACCAGACCTTGCGCTTCTGCATTGACTACCAAAAATTGAACGTCGTCACAATGCGGGATGTCTACCCCCTTCCAGGGATCGAGGACACTTTTGACAGACTACGAGACGCGCAATTCTTCTCCTCTCTAGACCTCAAGAGCGGATACTGGCAGATAGAGGTGGACGAACGAGATCGCGAGAAAACTGCTTTCGTGACCCCAGTTGGGTTATACGAGTTCAAGGTACTCCCATTTGGCCTGTGTTCCGCACCCGCCACATTTCAGCGGATGATGGATACTGTGCTGTCCAGGTTAAAATGGCAGTCCTGCCTTGTTTATCTCGATGACGTCGTGATCTTTTCGGCCACCTTTGATCAGCATGTGGAACGACTACGGACTTTGCTCGAGGCGATTAATTCAGCAGGGCTGACGATAAAACCCCAAAAGTGCCATTTTGGTTTTCATGAACTGCTTTTCCTCGGTCATGTGGTTAGCTCTGAAGGCATTCGACCTGACCCTGAAAAGAAAGCAGCTGTAGAAAAGTTTCCTAGACCGACAAATAAAAAGGCTGTGAGACGATTCTTAGGACTTTGTGCCTATTACCGAAGATTCATCAAAGATTTTTCGAAGATTGCGCAGCCACGAACCCGACTGACGAAAGAAGACACGCCGTTCACCAGGACAAGCGAGCAAGAAGAGGCATTCAATGAGCTACGACAGCGACTCCTACACCACCCCGTCCTGGCACATTTCCACGAAGAAGCCGAAACAGAGATTCACACGGACGCAAGCAATTTGGGACTAGGCGCCGTCCTTGTGCAGCTGCAAAACGGAGAGAAAAGAGTGGTCGCATACGCTAGTCGAACTCTTTCGAGAGCTGAAATAAATTATTCGGCGAAGGAAAAAGAATGTCTGGCGGTAATATGGGCCATACAGAAATTCCGACCGTACTTATATGGTAGACCATTTCGAGCAGTGAGCGACCATCACTCGTTGTGCTGGCTCGCAGGCCTTAAGGACCCTTCTGGGCGACTTGCTAGATGAAGCCCCAGGTTGCAAGAATACGACATAACAGTCTTATACAAGTCGGGTCCCAAGCACAGCGATGCTGATTGCCTGTCACGCGCACCAATGGAATCTTCACCTGTGGAAGATGGAGACGACTTTCCGTTTCTTGGGGCCGTCAGCACCGCAGACATGACTGAATATCAGCGATCTGACGCGGAGTTGCTTAAACTGATCAAGCATCTGGAAGGGCAACCCGTGCGTGTTCCTCGAGTTTTCGTCCGGGGATTGTCCTCGTACCTCATGAGAAATAACGTTTTATACAAGAAAAACTTCGAGCACAGCAAGGAGAAATTCCTACGCGTTGTTTTTTCGGCCTTGCGACCCGAAATCCTGGAAGCCTGCCACGATGACCCAGCCGCCGGACACCTCGGAGTGAGTAGAAAATTGGCTCACATCCGCACCAAGTACTACTGGCCAAAGTTACTGGATGCTGTACAGCATTATGTACGAACATGTAGAGATTGCCAGAGACGCAAAACGCCTCCATTGAAACCTGCAGGATTTCTCCAACCAATCGAACCACCTGAGTCTCTGTTTGAACAAGTAGGAATGGATCTACTTAGTCCAATTCCTACGTCATCAATGGGCAACCGATGGATAGTAGTGGCGACAGACTACTTAACCCGGTATGCCGAGACAGCCTCTCTCACCAGGGGCACGGCTATAGAAGTCGCTGAATTTTTCGTCACTAACATTGTACTACGGCATGGTGCCCCAAAGGTGGTTATCACGGATCGAAGAACTGCATTCACAGCCAATCTGACGCAGTCCATTATGAAACTTACCCACACAAGTCATAGGAAAACAACGGCTTACCACCCCCAAACAAATGGGCTAACCGAGCGACTCAACAGAACTCTAACCGATATGTTGTCCATTTACGTTGACTTGGAGCACCGTACGTGAAACAAGATACTACCGTACGCCACTTTCGCTTACAATACTGCTGTGCAGGAGACTACTAAAGTGACGCCATTCCAGCTAGTCTATGGTCGAGTAGTTACCACACCATTAGATGCAATGCTGCCTGTAGGCGACAATACAGAGCACAAGCCTGACATCAGCGAATTTATTCAGCGAGCCGAAGAAGCACGGCAGTTGGCGCGACATCACATAAAACAACAACAACGCGTGGATGCAAACCGTTGCAACCTTCGTAGGAGAGGAGTCCACTACGCACCAGGCGACCTAGTTTGGATTTGGACTCCCGTGCGGACGCCTGGCCTTTCCGAAAAGCTCATGCGCCGCTATTTCGGCCCTTACCGAGTCATTCGTCGCGTCAGCTCCTTGAACTACGAGGTGTCACCGGAAGGACAAGTGAGCTCATCAAGATGCCGAAGGAGCACAGAAATCGTGCATGTAGTCAGAATGAAGCCATACTATGACAGGCAATGAACATCGAGCTATACACACCCGATTATGAGGAATACCTATTTCTCCAATGGAAACCACGCATTCAGACCGTTTCACCAACACTGCTTTTACGCATCGGGACGATGCGTTTTTGGAGGAGGGATAATGGCGCAAGGCAAACGCAGTATTCAAACTACGCGCGCTGGTTCGTGCGCCCCCCAAGAGATCAGCGGCTTGATGATCAAACAAGAAAAGGCCGTGACGGCGCGAGCCTCCTCAGCACGGCATTTTGATGAAAAAGAAGTGGTGCGCCGCTCGAGGGTTTTCTCTCGGAGACTGATCCCTTTTGCTGATCGCCTGTTAGAGACGCCGCTACATTTTCTTTTACTTTTCGGGCACAAGTTCGCCCCAATAAACAGTTATTCGTACATCATTTGGATTGTACGTAACAATATTAAGTGTGGGAGAACTGTAGGGACCCGGGTTGTCGTAGGTTGCTGTCATATGGCGTAACGCAGGAGAATCCACGTAAAAAATAGGAAAAAAAATTGGCCCAAATCCGCATGTTACATTGTAAATGTCGTCGAAAGACGATAGTCTTGCGTCTGGAGAGAGTGAACAAAACGTTTATTTAATGTTCTGCGCAAGAAAATCGGTGAATGGTATTCTGAAGGCGCTGTGTTAGAGTGCCTCAAGCGTGTAACGGAGGCGAACATGCGCATCTAGGCACGTTAGACACGAGCGCCCTCTGGCAGTTATCTTCGAAAACGAAGGCATGCGTGACTGCGCAGAAAGATGCGCGCCAGTCACGGAGGTGATAAGGCGTAGAATGCAAAGCGACGGGCAGGTGCCACCACCATGCCTTCGTAGTAAAGCGTTGGAAACACCTTGTTGAGCATCGCGTTGCACTGTCAGCGCAGCACGTTAAACGCTACAATCATTAGAATTACTTGTGTGTGCCTCTTCTAGTATGAAAGCAGGCATACAAAACATAGACATGTTGTTATGGCGCTTCAGATATGCGCAACATTTGCTTTTTTTATTGACAATCGCACAACTATGAACGCTAAACCTTGATCAATATTGGTGAGGGCTGAGGATGGGGTTGGCCGTTTAGTGCCGTTTGAGGTATCGTTAAGGCGGACAAACAGACAAATGCGCAGACAGACCAAAATTTTTCCGTCGAAGGTCCCCAAGAAAGACTATCGTCTTTAAAAATAATAGAAAGCAAGCGAGGAATGGTAAGAGGATAGTGCCTGGAATATAGTAAGAAAGCAATCGAGGAATGGTAAGAGCATAGTGCTTGGAATATAGTAAGAGATAGAAAAGACTTAGAAAGGTATATTTATAGACAGACATGAAAAAAAGTCGACAAAACAAGAAAAAAAGTGTAAGAAAGAAGGAGAGAAAAAGGAAGCCGAAGAGAAACAAAGAAGGCTGCCAAGCACCGCACTTACCTCAGGCTTGGCACCACAAGGGCAAAGCTACCCTGACAATGCGTTGGCCCTGATTTCGTTGACCGATCGGGATAGGGTCACTTAGCGACCGACTGTGTTGCTTTCTCGCTATATCGGGCGGCCACTCGAGGCGCATTGTTGAAATTCACCATTAGCACCGCTTGGAACCACGGTTTTGCAGGTCCTAATTTTGGTCATCTTTTTCGTCGGCTACTTGAACTTCCTCTCGAAGAGTGCGGACGAGGAGGGCTTCTTCGGCGTGCCGGTGAATGCGAGCTCCGTGTTGACCTGTGGCTCCTGGTCCTTCAAGTCCAGCCCGTTCGCATCGCACAGCAAAGCGGCGTCGCGTCCCACGTTTCTCGGAGACGCGGCCAAGGGGGCGTCCACAACCAAGCAGCAATCTCAGGTCAAGCCAGGCAGTACTATGTAAGTTTACTTTAACCCTTCATTCATCTGTATCACGTATCGCACATAGAGAATTCTTCTAGAATGTTAATGGGAGGTAAAAACTGAAAAATATGCGCTTACCATCCGCAAGACATCCTCCTCTCCAACGTCAATTTTCTAGTGCACCATACAATATTTCTGAATTCTCCGTATGTTTCCGTTTCATTATTTTATGGCTGGTGCTGACTGAATTCAGGAATGTCTTCTGGCGCTTCCTCCAAATTTTTTTTTTCTTTTTCCTCCATGCGAACTGTCTACCTCGCTCACTTGTTCATTTCGGCAGAGGGCATTTAGTTACTCGAATACGCGACAAGCCGTGACGCCATCATGCTCCCAACGTCATCGGTGCTCCCGTCTCGCACCATAGCCGCACAGCAAATTCTCAGAATTGAAGTCGGTGAAATGTCCGTAGCCACTTAAGGTTTGATCAAACTTGACATGCCCGTCCTTCAACATCAGCGTGTTCGAGATACTTGCAAATGACGTTGGGCAGTGGTCTCAAATATGCGGCTCGACAACATTCTACAACGGCCTTCATCCCACACATGACTGACTCCGCCTCACCTTTTCTTTTTTTTTGCTTTTCGACAAGTATGCCTATGAGCTGCAGAGACATGATTGGTTTCAAGCATTCTTTTCGTGACGCAACTCATGACGTCACTACGTGCCGGAACATTACCGCGAAACAAAAACTACTATTAGCCCCAAGAACGAACACTGGCGTCGCTGCGGTCGCGGCGATGTGACGTCACGGCACGGATTCGCCTGCTCCGCCGGCGCCTGTCGCCTCTTTCTGCGCCTTCCGTGTACACGCTCTTTGGCGATACGTTGGTGATTATTCCTCAGTTTCGTTACGCAAATTTCTCAACATACAAGGTGCAAGGTTTCACAACTAGTGAAAGCTTTTAAAGTTGCTAGAAGTTTACCTAATTTAGCTTACGATTGGCAGATTCTGTCCAAACGGAATATTTATTGGGAACATGGTGACGCAATAGAAGACGTTCATTGTTTTCATCGCGTACAGCACAGAATGGGTGCTAGGAAAATATGCCAAGTGGTACTAACGTTATTATAAGTAGGCATAGACTTCTCGCCGAACACAACTTCCTCCAATATTACTATACTATATATTTATTTATTTATTTATTGTACCCTCAGGGCGCGGGTTCAAATCCCGGCTGCGGCGGCTGCATTTCGGATGGAGGCGGAAATGTCGTAGGCCCGTGTGCTCAGATTTGGGTGCACGTTAAAGAACCCCAGGTGCTCAAAATTTCCGGAGCCCTCCACTACGGCGTCTCTCATAATCATATGGTGGTTTTGGGACGTTAAACCCCACAAATCAATCAATCAACCCTCAGGGCATACAGCATTATAAAGGGGAGTGGGTTTAGAAAACAAAAAATACAATTGAAACGTGAAAAAGATATCACATTCAGTACATGCGTACAACACTCGAGAACAACGTGTAAATGACAACGCTTACACAATATCTACAGGAAGCACCGCGACAAATCAAACAAAGAATCAAAAAAATCAAACAAGGAAGCACCGCGACAAAAAAAATACCGTAATACCGATCTAACACACAAAGAAACTACTATACTACTATACTATACTATACTATACTATACTATACTATACCACGTTATAACATACTACACCGTTTTAATATACGGTACTGCACTATAGTATAATATACCATATACTGGGGAGTAAAAGCACGCGCCCCAGTGGTCTAGTGCTTATAGGGCTCTACTGCTGACTCGAAGGTCGCAGGATCGATTTCCGCCCAAAGCAGCCGCGTTTTCGATGGAGGTGAAAATGTTTGAGGCCCGTGTACTTGAATTTAGGTGCACGTCAAAGATCCTCAGGTAGACAGAATTTCCTGAACCCTCCAATATGGTATCCCTAGTAAACATACCGTGGTCATCATCATCATCTTTATCATCATCATCACCACCAGCCTGACTACGTCCACTGCCGGACAAAGGCCTCTCCCATGTTCCGCCAGTCAACTCGGTCCTGTGCTTCCTGCGGCCATTTGACACCCGAAAACATCTTAATCTCACATGCCCATCTAACCTTCTGGCTCCCCCTAATCCACTTGCCATCTCTGGCAATTATTTAGTTACCCTTCAAGGGGCCCTGAAAGATTTTTTTGAGTAATCATGGAAGTAATTTACTGGGAGAGCTTATTGCCTGTCAAATTCAACGCTGCGAAAATTTTAGGAATCAGTCCAGTATACGACTGGAGTCACAAAGATTTCTCATGCGTTGCAATCGCACTCTCTCTTCTCTCCTCACGATGAAAGCGTTGGAAGCTAAACAGGAAGAAATGGGAGGGGCAAACAAAAAACGTCACGCATGCCTCGTGACCTTGAGCCCTTTTTTTTTCTTCAAATACGTGGCTTTCACAGTTGCGCGCGCACGCGTGGACAAGTGACGGCATCCCGCGGTGATCTCTGTAACAACCGAGCACGCCATGTTCAAATCAGCCAATGGCTGATAGATGGGCAATCTACGTGTGATTTTTGAGCATCTTCCGTCATTCGTAGAGAGAAGAGAACACAATTTTCAGCTGACTTTCATAATTTATTGTGATATCCAGGCCACGTGCTGCGCTTTAACATATGACTCGCGTGTTCTCGGGAGCCTCTACTACCAATCGGCAGCGTTTTTTGACCATGCTCAAAAAGTGTTGCAGAGCCCTTTTAATGGCCAGCGGTTATCCTGTCTACACGCTGCATGCCCGGGCCATGTCCATTTCCTCTTCTTGATTTTAACTATGATATCCTTAACCCCAGTTTGTTCCCTGATCCGCTCAGCCCTTTTCTTGTCTCTTAAGGCTACACCTACCATTTTCCTTTCCAATGCTCGCTGCTTCGTTTTAAATTTAGGCTGAACCCTCTTTGTAAGTCTCCATGCTTCTGCTCCGTAGCTAAGTACCGGCAAGATGCAGCTGTTATATACCTTTCTCTTGAAGGATAGTGGCAATCTACCTGTCATAATTTGAGAGTGCTTGCCAAATGTACTGTAACCCATTCTTAGTCTTCTAGTTACTTCAATCTCGTGGTTCGGCTCCGCTGTTATTACCTGTCCCAAATAGACCTGGCCTTTTACAACTTCAAGAGCACTATTACCTATCTCGAAGCCATATCATTGTATTAGGACGTTAAACCCCAACAGTTGTCATAAACGATATAGGCGAAACAACAATTCGCCCTTTCACACTGCATCTTCAGAGTCGCACGTTTCCCCACACTTGCGCGCAGGAGCGTGGTCCCGGTTCTGGCGACGGAGCACTGGCGACCGAGTGTACTAATAGCCGCCACGCCCGAAATGGTCTCGGACACCGAAGCCGTTCCCCTTGAAGTGGTGCCGAACACCAAACTGCGGCGCCACTCGTACGTCTTCGCGGCTTCCTTGACGCAGGCCGAGTACTCCGATTCACAGAAGCAGGGCTCCAAGGCCACCGTCGCAGACGGTAGCGACGGAGGCGCTGGTGCTTGCCCGGCTGGTACCTTTGACGCCATCCACGGCGCCGAGCTAGCGGCATTCTACCGCTCTTGCGGCAAGAGGCCCAGTTGGGAGCCTTCGATGGTCGCTCGCAGCTGTTCCCGGATATCGATCTTCGACGACCACAAGCACCTAGCTCCTTCCGCGGCACCGACTATCGAACCGGCCTCCGCCGAAGACCAGTGCGAGAACACCAGCAGCAACAAAGCTGAGAACGCAAAGACTGTCGAGGCAGTGGGGAGCATGGAGGCCATGGTGGCTTCCATCCTGGCACCGGAACCAGCCACCCTTATTATCCCTGCCAGCCCTGCTTCACCTACTAGCCTTGCCTCGCCTGCCAGCTCTGCCAGCTCTGTGAGCCCTGCCTCGCCTGCCAGCTCTGTGAGCCCTGCCTCGCCTGGCAACTCGAATTGTGGCGTCACACCGTCGGTGACGCCTTTCTTCTTTCGGTCTCGCGAGGTTCTTAGACACAAGGGCGAGACAAAAAGACAGCATGTGAAGGCATCCTCGGCGCGCAACGTACGCACTCTAAACTTCGCCGCACCAAAGGTTGCCCACAAGGACGAGGCGGTTCAAGCCAGCACTCCGTAACCTTCTCAGATCTGAAGGTTGTGTACATGGATGAAACTGTTAGAGTCCCCGCGCATCACCGTATAGAAAATTACGAATGTAAAAAGTTAGTTTTTTCTTCGAAATAAATATTCCTATTAAACGCGAAAGACAACGCCTCATCGAAACAGAAAAAGGCAGCCATCTTTACAAGCTTCGTCTCGGTAAAAGTAATTTTCTTTCTGCTAGATGCTGTGGCGTGCGTGTAAAACGGCATAAAGACTGAGTGCGTTGAAGCTGCATGGGGAGATTCGCGCGAACCTAGCATACTCAAAATGCACTTCACATACTTTTTATTGTCTGTAACAATACAACAGTGCGTAGCAAATCAATCCTCATTTTCACTAAATATGGCTGAAAGAGCGTGTCTAAACAGCTCCTGCTTCGCTCCGCGTGTGTTATGACTTTGCAATTTGAATCGCTTTCGATTAAGTTTGAGGATTGAAAAAAAGTTTCCCTGCTCTGTGCTATGGGAGCGAGGAAGTTAACTGCTTCCTGATGTAACTCATTCCTAATTGTTCAACGTTCGGTCTCCGAAATTAAAAGATCAAGAAGTGACACTTATCTTAGGCCTACTTCAAGAAGTCCCTCGAAAGTTAAATTCTTCTGGGATCTTTGCATTTGAACATTTATTCCTCAGGGTCTCGAAAACGGCATATAGTGTCTTCCATATAGATCTCGTAAAGGAAGAACACAAGCCTGAAACATTCACATTTCGTTCGTAGCTGCTCAAGGAAACAATGTGTTGGTAAAAAGCTATTTTGTGTCTTTTATTTAAATTTAGTGAGTGAATAACTAAGGCTTCAAGTCCGGATGTTTTGTTCGTATGGGCTGTTCTGAGCAATGTGCTAGTTGTGTTTAGTTGAACTCACTTTGATATTGTAAAAACTTTTTTGATGAAAGCATTCTTTTTGGGTAGTGATCAACTGTGCTACAACAAAGAAAATGAGCTTGTGCACATTGTTTTTTGCTAATCTTTAGCGTTAAAAAATCGAAGTTGACCCTTATACTTGACTTGGATATGTAGTAGTATCACTTGCACCTCGTCGTTCTGCCCGTGAGTACTCCTTGGATTAACCTAGGGTCTCGTCGCTCTGCTGAAGCTGATCTTGGGGGCCACACAAAACAAAGTCCGTGGTTGAGATTCAATCCGCCAGGTGCCTCAACATTCCCGAATGCTCGCCTAAAAATGTCTGCCCTTTCAATGAACTAATCCAAGTAGGCGTCTTTATTCTAATCGTTGAATGACCCTTGTCTACGAAATACTACACTCAAAATGAATCATAACCACAAATTTTGTGGTTTTATAACTGAAGACGTTTTTTGCACAATATGTTAACCAGGAGTACATGCTCGACCAGAAGTTGTAGAAGAGCCAGGGTACGGGCCATTTGGTTGTTCATAGTGTAAACATTTTGCCAGCTATAATGAAAGAAAATTCACGAAAACAGAATGAAAAGTAGAACAGAATTGCGAACTGACAACTGTTTATTCTTACAGCATCACGACACATTATATGCACACAAAGAAAGGGGGTAAAAAACAACACAAAGCACCACACCCATGCGTAATAACTACATCACGGAAAAAACTATCCTCGATGATTCTGTAAAAATAAGCAGTCATCAGTCCGTTCTTCTGTTGTCCCGTTTTATTCTTTTTTCTTTTATTTTCTTCCACTGTAGAACACAAAAAGTTTACACTGGATCGGAAGTGCTTTCAAAAGAAAGAAGAGTCACTAGTTGCTCGCGTTACCAAAAATTTACAGTTTTTTCACTCATACACGCCCTCGGATTTCGTGAGTAGAAGCGGATAGAGCCAGCTTTAGAGCTACATTTGCGCGAGTGTCAGGGTGGTATCACTGTGGCTTGGCCTCCTTGAACTCAAAAGTTACCGTTAAGTTATAACGTCGTAAATATAACGGACAACTGCGCAACGGCCTGTTTATAGATGTCCTCTGTCGCAACCAGGCCGGGCTGCTTTAATTGGAGACTAAAGGGCAAAGCGATTTTTTTTCGTATAAGTGCATTTTTCTTTCACGGTACCAAACACCACGCTTGCGGTGAGGAGAAACTTTGTAAGCGAGAAAACCCGCGAGAAGGAAGTGTGGGCAGGGACACAACCTTGAAGTTTTCGCGCCATTCGTCGTGTCGTCATCTGTTTTGACGGTGCCCACTGAGGCCTACGCAGTTTCTGATCGGTATAAGCGAAGTAAAGTGTCTTTATGTGGAAGCCCTAAACCCAAAGGGACACTAAAGTCGAACATTAGGTCGACGTTGCTCTCTGAAACAGTGGTGCAGAAACCTGGCAGCGGTACTTTTGTGCCAATAGAGTGTTCATTTTGAAATACAAATTACGTTTTAGTGGTCCTCATTCAGTTAGCACGCCTCGAATCCTCCGACCTGAAAATGGCCGCCTCACGTCACTGCTGCCGTGCACAACGTTGCGCAACTTCACTGCATGGCCGCCGACACTAGTAGCTGCAGAGAGAAAGTAGCGGTAGCCACAGCAGCAACAACGGCATTAAACGATTGCCCGTCATGACCTCCGATATGACAGGCGTGCTTTGTTCAGCTGGGTCCCGCTGGATGGCACGGCCTACCCAGTGTAACGAGGCGAAAATTGAACTTTTCATTTACTCACGTCGTTCTCCATATTAACGTTCTGCACTTCTTTTTTCCATGAATCAAACTGGTGCGGACAAGCAGCATTTCAATACGTCTCTTGATGCACGAAAGGTTCTTTAGTTTGTGCAGCTAGTTCGATTTCTACTGAATAATTGTAAGTGGCAAGTCTGACGTCATCGGGATGATTTTGAAAATGTTCTAGTCGTCGCGAATGTGTTAGAGTGCACTTACCTGAATTTCTTGGGGACAGCTATTGGTAATAAGGTCGTTTTAAACATTGTAGTACACTGAACATTAAGTGACATAAATAGTTGTTTTCTTCTTGTGTTCCTTTAACATACCAAGTTTCAATGACTTATTAGGAGCCGATGACGCCAATTTACGTTATAGTGTACATTTTTCTATCCGTGACAATTCACGTTGAGTTTTTGGCGTAAAATAATAAAATAAAACTTTGACTAGGTTTTTTCTCTAGTATAAAGCTATGCTGATGAAGAAACTACATTAGAGTTGTCATAAGTCTAAAACGAATCATTCTTTGTTTTTGGTATCTCTTTAAGGGCATTACCATATTAAAATTGAGTGGAGCCACGACGCAGACAAACAAAATAAAAGGTGAGATGGTTAGGCTGTGTCTCAATAAATTTAATAACAGTCAGGAGGTGGCCCAGCCTTTATTTCTGCTTGTGGTTTGAGCGCGTCATAACGACGCCCGAAACGGCCACAGCTGTGGCATGAGAGCGCCACGGAGCGTATCTTGTACCTCTTGCTGCTGGCTTTATTTACGACATCAAAACAATAGCTATGCGAGGTCTATATGGGCTCAGGTTTATTACTTCTACTGCATCGCGAGAACGGCTCCAAAACGTTTAAATTAGCAGAAAGAGGAAGCCTATCCAAGATGAAACATAAAACTCGACTGCGCGAGACAGACTTTTTAAACGTCATTTAAAGGATTTTTTTTATTTCTCTCGTCATTTACACGGACGAGTGAAAGAGAATAAAAATGAATAATTCAATTGATGTTTAAGCGATCCTGCAAGGTGGATGAACTGTTAATAAAGGTAAATTGACGACGAGCCATTTGTATGGCAAAGTCACAAGTATAAATTCATACAAATTTATCAGAAAGAAAGCCTTATAGTTGACGAAAAAATTTCTTTTTGTGTAGGGATTGAACTCTGGACCAACAAGTTTCCGGATCAGTCGCTATATGAGGCTTAGAAATTTGTATAGATTTTTGTGGCTTATTGCTACAAACGTGGCTGCAAATTTGCCCTTCTTATTTATGAGAAATAGCACTCATTGCTTTAAAAAACGCAAGAAGAAATAAGCTGGAGGAGACTCCAAATAAACTTCTTCCCTAGTATCCGATAGTTCTCTTCGATATGTTCGTGACAAAACGTTCTCCCGAAGCCACAGTGGGTGATGTAATGAAGATACCGCAAGTCATGTGCTCCGGGCGTGTAATAAAGACGCCCCAACAATCAGAACTATGCCATATCCTGGTTTCACACGTCCGAGAGACACTGCTGCGCAGACGAGACCCGCGAACTGATTGCAAGATCCTATATAGGCACATCATTGAGGTCCCGTTAGTGGGCTTGGACTGCTGGTCATCTAGCAGATTCCTGCAACCCGGTTCTAGTTCTTGGGCCAAATAAAAGTTTCCTCACTGTCTTCCCACAACCAGCTACGGCAAGCAAACTCGGCGTGAAGTCATTCCATCTACGCCTTCACGGCAGTCTCGACCCAACAAAAAGCGCACAGACGTGCCCAGGGTCCTCCGTAAGCTTCCGCACAGCGTTCTCCCGCTTCTCGTCCCTGACAAAAACTTCGAAAACGCTCGAGCTCCGCGATCAAGAGTACAGCGCAATAGCGTAATTGGGCCCCACGCGCACCGGCTTTTTAAGTGCTAACCTGCCTTCGGTTCTCGGTGCATACCGCAACTGGGCCACTAAGAAATGCGCGTTAACATCGGTCGTTTCAAACTATCCTATAATATGTCTACGGGAAGTACCGTTGTCAACTTCCCGCTGCACCAGAATTCTGCTTCGTGAGACTCAGCGAAGGGTTCACTACGCATTCAAAAGACAACAGGTGAACCTATACACAGCTGCTCTCTTTTTGGTGCTTTTGAAGCAGGTGGAATGCGCCCGAGCAGATAATTAAATTTTCACATAAAGCGAAAGCTGACTGGCAAGCCGTCGTAGAAGTCTGGCCGTGTCAAGAAGCGAAATCTTCATGAGTGTTTGAAATACCCAGACGACCTCGCTCTACAAATACCTAAAAATTAAGAAAACGTGCATAGACCCCGTGCACGGCGTTACTTCGTCTTTTCCAACTTCAGCTTATATAGATTATATTGAAGAGCCATTGGCTCTATATGCCACGGACCGAATTATGAGTTATGGGAAATAAAACATTGTATATACCGTACACACGCGTGTACATGCGTGAGTGGGCCGGTGATTTAGCTCGGTGGTGCTTTACCCATTCATGAATATTCAATTCGTGAGGGTGCATCATTTTTTTATTGGAAAGGTGGAGGACATTACGAAAGGTTTTGACTATTGGAGGAAAGTGGCTATATTTATTGGGGGCAGAGTCTGGTCTTTAAGCTCCCCCCCCCCCCCCTGCTACGGGCCTGATCATGTAGTGACTTGCACATCGACAACGACGCCGCCTGAACTGTACCCTCTGGCCCTACGAAACATCGGTGCTCAAGTTTGGGCACAAATGCCACTTTTACCGATATGAACTGCGCGCCACATTGCGATGATGTGCATAAATAGACTGTCATAGTTTAGTGGCATAGCGTTTACGTTGCTTACGTGCCCAGCTGGGACGGTTGCACCACCTATCGGATAGTTAATAAGGTAAAGACAATGTAAGGGAAAAGAAAACGAGAATGCTTGCCTAAGGCACCACGCGAAGCTTTGTTAGAAGTTCATTTTACTAATAATAAAAGCGAATAAATACGAACCACGCACCAAACGCGAAAAAAAAATTATGTTGCCGATTTGTTTACATCGATCTTGTAGCTAGGCCTAGATGCGCTCGAAATGGGAAGCTATCTCAAAACGTACGCCAACTTATACGTACCACTTGGTCATCGGAGCTAACTGAAGGCAAGCGAATCCATTTTAAACAGTCGTTTGCTGCAAACAAGGTGATTCTTTCAACAACTACGCCAAGATCAATTCGAAGCGAGTGCCCAAGAGTGCCGCCATGTTTATGTACACTACGTTCACTTACGGTAACCACGGTAACCTTAAATCTGAAAAATACCGTGCGTACAGTAAGTGGTACAGGTAACGTACGTATCTGCGCATGCGCACTTCAATTCCGGTATAACGGTGCGCCTGGTATCCCGGTAAGCCCAGCATACTATAACTGTCTAATAAGCAGCCGTTTTCGCCCTATAGGGAAGTGAAACCGGGCATGTATACGAAGAAAACTTATGCGGCATGCCTTGGTTCGATTCCGTCTTCAGGTGGTCATGTTAGGTACGAACTGCGTTATGGTCTCGGCTTGCCGACGTTTAATGTCACGGTCAGTCATGTGACCGGGGTCCATCGTAAATGGGCATGCGCTACAATTGGGTGAATTCCACTACTCGTGAACGGTCTATTGAAAATAAGGCAAGAGTTAGTTCAACGAATAGTAGAAAACGTTAGTATAACTGAAACACCCTTCCCTACATATTGCCACGTTCCATTTCCCAAGCTTTTGTTATCGTCCCAAAACACCACACGATTCTCAGCGCAAACCGCGCCTGCAGTTTTCGAGAGGGTTCCGGACTGTAGTAGATCATTTCGATAAGATCACGCCCACTGTGCGAATGGTACAGATTGTTCTGGAACGTACGCTGCCGCCAGCGCTAGCGCTAGAACATTCGACGGCGGGAGTATAAATGCCGACGCGCTTCGCCGCTTGTCAGTTGTTGATCGAAGGCCGACGCTCCGTTCGCCGCTATCACTCCGAGACTACTATCTGTGTGAGACTGCTGCTGTAATTGGACTTTCCGTTTACCGGGCACAGGTTCGCCCAAATAAACAGTTAAATCCCAACACGAAGTCTCCTGTCTTCGGCCACGTCACGACCCCGTGACATCTGGTGGAGGTGCTGCTTCGTTCATGTACCGCACGCCCCCGTCAAGCCGTGAACCCAGCCCACGTCGCGGAGAAGGCACCGACGCCAACCAGGAGCAGCGAACAAGCCGCCGACAGCAAGGGCTACCACCGGAGTACGGGATTCTAGAAGACAAGGCGCGGAAGACCAAGGCCATGACCACGACTGCAGCGACAATGACAACGGCCGCATCCCTGCCCACGATGGTCATGCATCAACCCAGGGAACCACCAATTTTCCATGGGTCATCGTTCGAAGACCCGGAGTCCTGGTTAGAAACATACGACCATGTGGCCGCCCTCAACCACTGGGACAACGAAGAAAAGCTCCGGCGTGTGTACTTCTACCTGGAAGACACCGCAAGGACCTGGCTAGAGAATCGTGAGTCCACGCTTCGAACGTGGGATGTCTTCTGCGGCGCATTTCTGCAAACGTTCGCGAGCGTCGCTCGCAAAGAAAGGGCCGCTGCTCAATTAGAGACCCGGGTTCAGCTACCGAATGAGAAGGTTGGAATTTTCACAGAGGAGATGACCCGCCTATTTCGTCACGCTGACCCAGACATGCCTGAGGAGAAGAAAGTTCGTTTCCTCATGCGAGGGGTCAAACAGGAGCTCTTCGCGGGACTAATGAGGAATCCACCGAACACCGTCCAAGAATTTGTATCCGAGGCGACCATCATCGAAAAAACCCTTGACATGCGCACCAGACAGTATAATTGTCGCATGACTCCAGAATGCGCTGCTGCTCAAACCAGTGACTCCGAAAACCTGCGTGAAACGATCCGAGCGATCGTGCGGGAAGAGCTGCGCAAACTGTTGCCTTCGGCGCAACCTCAAGTGGATTGGATCGCCGACATTGTGCGAGAAGAAGTTCGGCAATCACTTCGAATTCCCCATACACCGCTGCCCGAGGCAGAAACTATGAGCTACGCCGCTGCAGTGCGCCACAACGCTCCTCCCCGTCCACGCCAAAACGCCGCCCCGTCGCACTTCCGTCGCCAGACACCACCGCCGCCACCACCCCCACCGACGACCTACCGTTCACCAGCGGGCCAGCACAGTGCGCCGAGGAAAACCGACATTTGGCGCACCCCTGACCACCGCCCACTGTGCTACCACTGCGGCGAGGCCGGGCACACTTACCGCCGTTGCCAGTACCGACAGATGGGACTGCGTGGCTTCGCCGTCGATGCACCACGTCCGCAGCCAGGAGAACGACCACGTGACATCGCCGACTACCTGACAGGAACTCGGTGGACACCACGAAGCCCTTCGCGTTCGCCGTCGCCCAGCCGCCGCACGTCACCGCACCACCGACAGTACTCTGGCCCAACGCGGGGCCGGTCTCCTAGCCCGTATCCGGGAAACTATAGGGCAGCAACCGGTGGAGGTGCGGTTGCTGTGCGACGAACTACTGAAGATCCTCCGACGACGACGACGCCGCGACGGAGCTTTCCAAACACAACGCCAACCAGGCAAAGCCCTGACGGCGAAAGCTCACTTACTGAAGGTGGCCTGACGACGCAACATGGAAGCAGCGGAACAAGCCGACGCAGCCGTGACACGACGCCACGCCCTAACTGTAATGCGAGACGGCGAACTAGCGACCTCGACGTTCTTATCGACGGCCACAGTGTGACCGCTCTCGTCGATACTGAAGCCGACTATTCTGTCATCAGTGGGTCACTCGCCGCGAAGTTAAAGAAAGTTAGGACAGCTTGGAAGGGCCTTGAAATCCGCACAGCCGGAGGTCATCTCGTAACGCCTGCAGGAATCTGCACAGTGAGAGTCACCATTAACGGCCGTATTTATCCTACAGACTTCATAGTCCTACAGCGTTGCTCGAGAGATGTCATCCTTGGCATGGACTTCTTATGCCTCCATGGTGCTGTCATCAACCTAAAAACAAAGTCGATAACGTTATCCACAGAAGAAGCACTACCGCCGCGCACGCCGTCTGGACACCATGCCTTGAATGTGCTGGAAGAACAAGTCACCATTCCGCCTCGCTCAAGCGTCATTATTTCAGTCGGCGCTCCTGAATCACCTGACTTCAAGGGCGTCGTTGAAGGCAGTCAGCATCTGTTGGTCACCCGTAATATTTGCGTCGCAAGAGGAATTGCAGAGCTACGGGGAGGCAAAGCAACGGTTATGCTCACGAATTTCAGCAATGAGTACAAACATGTGAACAAAGGATCAACGGTCGCATACATCGAAGAAATTGTCGAAGCCACCAGTGCTTTTGCCCTCGCCGATTCTGCGGAACCTGCTCAGAGGAACCAAGCCCCTCCCATAGCTTTCGACGTCAATCCCAGACTTCCGAATGATAAGCAAGAACAGCTCAAGGCCCTGCTCCTGCAATACGAAGATTGCTTTTCGTCGTCATCGAAAATTCGGCAGCCCCCAATCACGAAACAGCGCATCAAAACCGAAGAAAATGCCAGACTACTCCGTCAGAGTCCGTACAGGGTTTCGACGCGAGAACGTGAGGCCATGAAGGGACAAGTTGATCAAATGCTGCGGGATGACATTATCCAGCCGTCCAAGAGCCCATGGGCATCCCCCGTGGTGTTAGTGAAGAAAAAGGATGGGACCCTACGTTTCTGCGTCGATTATCGCCGCCTGAACAAAATCACAAGAAAGGACGTGTATCCTCTCCCACGAATAGACGACGCACTTGATCGGCTCCATAACGCCAAGTACTTTTCGTCAATGGACCTCAAGACTGGCTATTGGCAAATCGAAGTCGACGAAAGAGACCGAGAGAAGACGGCGTTTATAACACCGGACGGCCTCTTCGAGTTTAAGGTGATGCCCTTCGGCTTTTGCTCAGCGCCTGCAACTTTTCAACGCGTTATGAATACAGTACTGGCAGGATTGAAGTGGCAGACTTGCCTTGTGTACTTAGACGACGTCGTCGTGTTTTCCTCGAGTTTCGACGAGCATCTTCGGCGCCTCGAAGCTGTACTTCAAGCCATCAAGACTTCCGGACTCACACTGAAGCCAGAAAAGTGCAGATTTGCGTATGAAGAGCTCTTGTTTCTGGGGCACGTTATCAGCAAGTCTAGAGTTCGTCCCGATCCACGGAAAACAGCAGCCATCGCCGACTTCCCGCCGCCCACTGACAAGAAAGCCGTGCGCCGATTTCTGGGCCTGTGCGCCTATTATAGGCGGTTCGTGAAAAACTTCACCCGCATCGCCGACCCTCTCACTAACCTTACCAAGGCCGACGTGGAGTTCAAGTGGGAAACGCCACAGGAACACACTTTCCAGGAGCTTAAACATCGCCTCCAGACGCCTCCGTTACTTGCCCATTTCGACAAATTCGCCGAGACAGAAATACATACTGATGCAAGCAGCGTAGGTCTTGGCGCCGTTCTTGTGCAGAGGGCTCACGGACTTGAAAGGGTTATTAGTTACGCCAGCCGATCGCTATCCAAAGCAGAAGCAAATTATTCCACAACAGAAAAGGAGTGCCTCGCCATCATCTGGGCTACGTCGAAATTTCGCCCATACCTCTACGGCAGGCCCTTCAAAGTTGTGAGCGACCACCACGCCTTGTGTTGGCTAGCTACTTTGAAGGACCCTTCAGGTCGCCTCGCACGATGGAGCCTGAGACTTCAAGAATATGACATTACTGTCATTTACAAGTCCGGCAAAAAACACTCCGACGCCGACTGTCTCTCTCGTGCGCCTGTCGACCAACCGCTACCCGACGACCCGGATGACGACTACTTCTTGGGAACGATCACTACCGACGACTTCGCTGAACGACAGCGGGCCGACCCGGAACTTAAGGCCCTAATAGAATACCTCGAAGGCAGGACCGCCGAAGTCCCGAAGGTATTCAAGTGCGCACTTGCGTCGTTTTTTCTACGAAACGGTCTTCTACAAAAGAAAAACTTTTCACCGCTTCGGGCTAAGTACCTCCTTGTGGTGCCTTCAGCTCTGCGACCAGAACTCCTGCAGGCCCTGCACGACGATCCGACGGCAGGGCACCTCGGTGTTTCTCACACGCTCGCGAGGATACAAGAAAGGTACTACTGGCCCGTTATGTGAGGACATGCCGGGACTGTCAGCGACGCAAGACACCGCCGACAAGGCCAGCGGGACTTCTGCAGCCAATAGATCCACCTTGCCGACCTTTCCAGCAGATTGGTATGGACCTACTGGGGCCGTTCCCGACGTCGGCTTTCGGAAACAAGTGGATCGTGGTAGCTACCGACTACCTCACCCGCTACGCCGAGACAAAAGCCCTGCCAAAAGGCAGTGCATCCGAGGTAGCTAAGTTCTTCGTCGAAAATATCGTCCTACGTCACGGCGCCCCGGAGGTCCTTATCACCGACAGAGGAACGGCATTCACTGCCGACTTAACTCAAGCGATCTTGGCATACAGCCAAACAAACCACCGCCGGACGACAGCGTACCACCCACAAACCAACGGCCTCACCGAGCGGCTTAACAAGACGATCGCCGACATGCTGTCAATGTACGTCGATGTCGAACACAAGACGTGGGACGCCATTCTTCCGTATGTGACCTTCGCATACAACACGGCGGTGCAGGAGACGACGCAGATATCTCCATACAAATTCGTCTACGGAAGGAGCCCGACAACGACGTTCGATGCCATGTTACCCAACGTCACCGACGAAGAAAACCTCGATGTGAGCGAGTACCTTCATCGCGCCGAAGAAGCTCGACAACTTGCGCGGCTCCGTATCAAGAATCAACAGACGACCGACAGCCACCGTTACAACCTTCGACGACGCTTCGTGGAATACCAGCCCGGTGAACGTGTTTGGGTGTGGACGCCGATACGCCGACGTGGACTAAGTGAAAAGCTTCTGCGACGGTACTTCGGACCGTACAGGGTGGTTCGACGTCTCGGCCCACTTAATTACGAGGTTGTCCCCGACGGCATCACGAACTCTCAACGACGCCGATCGCGACCTGAAGTCGTCCATGTCGCACGCCTAAAGCCGTTTCATGCGCGTTAACAAACTGAAACAGTGCTTTTTTTGTATTATTGTTGTATTGTAATTTATTCATTGTACTTTCTTGCATTATTATTGTACCATCATCTTTAGTTAAAGCATCGAGACGATGCCTTTTTCAGAGGGGGGCAATGCCACGTTCCATTTCCCAAGCTTTTGTTATCGTCCCAAAACACCACACGATTCTCAGCGCAAACCGCACCTGCAGTTTTCGAGAGGGTTCCGGACTGTAGTAGATCATTTCGATAAGATCACGCCCACTGTGCGAATGGTACAGATTGTTCTGGAACGTACGCCACCGCCAGCGGTAGCGCTAGAACATTCGACGGCGGGAGTATAAATGCCGACGCGCTTCGCCGCTTGTCAGTTGTTGATCGAAGGCCGACGCTCCGTTCGCCGCTATCAGTCCGAGACTGCTATCTGTGTGAGACTGCTGCTGTAATTGGACTTTCCGTTTACCGGGCACAGGTTCGCCCAAATAAACAGTTAAATCCCAACACGAAGTCTCCTGTCTTCGGCCACGTCACGACCCCTTGACAATATCCTAAAGAACTAAAGAACTGTAAGTGGCCTTGTAGGGAAGATGAACCTTATGGTAAGCTGCGATTTAACGCAGTTTTCCTACGGGCTTACTGGAGTGGAAATATCCTTCCTTACAAGCCTGGTTTCAGGCCTGGTGCCACTTTTCATTGCATTGAATATCTCTCTCAAAACACTGCATATTTGACCATTCTGAACGTTTCACGTTAATGGAGATGGAAGAATCTTCCCTAAATGCCTCGCCTTTCCTTAGTTTTTCTTCCATCAGGATATCCGACGCCAGTACCACATTTTCTGCGACACGTGGTCCATCACGCTGTCGCGTTAAGGTTCCGTAAGTGTTGTCACACTACCCTGGCTGATACAAACTGTGAAATAAGGGTGGCTCATATCCGCAAACCATCGGCCGTAGTATGCAGGTATGCGCCGTTCGCGATCGAGGAAAGTGGTCTCGCGACGTATACGAGAAGCATCTCGCGCTAGTCAAGTAATAATCTGTTCGTTTTGTCGCATGATGCGTTTATGCCCTTCCATGAAAATTTCGGCATAAGTCAAGTTATGGAAATGACCAGAAGAGGTCATATAAATAGGTGGCTCGAAAGGAAAACGTAGAAATAAACGGCAAAAAAGTGTCCTTAGTTTTCTAAGAAATGATTTCTAATAAAAAAGTACAAAAAAACCCTGGCCATATACGGCTTGTCTGTAAAGGCAACCAGAAATCGTTTTATGACATTTTAATTCTTCGCAGTACGTAGCATGGTAAACAAAGGAGCAGCGCATTGAAGTATACGATGTTGTATCAAGAAATAAACATATAATAAAACTCTTCACGTCTATCGAATAGTGGCAGCGATGCCGCTCGATCGAACAGCGGCACTGCCTGTTGGGCTCCCACTTGAGCGCGCCCTCCGATGCCGCCAGCCATCGTGAGCTGGAAGCAGAGCATCACTCGGACTACGTGCCCTGATCCCGGTGGTCCGAGCGCGACGCCTTCGCCGCGCAGGCCTCGGCGCAGTCGGCTAGCGATGCGAAGCGGTTGTCGCCGGCCAAACACCGGTGCGCTGCCTCAACAAGCACGGCCGATGTGCGCAGACAGCGCACGCGACCCTCGGGTTGCGAGAAGTGGGCGAAATACGGAAAGCGAAGCTCGTTGCGGCTGCAGGAAGTCGCTCGCGGGACTCGTCCGCACAGAGCCGAGTCGTGGGCCTCGCAACGGCTGGCGCACTCGGCGGCCGAGGAGAAGAGGGCGCTGCGGTTGGAAGGAAAGGCACCGGCGGGAATTCTCCACGGGCGACAGCGGTCGCTCTCGAAGTACCACCAGCTCTCTCTCACATCCTTCCTGAGCGAAAGAAGCGGACGTAGTAATTGCGTCGTCATTGTTACCACTTTTCAACCCTTTGTCGTCCTCGGCAGTGTTTTTCATCTGTTGGCACTCGTTTTGTCGGATGTCTGAACAACATTCTTGCGTCAGTGTCAGAGAAATCATTGCGCCGAGTGTGCACTTTTCAACGACAACAACACGCCAGCTTCTTATAAAGGACCTGCTTATGCCAGCCGCTTTAGGCACTAATGCGAAGAACATTACAAACAGGGTGATATTAGGGAAGAGCAAAGGGAGAATAACATATGGTCTATCCTGGTAGACTAGCGGTTAGGGGTGCTCGGCTGGTGACTGTGAAGTCGCTGTTTCGATGTAGGCCGCGAAGGTCAAATTTCGATGGAGGCGAGATGCCTCAGGCCCGTGTACTGTGCTATGTTAGTGCATGTTAAAGAACACCGAAAGCTGTAAACTTCCGGAGCCCTCGCCTACGGCGCCTCTCCATCATATCGTGACTTTTCATAAAGCCATGAATTTATTATTACTATTATTATTATCTAGTTACGAACTGTAAATGTACGTTAGCTGCGGCGCTGGTAAAACAACTTGGCAGTATACTCACGACTTCGCAGTATACTCACCACGATTTCAATATACATTGGTTCTCATTTCTTGTGAAGTCACTCAATTTAGTGACCCAGTAAAAGCTGGGAATCGAAACTTGTTCATGTTGGTTGCCACCACGGTCGTGCCTTATATGTGGGCGCCTATATAAACACACAAACAAAATATGCAATTCTAGGATGAGCACAGAGCGTTGAATGCCCAAACTTACCTACACCACTGCATCCGTTTAATGGTTCCCGCCAGGGAAAGCTACAGTGCGGTATCAGGGCTTGCTCTTTTTTTCAGATTGACTGCAGGTGAATTTGCGTCGGTTATTTCTACGCACAAGCTATTACACTGAGAAAAAGCTCGAAAACGTCATTCGACACAGCGTGTGATGCAATCCTTCTGCAGTTGTTAGGAAAATATTTTGGTCGTCCTCCCATGGCATAAATAGCCTATACGATCTTCAACAGTATTTCAAGTTACCCGGAATCGTTTTAGGGCTTAAGCTTCCCCTCCTCAATGACCTCGCACCCCTCTCTCACTGGGAGCAGCCAATGAGAGGTGGGCGGAAAGCCCTCCGCTACGCGCTGCGTGGACGTGCTCGCTGGGGCTCCAAGTGTATACCTTTCGCAGCCAGAGAACAGAGGCATGTCGAATCAGGCGTCTTTGGGTCGGTAACCGAAGACGCAGCTGTGCTCGCAGGTGGCACGGGAGGTGAACCTGTTGAAGCCCCGAGCACACAGTTGCACCATCTAATCCAGCGCGGAGGCCAGACAGGCGTTCACCGATGGCCGGTAGTGGAACTCGCATCGTGCAACGGGTCAGTACGTATACACGACGGCCTGGCAGTTGGGCTTAGTCTGCGATGCCGCAAGATAAAGGGGCACGCTTTTCGAGCCTACTGCACGACAGATATTCAGCCGCGGTCAATATATATAATAACCTGTATGCCATTATTGCTTGGTGATTTCTTTAACCTTGGTGCTCACTGTTGTAGCTCTTGTCGCTTACACACTGTAGTCGCTCGATTTGCCTAGCATTTGTACTGAGTGTTATAGTTAACGTCTACCTTTAACTTGTATAAAGGATCTTTTTCCGAAGCAACATAAGTTCTTCTGTCACATTGTCATTTTGGATAGCCAACTTCTCTTAGCACTATGATAGGAGGTCCCCCGCGTCCTCGCTTCGACTGAGTGAGTGATAATACCATTTACTAACGTCATCACGGCATTGTGGATGACCAATTTGTGTCACGTCATAATGATGTAATCGCACATCTCGCAATGACGCATCACATGACGACATCAATGTACATCTCGCTTTGAGTTGTCCATTTGCCCTTGGACAGCAATCAGCTAGACCATCCAACTAATGCAGATAGAAGAGAAGCTAAGTCGGAAAACTACTGGGACATTTTTTTGTCTCCTGCCGCAATATTATCGCAATTGGTCTGTAATTCCGTTTGCGGCACAGCTTCCTCTTTTGGACGCGCGACTTACTACTACCATTCCTGTGCACTATTGGCGAGGAAGAAACCACGAATGGTGCTAATGGTAAATTAGGCCTTCTTTTCTAAAGCTCACTTCAGTCACTTTTGATTGAAAAACCTATATACCGCACAATATCACTATGGTGGAGAAAGTATTATGTTCAAATAGACGTATGTAGGGTGTTCGCTCAAAATTTAAATAATTTGTTTCGCTATTGAGTTATCCTAGTGGCCAGCAGGTAACTACGCATGTAATTGGCCACGTCGTTACATTCGGCTTACAAAAAATTATGACATGAGAGACTATACAATATATAAATAACTATTTACGTATTAAATAAAAATAGCTGTTCTAAAATAGGCTAGGTATTATACTAAAACTACTTTCCTTGCTTTCTGGTTGCTGTTCAGTATATTGGCATCAAATTGTGCGAGTATTGAGCATTTATACGCAGTCAATCAAAACGCGTTTCGCAAATATATATATATATATATATATATATATATATATATATATATCAAGAAATAAGTTATCGAAGCCAAAGTTCAGTTGTATACCTCTTTGCGAAACGCGTTTTGGTCACCTGTGTATAAATGCGCCTTACTCGCACAATTTGATGCAAATATTCATAACAGCAACCAGAAAGAAAGGAAAGTAGTTTAAGTATAATACCGTACCTCTTTTAGAACAGCTATTTGTAATTAAAACATCTTCTTTACGTATATATATATATATATATATATATATATATATATATATATATATATATATATATATATATATATATATATATATATATATATATATGAGATATAACAGACAGTAATGCCAAGGAATGTACAGGCGAAGTTATTAGAACCAATGGACTGTAAATAAGAAGAAAAAAGAAAGACAAGTGGATAAAAAAATTACCAGCTGTGAGCTCACAGCTGCTAATAAGCCACATTCCATGCACCCTCGCGTCGTACATAAAAGACACCACACATTTTCTTCGAGACATTGCAGGTCTGTGTGTGCCGAAAAACTCGCACTTGGTTACTCTTGATGTCTTTTTATTGTTTACAAATGTTGCTCACGATGACGGCATAGCTGCATTACAAAACATGTACACAGACCATAGACAATATAACACCCCAGATTTCTCTGCCATCACAACTTTGACGAGGATGGTCCTAGAATTAAATTTATTCGAATTTAACCAAGAGTATTTTCGACAACCTTGGAACGTGAACTTGGCAACATTTCACTCTAGAACCTTATCTAGTGAGAGAAGTCTAGCTGTACTATTCGAGGAGCTAGAGGGTGTTAAATGGGATATAATAGGAGTCAGTGAGTTTAGGAGGACAGATGAGGCCTCTACTGTGCTAGAGAATGGGCACGTCCTTTGCTATCGGGGCTTGGCAGGCAAAAGAGAACTGGGAGTGGGGTTCCTAATTTACAGAAACCTAGCTGGCAACATGGAGAAATACTATAGCATTAATGAAAGGGTGGTAGGTATTGTAAATAAACTGAATAAAAGGTACAAGATGAAGGTAGTACAGGCTTACGCGCCTACATCCAGCCATGATGACGCTTCAATTGAAAGCTTCTATGAAGACGTGGAATCGGCAATGAGTAAGGTAAAAACACAGTGTACTATAGTGATGGGCGACTTTAATGCAAAGGTAGGGAAAAAGCAGGCTGGAGACCAGGCAGTAGGAGATTATGTCATCGGCACTAGAAACGCCAGGGGAGAGCTACTAGTAGAATTCGCAGAACGCAATAATTTGCGGATTTTGAATACCTTCTACCAAAAACGAGAAAACCGCGAGTAGACATGGAGGAGCCCTAATGGCGAAAATGAGAACGAAATAGACTTTATAATGACTGCACACCCAAGAATCGTGCAGGATGTGGAAGTGGTTGGCAAGGTACGATGCAGTGACCATAGAATGGTATGGTCTCGAATTCGCCTAGACTTGAAGAAGGAACGGCAGAAACTGATACGCAAGAAGTCAATGAGATAGCACTGAGAGGGAAAGTACAGGAATTCAGAGTGTCGCTGCAGAACATGTACTCGGCTCTTAGTGAGGAAACCAACCTTAGCGTAGATACAATGAATGATAATCTGACGAGTATCATTACGGAGTGTGCAGTGGAAGTTGGAGGCAGGGTAGTTAGACAGGACACTGGCAAGCTTTCCCAGGAAACGAAGAACCTAATTAAGAAGCGTCAAATCATGAAAGTCTCAAGTACAACAGACAAAATAGAACTGGCAGAGCTTTCTAAGTTGATTAATAGGCGTAAGGTATGCGATGTAAGAAGGTATAACATGAAGAGAATTGAACACGCTCTGAAAAACGGAGGAAGCGTCAAAGCAGTGAAGAGGAAATTTGGGATAGGCAAAAGTCGGATGTATGCACGAAGGGACAAAGAAGGCAAAATATCTACCAATATGGATAGGATAGTTAAAATATCAGAGGAGTTTTACAGAGATCTGTACAGTAGCCGAGACAACCACGACCTTAATACTATAAGAACTAGCAGTAACCCAGATGACACCCCACCAGTACTGATAGAAGAAGTCAGAAAAGTTTTGGAGAGCATGCAAAGAGGCAAAGCTGCTGGTGAGGATCAGGTAACATCAGACCTGCTGAAAGATGGAGGACAGATTGTGTTAGAAAAACTAGCCACCCTGTTTACGAGGTGTCTCCTGACGGGAAGGGTACCAGAGTCTTGGAAGAACGCTAACATTATCTTAATACATAAGAAAGGAGATGACAAGGACTTCAAGAATTACAGGCCGATCAGCTTGCTCTCTGTAGTATACAAGCTATTTACAAAGGTAATTGCTAACAGAGTAAAGAAAACATTAGAATTCAATCAACCAAAGGAACAAGCAGAATTTCGAACAGGCTAATCAACAATTGACCACATTCATACTATCAATCAGGTAACAGAAATGCTCAGAGTATAACCAACCACTATACATAGCCTTCATAGACTACGAGAAGGCGTTTGATTAAGTAGAAATATCAGCCGTCATGCAGACACTGCGAAATCAGGGCGTAGATGAAGTATATATAAACATTCTGGAAGAAATCTACAGGATATCAACTGCTACCATAGTGCTTCATAAAGAAAGCAACAGAATATCAATCAAGAAGAGTGTAAGGCAGGGGGACACAATCTCCCCAATGCTATTTACCGCGTGCTTACAGGAGGTTTTCAGAAGCCTAGAATGGAAACAGTTAGGGATAAGAGTTAATGGATAATACCTTAGTAACTTGCGCTTCACCGATGACATTGCATTACTGAGTAACTCAGGGGACGAATTGTAACTCATGATTACGGAGTTAGACAAGGAGAGCAAAAAGGTGGGTCTTAAAATTAATCTGCAGAAAACGAAAGTAATGTACAACAACCTCGGGAAGGAGCAGCGCTTCGAGAAAGGTAATAGTGCATTTGAAGTTGTAAAAGACTATGTCTACTTTGGGCAGGTAATAACTGCAGAGCCTAACCACGAGATTGAAGTAACTAGAAGAATAAGAATGGGGTGGAGCACATTCGGCAAGCACTCTCAAATTATGACAGGTAGATTGCCACTATCCCTCAAGAGGAAGGTATATAACAGCTGTATCTTGCCGGTACTTAGCTACGGAGCAGAAACCTGGAGACTTACAAAGAGGGTTCAGCAAAAATTGAGGACGACACAGCGAGCAATGGAAAGAAAAGTGGTAGGTGTAACCTCAAGAGACAAGAAGAGAGCAGAGTGAATTAGGGGACAAACGGGGGTTAAGGATATCATAGTTGAAATAAAGAAGAGGAAATGGACATGGGCCGGGCATGTAGCGCGTAGACAGGATAACCACTGGTCATTAAGGGTAACTAACTGGATTCCCGGAGAATGGAAGCGGGTTAGGGGGAGACAGAAGGTTAGGTGGGCAGATGAGATTAAGAAGTTTGCGGGTATAAATTGGCAGCCACAAGCACAGGACCTGGTTAACTGGCGGAACACGGGAGAGGCCTTTGTCCTGCAGTGGACGTAGTCAGTCTGATGATGATGATGCTGCTGCTGATGATGATGATCATGATGATTTTCGACAAATCAGCGGGACCGCTAACGGCACCAAAATGGTGCCCAATTATGCCAACATATTTATGGGAAAGCTAAAATCGGAGCTTCTCTCACAAAGTTCCTTGAAACCACTGTTATACAGAAGATGCATAGACGACATCTTTCTTATTTTTACCCACAGCGAGAATGAACTTCTCAGCTTTATCGACACTTACAATGCTGTACATCCGAACATACACTTCACACACACCTACTCGCAAACAACCGTAAATTTTCTTGATGTTACCGTAACGATAGAAGAAGACAAGCTTTCTACAACCATATATCTCAAACGAACGGATCGACAACAATACCTCCATTACTTAAGCGAACACCCGCGCCAATGTAAAAACAGTATTCCATATACAGCCAGGCTCACCGGTTTAAGCGAATCTGCTCAAGAGACACTGATTTTGACACGAGCTCACCGAGGCTAAAACTTATGCTCGATAAAGAAAAATACCCCTCACATGTAAAAAATGACGCTGTTCAAAAGGCGAGTAAATTGAAGCGTAATGACTTACTTATGAAGCGACCACCGCAAGAATACCCACAACGAACAAACCTCTGCTTAACTTACAACACAAATTTCCCCAATGTAAACAAAATCCCTAAACGACATTACAACATTCATGAACAAAGTGAACGTCTGAAACGCGCATTCCCAATCGCTCCTGGCGTCGTTTACAGACGACCACGCAACCTCAAAGACACACTTGTCCACCCTCATATCAATACCTCACCCTCTAATAATTCATGCCGACCTTGTTTAAAGTGTCGATGTCTTGTATGTAAAGCGATGCGAGAAACACACAAAGCAACCAGCACACAATCCAAGTTTTCGATTAACATACGAGGAAACCTAACATGCGATTCCTCTAGTGTGGTATACCCAGTCGAATGCAACGTGTGCAGTATGCAGTACATCGGACAAACAGAAATACCATTCAGGATTCGCTTCAATCATAACTGAGCCCATGCGAAATCAGCCCCAAATCTACCCCTATCAAAATATCTCAATCTTCCCGACCATGCATTCAACAAACTATCAGTAATGCTCTTAGAGACGAGATTTAAATCAAACCGAGAACGTGAACAACGAGAGTCATACCTTATCCACCAATTTAACACCCTCGATAGAGGAATAAATGAGAATCCTAGTACACTTGCAGCAATTAAAGCATTAGAAAACAATAACGACAATAATGAAAATAGTTACTGAATTCACGGCACTGCAGCTGCGAAAGGCACTGGACAACTCAAAACAATTCCAAGTGTAACTACTCTTCCTAAGTACAGCTGTCGTCTGTTTTGTTTTTACTTTACTACCCCATCAATTGTGCCATGCGTGACATGCCCAAAAGAAACCCTGTGCACAGTCGGGATGCCCCTACTGCACGCGTAATCCAGAAGCGGGCAAGGAAATTGCATTGCACCCACGTGCCAGCCTCTGCGGCAATACGCAGCGCCCCTATTTCTATGACGAGATGTCGACGGGGCGCTGAGTACTTAAAGACTTAAACTTCTTAAACTTCCTAAAAAAGCTCTTTTTACCCCACACCAAACCGCCAGAGCCAGCAGGCACCGTCTGGTCGGGAACGATGCGTTAGTGAACGGAAGGATACACAGACCGCAAACATCCTAAACGTGAAAAAGAGAAAGGGGAGAGATGGAGGCAGAAGGGGAAGGAAGAGTGAAAAGGGGCGCCCTGAGGGAGTCCACCTTATATTCTCCTTTTCTCTTTCTTTTTCTTCTTTTTCTTCTTTTTTCGCTTTTTTTCTTGTTTCTCTTTCTCACCCTATGATTCAAGATTTTATAAAGCTGAGCACCAACAAACTGTACCCTCAATCCTGATGAAGGCCAGACTCTAGGCCGAAACGTCGAAATAAACCACGTTGTGACCGCTCACGGAGGATCTACGTGACTATATATATATATATATATATATATATATATATATATATATATATATATATATATATATATATATATATATATATATAGATATGTGTGTGTGTGTGTGTGTGTGTGTGTGTAAGGGGGCTGCACTTATTTCTTTCTCTATTCCTCTCATTCAATTCTGGTTGGGGCACGACATCGAGCTCTGGGCACGTATACTCAAAGTTTGGTCACGTGACAGTAACGACAATGAATAAATGTGTCAAAGGACGAATAATGTTCGAGGTCATGTTTCTATCCGGGTACTTGTACCGGTCTCGACTTTACTGATGAAAATATTCCTGGTGAAAGGCCTGCAGCTCCAGCGGCATTACTCCTTCGTTTCTCCTTAGCTTCTGTGTTGTTCAAGTAAAGAGCCACAATTGACAGGTTAACCCAATCTACGTATGTACACAACGACCCATGATTCACTCATAGTATACCTCGCTGTGTGCATTACCACATATCTAACAACTTTAGTAAAAAGACTATACGGGCTCTTCTCTCTAACACACACACACACACACACGCTCACTAACTCACTCACCATATTCGACTGCAAGTGTACCGAAGTTCCCTCCACCGACCTCCCCGCGTTGCTCTCATCGCCCAAAAAGGAAGTGCTGGTTTGCGGAGTTCCTGAGCGAAGAGTGACGTCCTCGTATTCGTTCACCGTGACGTCAGCATCCCTGCTAGACACCTCAACGTCGTCCGCAATCGCGGTTGGTTCAGCGCCGTTGCCTCCTGCTTCGGCCGGCCTCTCGACATCGTCCCTTGCGAAACCTGGCAGCAAAGTCGCAGGAAGTCCGTGTTCCGTGGCTGAAGCCTTCCGCTCGATGAGTTTCGCCTGTGGTTTAAATTCAAGAGGGATTCCAACATACCCGATCGTGCTTCCAACCTAAGAGATGCTAGATGCCGTACGTCTAGCTCTCCACTTTCAAGCCAGCGAGGAGACAGCTGTACACCTTAAAGCGCTCACCCTATCACAAAATGCCAACGTCCGTAGTGCCAGAAACAATTAAAATTTACTGAATGTAATTGAGGATGACGCAACGAGCGATGGAAAGAAAAATGGTAGGTGTAACCTTAAAAGAGAAGAAGAGAGCAGAGTGGATTAGGGAACAAACGGGGTTTAAGGATATCATTGCTGAAATCAAGAAGAAATGGACGTCTACTCGTTTATCAAGAAGACAAGTCTACTCGTCGAAGCGTGATCTCGGGCACAAAACCTCAGCTAGAGCCTTGAAGAAGAAAAGTCTACTCGTCAAAACGTAGAGTCGAGCCCACAACCTCATTTTGAGCCTTGAAGAAGACAAGTCTACTTGTCGCAACGTAAGCACGAGCACTCAACCCGAGCTCGAGCCTTGACGAAGAAAAGTCCACCTGTCCAAAAGTTGGCTCGAGCACACAGTTCCGGTTTGTGGATTTTTTCATCGCAAGCTGTCATCGTCCCTTTCCTGACATGTTACAGATGACGGCGATGGTGGCACTAAATACCTGCCGCGTTGCATCCGGCGGCACTGAATCTAGCGAGGCGAGAATGATGCGGTTTGTCTTGGCGTTCGTGGCCACCACCTCGACGACGAGCAGGGCCGCCCGTGCCGTCAGTCCCAACAGGCGGATGCTCGAGGGTCCGTCTGGCACGTTCCCATGCCTGCCTCCCGCAGAGAACAGGCGCTTGAAAGAAGGCGGAGGGAAAGCTAGAAAAAATGAAGAAGTGACACGTCCGTATTATGTCAGTTCATTCGAAACTAGAAAAGTTATTGGCGGTGCACGCCTTTCTCAGTTCACTGTGTTTAACATCAAGAATTACAGTGAATCATAGAGACACGTGGCGAGAGATGTATAAATGGAGGATTGACGACGGCCAGAGTTCCATAACCCAACTTGCGGTGTTCTGGCGTTTACAATGTACACGCAAAAGAATAAACACAAACAAGCGGTAGTGGTGGCGAATATTTTGTTCACTCAAATGGTAAGTGAGCTGTGAAGACCTATAATTTGCGAATATACAAACATTAGTTCATTATCCAGTTAATCATGCTACTTCTATAAACTGATAGAAGAGTACGAATAAAAAAAACTTGAAAGAGAAATTTGGTTTTCAAGAGAGGAATGCGACAGCGTAATCGGGCCCCGTTCGCATCACCTTGTTCGTTTGCTGCCTTTCTCATTGGACACAACCAGAGAGAGAAAAATATCTGCACTGGACAGTGGCCATTACAATTTACCCAGGGTGTATTTTGCAACTGCTGATGCGAAGTGCCTACTACGTCATAATTTATCATTTGGCGAAGCAACGAATAATCCACTACACGTAGCTTATACGCGCACGTTCGCAGCATGCCCAATTAGGTTATGTGATTAGGATTCACGTTGAGCTGTGGTGCATCTTTATGTATTGTGCAAGCTTCAAGACATACAGCTCTTTCTGAAATTCATGTGACTTGCCACCTGGGGTGATTCTACGCTTCTGACATCGCGGTATTACATCACTGTGCGAATATCCTGTACAACGTTTTTATTTTTTTCTCTCTCCAAAACCATTTTCAGCTCTGACTTTATCCGTAGTAGAACATCTGACCATTGCGAGATTTCATGGGTTCTATTTGAGCTCCAACCGCTTTTTTTTTACTTTTTACACAAGCGGCGTTTCTCCCTCATGAACAACGTGCTGACAATCGCGAGGATTGAACGTTGGGTGCTTGTGATGCAGGGTTCTTGTTGCTGATTTGTTTTTCTCCCGGGCTGAGCCTCAGAGAGTTTTGTTAATAAGGACAAAGCCGTTCGGTTTCCAAGAAACACACAAAAAGTTTAATTGAAAAGAAAAAAGGCAAAGATTCCTCACAAAACAAAACACTTAATAAACAGTTGACTGGACATGACGAAACACATCTGTAAACACCCAACAAAAACGTTCAAAGTCAGTAACTAAACCTAACGTTCGAAAGGGGCTGAGTGATGGGAGTAGCGCAAGAGTATCGGTGCAGTCTCACCCACAAGTTGGTTTTCGGCGGTGATGAGAAACCGGAACGCCGTGACTCCTGCGTCAGTGCGTGGGCTGGACGAGGACGAGGGAACGCTGGCTGCTGGCGACACGTCGAAAAGCCCTACCAAATCGTGATGGTTTCGGCTTGAGGAGCGTGGACACGTCGGAGACGGGAGAACGCAGGCTGGTGGCGACGCGTCCGGGAACTAGGGTCGACCTAGTCAAGCAGCTGGGCGCACAGCTCGGGCCCGGAGCCCGACGGCTGTAGCTCGCCTGCCGGAACCAAAGTCCGCAGGCCCTGGAAAGGAGTTCAGGACCGGATGGCCACGGTCCTTTGGAGCGGGAACCCGACAGCAGGAGGCCCCGGCCGGTGGAAGTCCTGTAGGCTCGGGTCCGGAACCCAACGGCCCATCTTCAGCGCCCGGTCCGGTGACGACCTTCCGCTTGCACTGCCTGCCTCGAATTCCCCTTGCTCTGGTCTCCCCAGGCTCCTGCCTCAGCTCTGGCCCACTTGTCTCGTTCTCATTGGAGATACTACTGTTTCGTGGTGTCAAGCCATTGGGCCTTGAAATCTCCGTGTTCGCTGCCCATTGGATGTTTTACCTTTTGTTTACTTCACGTCCTGCCACGCATCCTCGTGCTTGACGCTCTTTAACGTCGTCATTCTTGTTTAAGCAGCACCGCACGTGCACTCTGGTATTTCTCCTTTTGTTTTTTTTTTTCCGTGACGCGCACTTTTCGAAGGCGCGCACTTTGAACGCGCACCACACATCACATACGCCCCCCTTTTATTCAAGTTTTTTTTTTTAGAAAAAAAAAACTGCCGATGAGTGCGCGTTCTGCACTACGTCACAATTAAACCACATATTTGCACCACGCAGTTCAACACATCACCGGGCTACAGTTCGCTACATCGTCCAAATGTCCACACTTAAACTTTAGATTCACCCAAGTGCATTTAAAAGTTCTGAAACCCGGAATAAACCTTTTTACTACAAAATCGACTATGGACAAAGCTACTTGTGTCCGCATCTAAAAGTCGAAGTCCAGAAAGAGCTACCGGTTTTCTAACCCTACACTCAGGTTATCGCGTCCCAAACCAGACGCACTGCCCTTCTCGCACGTTTCGAAAGTAACTGTGGCAAACATGCTTTTATGCACTTTCGCTGAAACGCGTGTCTGCGCCCCCGCCGGCCACATGAACGCTTACCGGTCACAGAGGAACAGGGCGCGGTCTCGAGCCGTCGGCGTCGACACGAAACGCACTGAGACACGAATGTCCAAATGCCACAATCTCTCACACAAATGCTTTCTTTTAGTTCACCATCTAATGAACACAAGCTCGGGGTGCCCTCAGCAAGCCCAAACGCTCCGACAAGCGTGTGAGGTTCCTGGATTCTTGAGAAGGGATGCCGTTGTGCTCGGTCATTATACAGCTCATCTTGAGTGGACTTAATTATAGGTTCAAAACCAATCACGTTCTCAGGTTCAAGACCCTGTCTGGCATTCTCCATACCTACTATCGAGCCCACCTCCGATTCGATACTGTTTATTTTGAAGAGTGCTTCAGCACTCCCATCGTGTTTTCTCGGACAAATAGCAGTTACGCTATCCTGTGAACTAGAATCCCCTCTCTCTCTGAGTGAGATATACGTATGGTCTAGGACCATTGACGTGGTGCCTGCTGCTACCTCTGTCGGTACAAAACAATCAGTGGCCACTATATCAGAGCCTTCATGGCATTCGCTGCCATCTTCCCAATGACGTTCTAGCGCTCCTTCCATGGAGCTATTGAGAGGTAGCCCTACCCCTTCCCGAAATGTGCTCGGCCTTTGAGACGTTCTGATACACACCTCATTCTGAATGGAACTTCTTTGTTCCCTGCTATCGAAGCTTTGCTCCACCACATTTTCCACAGCTTCTAGGTCGCCCATATCCAGGCGCTCTTCTTCATAGGTGCTTGGCCTCTCAGAGGTCCCCAAGCAGCTAACGGAAGTAATATGTTCCCAGCCAGAGAAGCTTTCCGTCGCTTCAACAAACTCCTCATGACTCCTGCCTTCTTGGCTGTCCACCTCTCTGCCTTCCTCTATCTGAGCTTCTCGCTCCGAAGTAAGGCTGTCGCGAGGTTCGAGGCCAACCTTGCAGGAATCGACTTCCCTCCAGCAAACGCTGCTATCGGAGCAAACATTCACCGCTTGCTCGACCTTCTGCATCGCCAGCTGCCCCCTTTTCGCCATCGCAAGCTCGAGTCGCCGCTCGAAGTCCACCCTCTCTAATTGGAGCTGCTGCTTCAGTATGCGTGTCTGACGCTCTAGCAACACTTTATTTTCACGCGTTACGCGCTCTAGCTCCTCCTTCTTAGCTCTAAGCACCAATTCAAGCTTTTCCTTCGCCGCCTTTCGTTCTGCAGCCCGTTGCTCACGCTCCCTCTCCATCCGCTCCTCGTACCATACTCTAAACTCCGCTCCCGTCAGTCCCATTTTATCCGCCAACTCAATTAACTCCCACGTGTTCGTCATCGTGTTAACCGCGTCAAAAAATCTACTGGAAAAACAAACGACTTTGTCCTGTCGCGGACGCCAATTTGTGATGCGGGTTCTTGTTGCTGATTTGTTTTTCTCCCGGGCTGAGCCTCAGAGAGTTTTGTTAATAAGGACAAAGCCGTTCGGTTTCCAAGAAACACACAAAAAGTTTAATTGAAAAGAAAAAAGGCAAAGATTCCTCACAAAACAAAACACTTAATAAACAGTTGACTGGACATGACGAAACACATCTGTAAACACCCAACAAAAACGTTCAAAGTCAGTAACTAAACCTAACGTTCGAAAGGGGCTGAGTGATGGGAGTAGCGCAAGAGTATCGGTGCAGTCTCACCCACAAGTTGGTTTTCGGCGGTGATGAGAAACCGGAACGCCGTGACTCCTGCGTCAGTGCGTGGGCTGGACGAGGACGAGGGAACGCTGGCTGCTGGCGACACGTCGAAAAGCCCTACCAAATCGTGATGGTTTCGGCTTGAGGAGCGTGGACACGTCGGAGACGGGAGAACGCAGGCTGGTGGCGACGCGTCCGGGAACTAGGGTCGACCTAGTCAAGCAGCTGGGCGCACAGCTCGGGCCCGGAGCCCGACGGCTGTAGCTCGCCTGCCGGAACCAAAGTCCGCAGGCCCTGGAAAGGAGTTCAGGACCGGATGGCCACGGTCCTTTGGAGCGGGAACCCGACAGCAGGAGGCCCCGGCCGGTGGAAGTCCTGTAGGCTCGGGTCCGGAACCCAACGGCCCATCTTCAGCGCCCGGTCCGGTGACGACCTTCCGCTTGCACTGCCTGCCTCGAATTCCCCTTACTCTGGTCTCCCCAGGCTCCTGCCTCAGCTCTGGCCCACTTGTCTCGTTCTCATTGGAGATACTACTGTTTCGTGGTGTCAAGCCATTGGGCCTTGAAATCTCCGTGTTCGCTGCCCATTGGATGTTTTACCTTTTGTTTACTTCACGTCCTGCCACGCATCCTCGTGCTTGACGCTCTTTAACGTCGTCATTCTTGTTTAAGCAGCACCGCACGTGCACTCTGGTATTTCTCCTTTTGTTTTTTTTTTTTTCCGTGACGCGCACTTTTCGAAGGCGCGTACTTTGAACGCGCACCACACATCACAGTGCTTCAATGCTATCGCGTTCAAACTAATTCGGCATATAAACACTCGTGTCAAGCACTATATTACCAAACACAAATATAGGATAGTCGCACATTTTGAAACCAGTACCAGAAAAGGGGGGGGGGGGGTAATGGGGGGTGAAGTGGGTCTTTCTGAAAGGTTTATGGAAGCTTATGGAAACACCATTTGCCTGTACTCCTTGGTAGGCAACAAATGCGAGAACTCATTACACTATCAATACCATAAATAATCATGACAATGGGAGAAATAGTAACATTTCGGACTGTGAACGATGTTACAGATCCTTAATCCACGTCGGTGTTTCCACGCTCCAAGTTCAGTGCTTCTCGGTATACATGAAGGAAACGGTAAAACTTGCAAATCAGGTGAATCGATTGCTGCAACTTACGCACTGCACATTGCAAAAAAAAATGCAGCGTGTGAAAGAAGGTACATCAGATTTTTTCCTTTTAAGTAGCCACTCTTGAAATGCAAAGGGGCCAAGGTTGAGGCTGACCCTGTCTAGGTGACGAGTGAACCGCGAAGGCACGCACTACAAAAACAAAACTATGGCTGTTTTCTGGGGTAACAGACCTAAAACTAGGGTCTACTCGACGGTACAGCACTTCACACCAAAACTCACCAACACACATACACTAAAAAGTGTAATGTGACTGTGCTAACCAGTGCTCAGTTAATGGCCAACTGTGAAAAGTGACGTGTCACCATCAAGAGAAAAGCGAAAAGCCACTTCGAATGAATACTTGTATCAGTTAGCCCTTTTATGCATTTTTAATGCAAGTATACATTGCTTTTTAAGCTTCTGGTGTTTTTTCCTCTTCGTGGGAATCGTTGTATCCTGTTTACGTTTAGATTATGCAATCATTGTGATTGACATACCCGTTTTTCTGTATACTATGCTTTTACTTTTTCTTATTTGTATGCCAATGCATCGGACCCATTCATTTTAGGTAGCGGGAGCTAGTCAAGCTGTTTCAGTGCAGCTGTCACTCCCGCTATCTATCATGTAGTGTCAAACATAAAAATAAAGATTCAATTCAATTCAGTACTAGTGGCTTCTTTATTAATTAATTTAATCTCATCCAAATCTACTGCCCTCGAGAAACGGGTCCCCTAAGGTTAATAAAAACGTCAGGCTTGCGCGGAAAGTGCTGCGCACTCACAGTAAAAGCTAGAAGAGTGGCATTTCTACAACCCGTAGAATGTACTATCCTGGGGCAACTATACATACAAGTACGCTTGCAAGATTCCCACAATCAGGTAAATGAGATATCGTGGCTGACGGCAATGAAAAACTGCGTCTGAGCCCTTTGTACTGGGTTGGAAGCAATTCAGCGACCCACTCCTTACGCAATTCGTGTTATGTGGCACAAGGTTACAGAATTCGAATGTCGTGACACCCCATCGTTATTTTATTCTTCTACTTTTCTGTATTTACCATGTTAACGAGGTTTATTCCCGACAAAACGCCTGTATAGTGTATGTTTGCAAAAGAGTTTCTAGCGCCGACGTAGTTCAGTTTTTTTATTATGTTGCTACTTATGTTGCTACTTATGTTTCTGCTTATGTTTTTTTTCTTCTAATTAGCTACGATGATGGTGTATTACCTGCATCACCATCATCATTTCATTTAACCCTGAAAGGCCCTTTTTAGGGTATTGTATTACATAAGGGGGGGAGGACAAAAAGCATGAATAACAGCCTTATCATTATTATTAACACATAAGCGGGGGAGGAAAGCATTATTAACAGCATAATTATTCATTTGCAATGCTAGAAAATAAGATATTTGAAAAAAACACAAAATACATGATTTCGCTTTCAAAAGCAAAGAGAGGACAGTGCGATAGGCAGAACAAGTGGTATACATGCCGTTAAATGAAGAATGGCACATGATTTAACACTTTGATGTTGATAGACTACTGGTTGAGAAAACATGAAAGCATGAGGCTAAAATTATTAGAATCTTGCTCATTCACTATTCGTTCGGGCTTCAAGCATTGAGCAAATATATACCAAACAAATGAAAAAATGAACAAAAAGAAAAATATCAAAGTAGGGTATAGCATACTGGGCTCCCGCAAAGAGGACGCAGGTTCGAATCCCATTCAATCCTAGATCTTTCTTTATTTTATTTCTTTTTCGTATTTAATTTATAGCTGTATTGGTTACGTACACCGCGGCGGTGGCGGACAAGTACTGCCGTTGTTTTCATCTCATAACAGCTTTCACCGTAAAACTGAACCAATCTAAAACCAAATGGTACATCCACCGCCTATTGAATAGGTACACATTTATCCTGGCGTAAGCAACCGCTCGCCGTGCAAAACATAAAAGAAAGTATCTTGGATGTGCTCAACAGAAACGTCACTGTGTTTGGTGCAATGATGACAGGCGGAAGCCGAACTGGCCGATGACGTGGTCTGCTCGCCTTCCTGGTACTCACTCTGGGCTGCTTCGTTCGACAGTGATGTTCTCCGCACGGGGTCGACTGGCCGGGCTCGACTGCGACGGGAGAAAGCCTCATCGTCCCAGGACGGTGCCTCCATTTCCTCGTGGAGTCGCTGACGGCTTTCCCGATCATCGTCCGGCCAATCACGCCGACTTCGCCTACCAGCACGATAGGCGGCTTCCGAGCCGTACAACATGGCGAACGGTTTGTTCGCGTTGTAAAAGAGCGGACGCATGGCGCCTCCTTCCTCGCTCTGGAATTCCGATGCGCGTAAACTTGACTTACCGGTTACGAGTGTTCCTCTACCAACTGTAACGCGTTCGGGAATATGGGACCGGTACAGTCAAAAAGCCTGAGAGCACGGATCCGCTCGTGCAGATGGAAGAGTGTGGCACGCGGCAGACAAAAAAGCTTCTTTTTCGTTGGTCGCTCCTACCTGTCGACGTCACTTGACGTGTTCCAACTTGTTTTTACTAATTATTTCAATAATTCGGAAATCTGGCAGCAAGGCGCACATAATGAAAAATTGGTGAAATGGTGCACTGCATAAATGCGCGCAAGGATGTTCGAAGCCCCCTTTTCTACCATCCATGGGTGTCTAGTGGATTCGGTTTTATAGCATAGCCTCCCTATTATTTCGATAGACTTACCCTCAAGGCATAATAAGGCGCAGGCACTTGTTTGTTTGTTTGCTTGCTTGCTTGTTTGTGTGTGTGCATGTGCGTGCGTGCGTGTGTGTGTGTGTGTGCGTGTGTGTGTGTGTGTGTGTGCGTGTGTGTGTGTGTGTGTGTGTGTGTGTGTGTGTGTGTGTGTGTGTGTGTGTGTGTGTGTGTGTGTGTGTGTGTGTGTGTGTGTGTGTGTGTGTGTGTGTGTGTGTGTGCACGAATAAATCAAGCCATATTCTGGGGACTTCGTTGGCAGCCATTGCTTTTCGTGACGCTGTAGCGAGAGCCGCCTTGCAGTGAGAGAAGGCATCGTTCCGGTTGTAAACTTTTGCGCGTCCATGCTGTTTTACATTATCATTGGTGTAGAACAGTATAGGCACGCAGCAACAAGGGGCCAACGCGACCAGTACCGTATTGGCATGTAAGCCGGTGTGAGAGCCACCCCAGCCCAAAGCCTTCTTGCACAACTTCCACCCACCCAAGAAAAGTGAAGTAGGAGGTAACAGACATGCAATCGCATCATCATCATTATCCTCCGCCTGACTACGTCCACTGCAGGACAAAGGCCTCTCCCATGTTCCGCCAGTTAAGTTGGTCCTGTGCTTGCTGCTGCCAATTTATACCCACAAACTTCTTAATCTCATCTGCCCACGTAACCTTCTGTATTCCCCTAACTCGTTTACCTTCTCTGGGAATCCAGTTAGTTACCGCTAATGACAAGCGGTTACCCTGTCTACGCACTACATGCCCGGCCTATGTCCGTTTAATCTTCTTGATTTCAACTATGATATCCTTAAACCCCGTTTAACATTCACGCGGTGGCATAGATGCACCTTTCTCTTCCTAGAAGAAGTTTTACTGGGCGCCGAGAGAGTTATGAGGTTGAGGTGAAAGGGTATAAAACCGAAGACCTGGCCTACCATGTCTTGAATACCAGGAAGCAGCCACAAAAAGGAGATAAGCGTGTGCTGTCACCATGCTGCCAAACATTGAGACCCACTGTAGAGTACTGCCACTGGCGAAGATCATTATTCCATTCTCAGAAAGAACGAACCGAAAAAAAAACGACATGGTAAACTTAAAAGGTGGTTAGACTGTTGGAGTGACGTCACTGTGCCCATCGTCAGGACTTGCTCTGGGTGTCAGGCCAAATCTACCGCAGCAGCTCGTCCTTGCAGAGTAAGCTGTTTTCCAGAGTAACTCGGAAAATGAGTTGTAGGAGGTTTAGTACTGCGCGTTGAGCAAGTTGCAAACAGCCCACGTTGCAACATCAGAAAATGGCGGGCGGCTTTTAAAGGCGCCATGTGTGCCCAAAGAGCACCACAACTTGTAGTATGATGTGGATAGCGGCCACTGCCTTAAAAACGATCGTGTTCAGCGCGAACTGCACTATAGCGCTAATGTGATAATTGTTGCATATTCCTAGAAAATTGGACACAGCGTGAGCAACTGGATGAGAGTGAGATGGACTAAGCGCTGTTCATCTTCGACTTTTCCCTTTAATCACGTGGCTTATCCGTTTTCATGTTCAACATCTCAAGTTTCGAGAGCGACCCGTGATGAGAGCCCAGTACGCATGAGGTTGACTGTACCAACCAGCAAGGAAACACAGGTCCCACACGTACCGAATACAGGAAGGAGTCAGAGGCTGTACTTCAAGAAAAACAAAACGAATCATTCTTTATTCTCCTACAACGCGAGTAACGGGGCTGTCGCGCGGTGGGCCTGGCGACTTCCATTACTTGGGGACGCAGTCGACCGGCACGTCGACGCTCTTGGTGATGGTCGGGATGTCGGCCAGGGAGAGCGGCAGCTCGCGCTTGCTCTGGATGTCCTTGAGCATCTTCTTCAGCGTCGGGTTCTCCTTGTTCAGGCAGACGAACTCGAGTTCCTTCTTCTCGGTGGTGGTGGGCTTGCAGCCGCGCTTGCAGGCGGTCGTCTTGACCAGGCTGATGCACACCTTGCCTTCCTCGTAGATGACCTTGCGGCGCTCAGTGAGACACTCGGGGGTGGCAATCCTGCTGACGACGTCATCTGCGGGGATCGAAGGTTACGGGAAGAAGAAAAACAGATGCACGCGACGTTGTAGGGACAAAACAATCACCTGTTGCTGAATGCATTTAAAGGCTCTTGTTGAGGTATACCTTCGTTTAAATACCTAAATAGGAGGGGTTTTTTTTCGCTTACGCCTGCATTATCAAAAGCTTGTGAACCTTATAACTAAGTTACGCTAAATTTTATAAGGTGTCTTATTAGCCAATATCTGGCTGCAAACAAAGACAGTGTTAACGAATGTTTCATTTCAAACAGTAATGAAGGCATCTTCAATTATTCAGTAGCTTTGAATTCCAGCTTTAATATTTCGCAAACTTGCAATGCCTAGTAACAGCGGGCGTATGCTTCGAGTCCCACTCTGCCTTGTTTGCAGCGCATTAAGTAGGCTACTTGAAAAGCATGTACGTGAAGAAGGCTTGTTGTGCCCAAGTACGTTCGACAACGAGCATTTTCAAATTGCATTCTCAGTATACGCCTTCGCAAGAATAATGCTTCACCAACACGTCCATGCAGACGAAGTTCGTAAACCTTGTGACCACCACTCCTGTCGGCATGAATTGTTTTACAGGTCGCTCACTTACCGTACAAGTCTGAGTCGACCTTGGATGCCTTGTATCCGCGGACCTTGCTGATCTTGGTGATCTTGCTCTTGGTGATCTTGGTCTTGTTGTAGACGGGAACTCCAACCTTGAGGGTGACGCCGGGTGGGCAGTAAACCTCACCCTTGACGACCTTCTCGGCCTCGAAGGAGTAGGCGTTCAGGAAGTCCTCGACCTCGGTGACGACGCACTGCTCAGGGGTGACGTACTCGTACTGCGACTCCCTGTTGTTGTCACCACAGAGACCCAGCAGGGTACCCGTGTACTTGGGAAGCATCACCTATGTCGGGAGGAATCAGAAAAACCAGGGCAGTGTGAGACAAAACAAGTCAAGTACGCTGAGATAATCAGCACACGCCCTAAACTTGAATGCGAGGAACTAGAAGAACTTAATGGGACCCTGAAAAACTTTTTTTCGAGTAACCATGGAACTGATTCACTGAAAGAGCTTACTGCCTCACGAGTTCAACACCGCAAACATTTTAAGAATCCTTTCAGTACGAGCGGAACGACTTCTCACAGGCTGCAATCCCATTGTCATTGCTGTCGTCCCAACGAAAGCTCTGGAAGCTAAGCAGGGAGGGATTGCATGGGCAAGCAAAGAAAATAAATCGTGAGCGCCTCGTAATAATGAGCCTTTTTTTTTTTATCCTTCGAATACGCCGCTTTTCCGGGGTGATCGTGAGTGCACGCGTGGTCAAGTCGCGGCCTCCCGCGGCGATCCTTGTAACGACGATCAAGCGCGCCATGTTTAAATCAGCCATTGGCTAATAGAAGGTCTTCTACGAGTTATTTTTTTAGTTTTTTCTGTTATTCATAGAGCGAAGAGAAAACAAGTTTTAGCTGACCTTGTTAATTTATTTTGAATTTTAGGCCGCGTGCTGCATGCACGAAATACTATCTTAGAGTGTTCTCGGGGGCCTCTACTACCAATCGGAAGCGTTTTCTGAGCATGCTGAAAAAGTTTTGCAGGGCCCCTTTGACGTGATCAGTCAAGTCACAAAGGCAGCACGGATATACGTACACACTATAGAGTCGATCGAGGAAATATTCACATACGACTAAGAGTTACTTTTTAAACATTCCGACAAAATTGTCACGGCCACATTTGATTAAGTCTACAACAACATCAACATTCCTGCTGACTGTATCTTTTAAATATGGCAAAATGTTATGTAACCATTCCCATTCTCAAGCAGGACCTGCAGGCTCTAAGAGTAATATGAATAATAATGCGCTACGACGATTCGATTTTACTGCCAGTAGTATACTGGAGGCTTCAGTAGACATCGCGACATCCTTTGTCATGTATATGCAGTGCTAACAAAACCAAATCGTTTAAAAGGCAAGAGAGCCTTCAGAAATACTGAACGTGAGTGTCACCTTGCCGTGTGCACTACAGTAATGTTTCGAGGCGCTTAAGTTAAATATGCAGGGTTGTAAAAAAGAAATTCAACTGAACCATGTTCACATTCACGTTTTCTGAATTTGCACACGACTGCGTAATGTATCCTGCAGTTGCCCCTCTCCAATTTTCAGTTGAAACTGAAGCAGTAGTTTTACGAGACAACTGCACTCTAAGCTTTGAATTCACGCCCGAGTGGTGGGTTGCAGGGTCATTCGCTAATATACTCCGCATTTTGTCATTTTCCCGTGTTTTCCGCTGCCGGTTTGATAGGGAGCGGAGCTTCGCGGGGTGATTTAGGAGAACCGGGATCGCTAGAACAAAGGCTTCCAAGTTCAGAAGGCGTGCAGAGACCTGGCTTCTTGGGAAAGTGCACATATGCCCACCTGATTAAGCCGATTTGACGATCTTCACGACATTTCTCTATGTACGGTTGAAGGTAAAAAACCTGGAGACACTCCACTCCGCTGCCCAAAGAAAAAGTTTATAAGTGCACTCACCGAGACGAGCACGCTGCTTCCGTTGTAGGCCAGGACGAGACCGGAGTCACGGACCTTGAGCCACAGGGTCGGAGCAACCTCCGGGTGGGCGGTGACGTACAGCAGCACTTGCGAGCTGAAGTTGTAGTAGTATTGGAGCACGTGCGACTTAAGCGGGTCCACGGTGAGCAGGGTGCCGTTGACCTCCACCTCGTAGGTGGTCTGGTCCTTGGGAGGCGTCAGCTTCACCAGGGTCTGGTTCTTCAGCACGACCTGCAGAGTCTGCAAGTCGACGATGTCATTCGTGAGGTGCTAGGACACTGATGAACGTTGGTCGGACGTTTACATAAGCATTGCACTTTAATGGTACTTAACAAATAATTGAGACGCCTGGTTATTTAACAATACTGATTTCTTGTGTTGCTTCACATGCATGTTTTCTTTTATAAAGACAATGCCACACTATTTGTTCAATTTAGGAATCCTGTTTTTGGGCATTAATTCCCATGCTTAAGATTCCTTGTCTTACCATTTACCGCACGAAGTAACTGATGTAAATGCAAATTACGGTTGTTTTACTTTTGATTGTTTCAAGAGGACTGCTTTTGACTTTCAAAGAGTTGTTTTTGTTTCAATTGTCTATATGAAACAATCAGGTCCGTATCATGTAGGTTCTTTTTTAGTCATGGACCGTTTCATTCAGTCATTATATACCCTAATCATTGAACCATTAGTCAGCGGTCCCTTACCGTAGCATCTTCGCTCCTCTGTTCGTAGAGGACGTAGAATTCGGGCTCATCGACGGCGTGGCGAAGCAGAACGTGCGTAGACTCTTTCTTCAGAGTCTCCAGAGGGAAGGTGACGTTGTCGAAGGTCTTCAGATAGTAAGGGCTCACCATACAGGTGGCTGCAGATGAATGGAAAAAAAACTAGGTTGAATTCCAGGGCTTACCATTCCCTTTTGCCACAGCATTCTTCCGTGTAGTGAGAACTGTATGTGTTGGAACTGGGTATGAGCGTGCTTATTGATTTGAGAAGTCATGTGGGGAAAATTTGCGGATACATGCTCACATCTTGGTGTTTACATTTAACCAACTTTTTTTTTTACATTTTCTTCACATATCTAGTTCCTCGACAGGGAGCTCCACCAGGGTGTCTACAAACGAATTATTTACATTTAGATATCGCCTGTAATTGTAATATAACCACAATGACAGATGTTTTACCCGTTAAAACCGTGACATGGCTGTGAGGCATGTGGTAGAGGAGGTTTCCGGAAATTTCAACCCTATGGTGTTTTTAACCGGCACTAACACTGCAAAGCTCATGGTCCTCTAGTATTTTTCTCCATCAGAAATTCGAGGGTGCCGGTTGCGATCAAACCCACGACCTGCGGGTCACCACCTGTGCGCCATAAGCAATATACCACCGTCGCGGTATCACCGTCCATAAACATAAATAATATCTAAGCTATCGGTGTGCCTCCCCTACTGTGCTCGCTTATGCAAGAAGGTGCACGCTAGTAGCTCAAATTGACTGATTAATATGTGGGATTTAACGTCCCAAAATTACCATATGATTTTGAGAGACACTGTATAGTAGAAGGCTTTAGAAATTTCGACCACATGGGTTTTTTTAACAAGCACCCGAATCTGAGCACACGGGCCTACAGCATCTTCGCCTCTATCGAAAATGCAGCCGCCGCAGCCGGGATTGAATCCCGTGACCTGCGGGTCAGCAGCCGAGTACCTTAGCCATAGGCCACCGCGGTGGAGCGCCGGTAGCTCAGTGATCAAATGACCAAGCACGCGGAGTATCGTTAAACTGCAGCAGCGGGATCGCTGAAGGTGGTGCGAAGCACTTACGGAAGGGGTATCCCTTCCTGGCGAGGCCAACAGCCTGGGTGGTCATGTCGTAGGCGACGGTGGGTCTCAGGGCCCTCCACCAAGGCAGGCGGTTGAAGGTGACCTTCTCGAAGTGGGGCGTGTGCACAGTCACGTTGGCCGTGGTCACTCCGCTGTAGAGGTCCTCCAGAACGGCCTCGACGAGGAACTGACCCTCGGTGACGACAGGGCTCTCAACGTACTCGGTGGTGGACTTGTCATACAACAGAACCTTGGCGGTCTGGAAGAGCTTGTGGGTGACGTTCAGCGCGAGGCTAGGGTACTGCAAGGGCAACCAGAAGGAACGTGCGTTAGGTCGTCTTAAAATATGTAGCGGAAGTCGGGAGGGTTCTGAAAGTTGTAACTATGCCGTGTTACTCAGTATGACACCATTGTTCGAGCCTGAAATATTTATTCGAAGTCGATCATCCATATTCCCTCGACGAGCTGTGACTAGCCAGCCTCTCGAATTGTTGCTGCCTTGCGATTTGTGATATTACTTTGAATTTGTACTGTTAGTCTCTGGCCCTCTCGAATTCACATTAGATTAATATTCCTCACTTTGTTCGTTAACATCAGCACATCAGTGCGGAAATCGAAACGGAAGCTGCCCCAGTTCTACCTAGTCACCTGACGTTCAATATTTTCATTGGTTGGTTGAGTGATTCATTGATTGATTGATTGATTGATTGATTGATTGATTGATTGATTGATTGATTGATTGATTGATTGATACAAGGATTGTGGCAAGTCATTCTAAGTGGCTTTAGGCTCAGCTGCATGGCGGTGCCAGTGCTGCATTGTATATCTTGTATGGCATGCAATCAACCGGCGCTGAAAGAAATCTACAAAAGCGACTTCTGCGTCGCTATTGGCTCACAAGAGGTGTGAAATGTTGAAGCAATATTATTGCGTAGAACCTAAGTTGACATAGACCTCCTACGAAAAGAATTTCTTGAATATCTACATTTTTCAGCTGTACCCCTAGTTTTTTTTTTTCGCGTAAACTGCAAGTGAGAAATGTTTGCAAACGTGTTTCACTCAAAAGCTGGGACCTTTACAGAACGGACGTGCATTGTAATTTTACTTACAGAAATGAATATATTAATGCAGTCTCTTCCTTCTGCGGAGCATCTTACGGCTACCGCTTTGCAATGAAGTGACCTCCACGCAAACAGAAGTGACATAAGAGTGAACCTGGATCGAGAGTGATTGTGAGCTGAACGAGAGAAGCTTCCTCACCACGGTGGGCAGGGTGACCTTGAGGACGAACTTGTCGAGTGTGTGCTCGTGCCAGTGGACCTTCTTGCAGGCGGAGCTGACCAGCTCCTTGCCGCTCTCGACATCCTCCTTGCACTGGCGGTAATACCAGGGCAACTCGGTCACGGGAACGCTGTACGCGCTGTACGTGCTGTATGGCAGGTCCTCGTCTTCGTACTTGGGGTGCTTGCTCGACCTACGTTTGGAGTAGTAACTATCGTCCTCGTACTCGCTGCGCCTCCACAGGCTGCTCTTGATCTGACGTCTTGGCTCTATCTTCTTGATGGCACCATCCTGCGCCAGACAATCGGCAATAATTAAGCTAGTCACACCACTGCTTCTGGTTCTTTCTTTTAAAAGCCTGCAGTTCTGCTAAGCAGTGACACTTTTTTCACTTTCAACACTTTCTGTGTCCTTATTTAGCTAATCTCTCACATTCTCCTCTGTTTGAAATTCTATGTATGTCGTACCAACCCGACAACCAAGTGTCCTTTCTAGCAACCTTTTTTTTTAAGTTTTGTATTTTGCCCAACATGAATATCTCCCCCCCCCCATGCCAATTTTGCCCCCGACACACAGAGAACTACCTTCTAATAAATCTTCACACAGCGTGTAAAGCTCCACCTGTTCCTTGTGCATATACTTCTGGGCATCGGCGTTATCGCCACCACACATGGATTTTAGAATTGCTGATGAACCAAAGAGTGTTAGCTAACGCTACAGTTCAAAGATGAATAGTAGTACTTCTTCGTTGCCGTCTGCAATCTGTCGACAGCTGTACCGTTCACAGAATGTTAGAGCTGGAATATTCATGAGCACTGAGAATAACCAGAACGGTAAGCATGTCAGTCGTGCACGTACAATAAGGTTGACCAATGCCGGGTAATTTTTCTCACTGTTCAGTTGTTTCATTGAAATCATAGCGTCTTCTGAAACTGCAGCTCCAGTGCAATGCGCGTCATAACTAGAGAGCATGTAGTGTAGCGATGACGAACGAACGCTTTAGTGGTCCACTCTCTGAAGTGACGTGCTGTGACTACCACGCATCGCTCGCGGATGCCAATCACTCGGGCTCCGTGAATTTAACCGTTCATCGACCTACCGGTCGGCTCCAACGCCAGCGTTCAAAGAACGCCACCTCAGCAGCGATAATGAGCGAACACGTTTTAGGAATGAAAAACGCACAATAATAATAGCCCGGTGTGAGTCATACGATCTTGGTTGTGACCCCGGTAGACTTATCATAAAAGCTGCCAAGTTTCTAGAAAAAAGTGTGAGTGTGTTAGAGTATGTCATACTTACAACAATCATGAGGGGAGTCTTCTCGAGCTGCTCGACACTGGGGGTGGCTTCCAGCTGTAAGATAAAATGAAACACATTTATATCTACTATATGTCGCTCTGTCGATTGTGTGTTGTAATCTAGCGTGAGTGAAACGGGAACTGCACCTTCGAAAATTGCACGTCGTATCTCCAGTGCTGGTAACGAAACAGCCCATACTATTCGGCGACGTGGGGTTACTTCCTTGCTTACGAAGCAAGCTTAGAATTGCATTAGCAATTTCGGTTGCACCTAATGATGCAAGGCATCTGTTTTCGTCGTTGCGAATAATGAATTTCAGTTTAGACAGTGTTACCTTGGTTGATACAAGTACTCACTCAACCTAACTGCGACATTCGGAGATTATCTGATCCCATACTTACGCCATTTGTTACCTAAATATGATTTCGCAAGATCTATCCCCTATTTTTGCTGCTGCCTTTTCGGGCTTCCGTTATGTTTTGCAGGGATCCATTGAGATGCCCAAGCGGTAAGAGCGTTATACATCACTTCTACAGCACCGCGTGAAAAAAACAAGCGGGTTACAAATTGAACTGCGAAATGTTTCAACCCGTGTTCGACAAGAAACGCATTTACATTTCTTCGCTAAATCCCTTGACGCATTTGCCCCGGACTAACATATGTTGCAAATTGTCAAAGAAGTGCCAAATTCTACAACATACGGCAGCTCTATGCCCCAACAAAGCTACTCAGGCTGCTTCACGGTTAAGGAAACTTAGTGAACTCTTGTTTAGCCCGTCATATTCGCTGTCGTACCTCCAAGCTGTACTTGAGGGGTCCGTAGTGCGGGGTGTGCACCTCGGCGGTGCTGGTGGTGTAGAGGTAGTGGGAGTCCTTCCTGGTGGCATAGGTCGTGAAGGGGCTAGGCTTGGCCGACTTCAAGAGGGCGGAGCTCACCACAGTCTGCGTACGAAGAAGGCGTAAATGCAAAAACCTATCAATAACTGTCTTTTTTTTTTCATGCTTATAGAATTTCCAAAGCTGTGTAGCTTGTACCACAAACACGTGTTTTTTTTTTTGTAATCTCACTTAATCGTGGCTGAGGTTGAAGTGGCACCCGTAAGTAAGGGAGAAAGTAACCTTTATCTATATGCACTACTTTGTATGGCTTAAGCGTAATAAATAGTGCACTATTTTTTAGGGCAAAATGTTCCTGACAGTTCCAGAAAGAAAGAAAAGCTTTACAAATTTTTGGCTGTCTTCCTGTAAAATCCCCTTTGGTGCTCGTCAGCGCTGCTTATATTATAAATTACTTTTAACATATGGTCGCACGCATACTGCCACGCAATCCCAACCATCTCTTTGTGCCGTTAAGATGTACCATGTAAACAAGGTCTTTCTTCAATCACTGCTTAGTTTAGTGACACGGCCGGGTCACAAACAACCGCTGTGGACTGAAAAACGCAGTATGCAGCTTTGAAGGCATGTAGTTTACTTTTAAATATCATAGGATCACTGCTCCCACTCTCAACTTGCTCTGCGTAGATAAACTAGCTTAATTAGTCATTGAAATTAGTGGCGTATTAGAGAAAGCATGGTTCGCGCCTAGCGTTAGTTTTTTTCGTGAATGAGGCGTGAAGTTCTCGTTTGTGCGTTTGGTTTCTAAGGATACAAAATATCGTGCAAAGGCATGGTCGCACCTCGTACTCGCTGTCAACCTTGTTGACGTACAGCTGGTACAGCTTGAGGGTCTTGTCGAAGCTGGTTCCATACACGAAGTGACCGTACACGGCCTTGGGCTCCTCGGGTCCGAGGGCGGTGACGACAAACTCGACTCCGTAGGCGTACGTGGTGTTGGTCACGTTCTGGAGCAGGGGCTTCACGTTGTCGGCCTTGGGGTAGGAGGTGAGCTTGGAGGCCTCGACGACCTTGTTCAGGACCTCGTGGTGCTCCAGCACTGGCGGCAGGAATCCGGTGGCCTTCTCGAAGAGCTCCTCGTACACGGGGGTCTTCAGGTCTTCGGGGTAGGTCTGACGGACTGTCGGGTAGTGTGCGCGGGTGCGGTAGAGGGGCTTGGCTTCCTCGACGTAGTCGGCGGGGTCCGTGCCGTTCATCGTGGTGGTCAGGCGAAGGACGACCTTGTACTGCGGTTGCGTGAGAGAGAAAAAGAAAGATGGTATATAGCCACAAAGTAGCAGTATATAAATTTATTTAAAGTAATGAAGGTGTTCGTTCAATTGCCAGCTATTTCACATGAACACGATGCATCGAATATTGTGTGCTTTATTTCGCTTCAAAAGGGAATAGAAAATGCGTTCACTAAATGATTGCGGTCAAACTGCAATAAACAGCACTAAACATTTTCAATGAAGTTATTCAGTGCTCAGAAAGGACATTCGACTTCTTCCGTGGCTGTGTTTTAGGAAGAATGGCATATGAAATAAAAGTTTCATTAAGGTGAAATATGTTTGGTCAAGCATCAGGAACGCACTACAGTTCTCGCATGAGGTTTCAGAGACTGTTTATATTACTTTCTCCTTAGCACTACTCCTTGACGTTTTTGTGTCGTGAAGTATTTCAACCTATCCTGTTGTTTCTTCTCACCACCCACTTCTTTCCTGAATTTTTTTATCTGAATTCTTTTCATTCCCTTCATGTTACAGCTTTGTATATTACTTTCCACATTTTGAAAAAAAGCACACCACATATTCACCAAGTTTCTCATTGCTGCTTGAATTGGAACTGCTGTTTTTAAAATCAATTATGTTAGTGCATTCTAGTTTCAGTAGCATTCTCGCAGAAAGCGATGTCACCGTTCGAATCTATCTGATCTTTGGAGCAACCCACTCGAGAGAGAGAGCAAAAAAAAAGATATCGCAAAGGAAGCGCAACGAGCGTATTTTCAACTTCCCGGTTCCTTACCTCGTCGACGGGGTTCTTCTCGCTGCGGACGAGGCGAGCCTCCCACTTCCTGGACACGGCCCACGGGTTGAGGACGACGTCGAGGAAGGACTTGACGAGGGCCTTGCGCTTGGCGAGCAGGAGCAGCGGCGTCTTCCTGGGCTCAGAGGTGAGGCCGGTCACTTCGACGCCGACACCGAGGTACTTGGCACCAAGAACCTTCCTGTATTCGAAGGGCTTGGACTGGGTGGCCAACACGCTCATGGTGGCCAGCACCGAGCGCTGGGTGGCGGTGAAGAAGAACGCCGGGGTCGTGTACGTCATGGTCTTGGTCTCGTGCGTGAACAGCTTGGTGAAACGTGGCCTGAAGGTCAGGGCCAGGGTGTGATTGACGCTGGAGAACTGCAGGGCCAGGTCGTGGGGGTGCGTGAAGCGGGTCTTCTCGATCACACGGACAGCGGCAACCAGCTTGGTGAACGGAGTCACCGTCAGGGCAGACGTCACGGCGGTGGTGTACACGCTGTGGACGGCAGGAGCGGGGTCCATTAATGGTAGGAGGACTAAGCAATCGCAGAACGGGAAATCGAGCGAACAAGATCGACGAAAAGGAAGAGCTTCTGTGCTAGAAAGTTGCTAAAACCGACAGTGGCTTGTCGCTTACTCTCTGTAGGTATACTCAGTGGAGCTTCGACTTATGCAGTTTGGTACGGCATTCTAAGGTACTAGCGTTGACCGAATGGCAAGAAGAATCCGTAGGGCTGATAAAACGAGGACATGAAGTGACTTGCTTTTGCGCGTATCCAGTTTTAACATACTTCTTCGCCGTCATTATTTAACTTGTGTATTTAATGTGCTTCTGCGAAAATAAACAGTTCAAGTTCATGGACATATTCGCCCTGTTCTCCTCGTTCTTAGTACTTCGTGAATTTTGCTCACTTACAACGGAATGCCAGATTAATAGTAAAAAAATTCTATCCGATAGCCTAAAGCTCTTTCTCCCAGCCCGTGTTTATAAGGTTACTTATAAACATGGCAACCAAGGACCTTTCTCCTAAATGTCAACAAAACACTCACGTAGGCTGAACCAGGGCAGACACGGCGAAGACGGAAGGCACCAGGCTCTTCACGTTGGGCTGGTAGCGGAGCTTGAGGTCCTTGAGGGAGAGGGACACGACGGTCGGGTAGCGAGTGGTCAGGGCGACAGGGTAGCCCGTGACAGTCGGGAGAAGCTTGCGGTAGGTGAAGGGCACGCGCAGCTGGACGTAGCGGGCACTCACGGGGTGCACCCACTTCTCCTTGACCCAGTCAGCTCCTGCGGGACGCGTGAAATTGATTACGTCACTATCAAGTTATTACAACCTTCGCAGGTGAATACTCGAAATGTATTCACACGTTGTGGCGTTCAAAGGTCCGCTTGAATACTTCAGTCGCACAGAGTGAAACAACCAACGCGTGTTTTCCACTGTATTCAAGTGAATCAGCTTATGGCTAGGTTTTTGCGAATCGCGTCCATACCCGAAATACGCGTAGTACAAATATTTTTGGCCCTCCGTCGCCCTTTGCTCGCCGCCCCTTCGCCAACGCCGATGTCTTTTTCATGATTGTCGCGATATCCGGTGGTGACACTTCCCACCAGTTGTCGTGTCCCTTTGTCTTGTGACGTAGAAATTACTCTAGTACCCTCAGCAGCAGTTTCCCGTTGGACTCGCTGCGAAATGGACGCCTGTCATTGAATCCTACGAAGACGTGGCGGAATGGAAGTAGTGCCAAACGTACACAAAATGCACGCATGGGCCCGGCAACGTAAAGTGGCTGTCGCAGTCCATGCAGCTGCGGCAGCTAGCTTCACTAGATTCCATGTTTCGAGTAGTGGTATGGCTTCAATTTGTTTGTTTTTTATTGTTAATTTATTTCCAACCACTACTCACGGTAGAGCACCATTAGCCTTAACAAATATCACACTGGAAGCATTGGCTTCGTATGACATACGCCAGAGCAATACATTAGCATCTTTTCAGTGCATGTACGTTAGAAAGTGTATCTTCCACGTCCCTGAGAAGGTCATGAAATCGGGACACCGCATTAGTTCTCGATTATGGCAAGATAAAAACGGAGCTTACAGAAGGTATTATTACAGTATGTCGAGAAGCGAGCTCTCCTGCGGGACTCTTACTTACCCTTGGTCAGCAGCTCCTTGACGAAGTACTTGTCGAGGGGCAAGAACAGGTCGGTTCCGAGGAACTTGGTGTCAAGCACAAGCTTGGGCTCCTCAACGACGCTCTTGGTGTCGAAGTCGAACTGCGAGATGAGGTAGGCGGTGAGAAGAGTAAATCCCGGGACAACGCGCACAAAAGCAAGTCTGCACACAGTTGAAGTATATCCCTCAATAATGTGCTTCGTTTCGACATTTATATGACTTCGTTGATCGCCACGCCGTCATACTGTCGCTATGTCTAAGTATAGTGGTACGTATCTACAAACTCGGGTTGAGCTTGCTGTAATCCATCATTTTTTCCGGACCACTGTCTCCCCTAAAGTGAATTAATTGCGTTTACCTGCAACTCTACAAACATTCGCGTCATAGTTTAAAATTTTGAACGGCGATGCAAGTAATGTTTTGCTGGCAAAGCTAATACTTGAACATACAGGCGACTAATGCTTGGCAACTGACTTGCCCCACTTTCCAGTGAATTGAAGTTCATGCAGAGGTTAATCGGAATGTCATTTAGTTCATTTGGAATTGACTGTCGCTAAACATTCCTAATTTCTACCTCAGAGAGTCCCGTTCCCACTTCCTCATCAGCATTCTTGATTGCTACAGCGCAACACAAAGCTGCCATTTATTTTTTTTTGTACAAAGGAATTCATTTCACATTCATTTTTCTGCCCTCTAAACAAGCGTAGTCTTGATTTCTTTTTCGTCCTGTTTTCAATATGCTTTATTAAAATCAATAATTTTTTACACTCTGTTCTTATTGCGAAGATATTCTTGGTCTGCCCTCAGGAACGCATGATATGTTCCGCTAATCTCTGGTGTTGTGAAGTTCAGCACAAGACGCTTAGATTTATCTACACGAGGTTGTTTCTACAGCCATCAGTGTTGTCATTGGGTGGAATTGAAAAGGTGCCAAGACTCAAGCCAAATTTAGCCAAAGTAGCTATGGTATGTATCTTTCCAGGAGGAGAATTGTGAACAGGAGGAGGGGTATAGAACAGGAGGGCTATTGTGAACCGCGTATTTAGTATTGATGAATAAACAAAACCATTTTGAATACGTAAAACCGGCAATTTGACTCTTTCATGCACAGAAGCTCATTCTTGGTGGAACCGAGACAATAGCCAAATCTTCTGCAGAAACTTTTCTCGCAAGAAACAAAAAAATGGCAAGATTAGTTCTAAAGACATCATGTGGTTGCCTGAGGAGACCACCACACAGTAAGAATCTACTGGTCACTTTCTGTAAAGTATAGCTCTTCCTTTTTAAATTATTTGCGTTATATAGCTACTCATCTGCATTATCAACATAACAACAGCACATGTTTTGATATCTATAAAAATATTTCAGGTCCGCCATATAGCGCGCCTTGAGGACAATGGCAACCGGAAGAAAGCAAACGTAACACATCACATTGAAGCCCAAATGAAGTGGCGTCATCTTTGTCAGATTGCCGAAAGCTTTAAAATATACACCACTTAATATTCGACACGCGGGACTCACGTGTTTCAAGAGGAAAAAAAGAAAAAAAAGTAGTAAACAGGGGTGACCAACGTGCTGTAATGAGTTAAAAGCGGTCAATAAAATATCCATGGCTAAACGGGTCGAAAAATAGCCAATTCGGCACAATGTATAGCTACCAGGAGCCACCCTGCCCATCACTGAAAGTTCCGAAAAACAAAAAGTCTCCCCCATGCGTCCGCGTCGTTTCCTCGTGACCTCGTCACTTCGCGAGGAGTACGTAATTGAACGTGACTTACGTGCTGGTCAAGCATGTCCAGCAGCACGTTCAGGGGCTGGTAGGTGTCGTCGAGGCTTGCGCGGAGGCCACGGCGAACCCTCTCGAAGGCCTTGGCCAGCAGGGACGCGGGTCCCTGCTCACTCACCAGCCACGTGTGCACGTTCTGGAGACCCTTGCTCACAACCATGACCTGTGGAACGAGGCACGGAAGAGCAGATGGGATCGCAGCGTGATGCGACGTCCTTCACCTTAACTAAATTGGTTCTCACTAACACGCAAACAGTTAGATACGCGCAGTACGCTTACGTCGATATTGTACGCCCACATTTACAGTGCTACACCGTCGGTTGTCGACGTCTTCACTGTCGTTCGCACGCTATATGGCAGCACATCAGCACAAGTAAACTACTGTTTCTAAAGAGCGCAATCGTCACTCTTCTTTTTGCTTCCTCTTAACCCTCGCCCTAGTGTAGCAATCCGGATGCTACAACTTTTGAAGAGCCTCTCTGCATTTCTCGCATTCTCTCTCAATTTTTCTGCGAGTGTGATTAGCCGTAACCACGCTTGTGTTTCTGCGCTATCAAGCAAAGCAAAATTAATATGACGCACTAATAAACGACGTGGGTTGGTATAAAAACGTCCACCTCAAGATACGATGACAACGCACATCCTTCATTAACCTGCCTGCACCACTTTTCTTGTTACAGTGTGCTTAGCTTTTTTGTTTTTCTTTGAGTAACTGCGATCTAGCTCGCCATTCGTCGACAGTGGAACAAGATTGGTAGCTGCTTGTATTTGTCTTCTTCAATCGACATTTCGATGCCGGCAAAACGAAGTCGCGTAGTCGCTGTAGTGCCGGTGTGTCCCGTCAAACACCTGCTGTTCTGTAAGGTTCTACTGTAACTTCCCGCGTTGACCCATTATTGTGCATACGTACGTCCAGGAGAGGAGAAGTGTAGGGGCCCTTGGTGAACTCGAGGCCGTAGAAGAGGCTACGGGGCAGGACGGTGTTGTTGCCCTTGACGACACCGAAGTATCCCTGAAGGCCAACGCCGGACTCAACTGCAAAAACAAAAAAAAAAAAGGTTGATCGTTCACAATCTGCATGCTAGGGTCAATAATAATGCTGCTACTCGCTACCTGTCATTTCGATGTCGATAAACGGTTAGCATGAAGAGAACGTCGAAGAGGCAAGGAAGGTGGCGCGAGTACTTCACATAGGCGAAACAGACTGTGGCAGTTGAATGTCAATCAACGGTCGCCGTTTGGCATGTATTCTTCTTTAATATGTTTCCACTTCCCCGTGCCTCCGTTTGTAACACGTATACGTTCTTTGCACAACAATGTGCTGCGAGAAAGCTCGCGAGAGAGTTTTACTATCATTTTTAATACGCAAACACGAATAAATACACTACACAGTTGAAGTATACTGTCACCCAAACTTTTAACTATTGTCCGTGAGCTGAAATCTTTTCTCACTATCTTCACTGTTTGACTCAATTAGGTTCCAGAAAATGCGACGTTGAGCACGTGCCCGCACACCGAATGCCCCCAAAACATTTTTTTTCGAAACTTCATTCTGTCTTATGGCGATGAAGCATAAAAACGTCTCCACTGCGCACGATAATCAAACATTTCACTCACTGTACGAGATCCCGAACCAAGTGAAGGGTAGTGTCATTGTACCACTATACTCCCGAAATAAGCGACTCATGTAAGAGGACTAGAAAACTTGGTAATAACAATTCTACGCTTTAGTTATTCATCCGTAGACATCCGTCTTGCGAAATCGTGCGAAATTGTTCATAGCCGTTTTCACGTAAAGTTGAGCTCGATATGCGAGTGCCAACTGCAAGTATAGCAGGCTACACACAAACAAAAAAGCATCCTTATATTACAGTTACGTCTATGCACTCGTGTTCGAAATGCACACTTGTTCCGAGTTCAAACCAACCAGCAGTGCCGAATAGAGCGTTAATACTTCCAAACTATACCGCGATACTGTAAACACAAAAATAACTACACGAATTATGTAGTTTGCAGACTGGGTTAGGTTTCGAATTTTTTAACAAGCACTACTGCCGCATAACGATTAGCTTAATGGGCGTTATAGCGTTAGAGAAGGAAAGAAAAAAGAACGTACCACTGTAGTCGGTGACGTAGTGGAAGGAAGAGTACTGGAAGCCATACTTGTGGTGGGTCAGTGCGGGAAGCAGCTTCTTGAGACGGTAAGCGCTGCAGGCAAAGAAGCACAGTGTGTGGTGGATTAGACGCATGAAAGCATATTTACAATGTACGACAACTGCTGTCATACCTACAGACATTTAATGCTTAAATGAAACGTGAGGTCTCGTTCGAAATCATGTCATATTCCTTTTGCGTACTGGCGCCGACATTGCCCGGTTGCGTTTACTAGCCTAAATTTGTTTCCGCATCATCGTTTGCAAATATTGTATATGCCGAAAGTAAATGCTTTTTTTTCATTTCTTCGGGCCCCCAGTGTCGACACCGGGAGTAATGCTTTGCTGTTTTAGTGAAGACGTTCCTAAAATCAATGCTCTTGATTAAGCGTCGAAAAACCCTAAATTTTCTTTTTATTCTGTCACATTCTTTGATACTGCGCTGTTATTTCAAACCTCCCGAATTCGTATTAACGACATTAACCTCAAGGCCACCGGTACGGTTGCTCGGGCAAGAACCAGGCGTTTCAGATCATGAAGTCTAAGCAAAAGGAGTACTCAGTGAGAGCGTCCATTCGCACCGTTTTGAAGACTTTTAAGTCCACACTAAAAGGCAAGCTTGTGTCTCTCGCTATCAAGCGACATTAGCGCACAAAGTTTTGTCGTGGTATGCTGAACCCAAAATGATAGTGTGTGTCTGCATTACAACGTGGTAGTTGTTTCAAGGGTTTGGAGTAGCTGTTCCCGATTCTACTGCCTGTCAGGAAGTAAAACAACCTTCCAAACTACACACAAATAAGCTTGTTGCCGAGGTTACTTAGCATTGCACTTATGACAAGTTTTCAAAATATTGAAATACTGACAAAACAAAATATATGATTTATTATATTCGCATATGGTTTATTATAAACACGAGGAACGACGTGTGGCTACTATGATAATCTGTATATCACAATTTAAAACGAGTTTGCTAAGCTTAGTAGCTCCGCTTAGCTTCCTTCTGCGTACCGACAGCTGCTTTTACTTTTGCTGAGTAGTCGCATAAGCCCCGTGCCATAATTTTACACAGATGATTGATTTCCCTGTAAACGCGACGTTTTCGAATTTACTTAGATATATCCACGCAAGATTATGTGTCCACGGCGTATGGGGCATACGGGATATTTCTTTTCTGTTAGAAGCTCGCAATGCAAGCACAAAATCAAAAGCAACAAAAGTGTTGCTGTATACTGTTCCTCTTTTTTCTTGTCTTGTTAATTCTCATTCTCATTCTCCTATTCTTGAGGTACCGCGCTGCTAAGCTTGAGGGTGTGGAATCGACTCCCGGTCACGGCGGCCACATTTTGATTGGTGTGAAATGTATGAACCGTGTGCTCAGATTGGGCTGTACACTAAGGAACACAAGGATATCAAAATAAGCCCGATTGCCCCACTATGGCTTGTATTCTAATGACATTCCCGAAGTAAGCCAACCTAACCTGTTTTTGTAAATAAAATTTCGGCAGTTATAAGTCTCCCGTTTCCCAAAGCGGGGTTTGTCACCAGGTTTCGTGAGCAGGCTAACACGCTGATTATAAGATAGACAAGGGCGAAGGTGCAATACAGGGTCGTCTACTTTAAAGAATGGCTGACTCGACACGCATCGTCGTTTCTCGCTTAAGAGGCTGGCCACTACAGTTGCCAGTCTATCAGGCCTGAGTATTTAAAATCTTGCCAACCTGCCGGCGATTCTCATAGGCGATCTTCCTTTGCACAACTAAAAGCGCCTAAGCTATCGTACTCCACAAATTAAACTATTGGTCCCTTAGTGCTGTGATGCTGTACTTACGTGGCCTTGTAGCACGGCAGGGTGTGGTTGGAGAAGGCCAGCAGGGTGTGGTAGGTGTAGGAGGCGACGTGAAGGCTCTTCTCGCGTGGCAGTTCAAGCACGACGCGGGCCAGCACGGGCTCGGTGGGCTGAGTCAGCAGCAGCAGTGACAGGGCGACGGAACGGAGCTCGTAGTCCTCGTCCTTGTCGAAGTACACGGCCTGGAGCACGGGCTGCACCTGTGTAGAAATAGGGGCCGGGTCAGCCAATGGTTACGGCACGTTCTAGAACCACCGAGAACGTTTGCCCATTACCAGAGACTCCGGACTTATGCACGCACCGTATGAAGAAACAGTAAGGAGTTTTTGAATAGGGACCCCAAGATTTGGGGGCCCCAAAGCATTTTGCGTATGCACGCTTTGGGTCGAGCAGGAGCGAAGAGTTTTTGAATAGGGCCTGCGGCGCTTTGGACACTCTCCCAGTTCTTGGTCATGTCACTTCGAGTGGATGTCATCGCGTTTGTCTGACGCAAAGCTTTTGGGCCGGGCTTTGGGGCTCCCGCCAAATTTGAAAGATAGCGTACCCAACCCAAAACCCAAACACGGTTTGGGTTATGCGCATGCTCAGTGCCCTTGATTCTATTTCTTTGACGAAATTCGGAAACTTCCTAGTGTTTTCGTGACCTCATAATTTGCAGTGCGAATAGTTTATCGAGGAGTGGTGCTGCTGAAATTGAACTTAAATTGAAGACGACTCAGCGAGCCATGGAAAGAAAAGTGATAGGTGCAAAGTTGACGGACAACAATAAACTAGCGTAGTTCAGCTAAAAAAGCCTCACTAATGAAGTATCTGTCGAAATAAAGGAGAAATGTTAATGGGAAGAACATCAACTATGACCGCTGGTCATTTAGAGTGATAGAGTGAATGACAAGCAAAGGCAAATGCACCAAGGAAAGGCCGAAAGTTAGCTGCACAGACGAGGTTACGAAGTTTGCCGGGGTAATTTAGCCTCAGCGAGTACAGGGCCATGAAACGTGCCCAGGCTGCTCTCTCATGAGTTCCTGTGGCAGCGTGGCCTGGGGATTCCCGACGGTCTCTGTACATTTCGATCTAATTATAGACAAAGGCGAAAGGTCGTTGCCTTGCAGACGGAGGAGTCATATAGACGATTATGATAATAAAAAAACCCACCATATTTTATGTAAACGTAAGAGTGAGCTCTTGACAACAGAATAAAGTTAGTTTACTTTGTACGAGAACATACCTTTGAGGACGTTCCGAGAAAATCTGACTAATAAGGCTTAAAATTGGGCAATCTGGTTAGGGAAACTGGCGAATGGTATTCTATATATGCTCACGTCACATTCTTCGCAATGTACGCGCAATAGGATCGGGAGGCAGCCGAACGACTTACAAGAACGGCCTGGGTGACGGCGGCGTGCTTGAGGGAATGGAGGGTGACGAGACGCAGGTACTGGCAGGCCTCGGACTCGTCCTCGGAGCCCAGAGTCAACTTGCAGAGCGGGTGCTTGCCGAGCACGAAGGGAACGAGAGCCTTGAGGGCGAGCGGGTGCTCCAGCTTGCCCAGGGTGTGCAGCAGGACGGTCACCTCGTGAAACTCCTTGGACTGCTCCAGCTTGTCGGCGATGGCCTGCGGATGTCGCGAAGCGGTAATGTGTGAAGCGGTGGCCCCCAGCGCAACAGCAGTGGTAAAATGCTTGTCGATGATCCTGCCAACCTCTCAATGCGAAATTGTCGCTGCGTTTTTGGCAAAGTTTTTCATACTATTCTTTTCTCGTTAGACATGAATAGTTAAAATAAAGAACCATAGTGGTTAGGGTCAATTATGGCCATGGCGGTTATTGTGGACGTGGCAGTCGCATTTCAGTGAAGACTAAATGGTAGGGGCCCGTGTACCCAAATTTTGTTCCAAGTTGAAAAAAATATTGTTAGACATTTCTTAACCCCTCCATTGCGGTGTCTCTGATACTTTGTCGAACTTTTAAAACTTGACATCCGAAGAAATATTATTACTAGGAGTGAGTGGAGTAGGAAATAGAAATGAGCCACTCAGCCGCCGCACTGTAATTGGTCATAGTGGTTAAAAACTTTATAGCTGTTACAACTGTATTGATGTGTGGCCGAAGCAACGAAGAATTTACGTAAGTCTTCATAAAACTAAGGAACCAATTAGCCATCAAGGTCAACGAAACTACCGCTTTAAAATGTCGTCACGCCGTAAAGGCGACGCCGCAGGCTCAATCCATCCGCCAGCTATGTTTTCTCAGATACTCTCCCCTCATCTCGGTATTTTACCCAGGCGCATAACAATGAATATTTGCCAGATTGATCACATCACTCTGACCTGTTGCGGTGTTTCGTAAAGGTAGGGTGAATTAACTGTTCATTCCAGCGTCTTCTGCGTAGTAATCGGAGGTAATGTCGAGCCAGGTCGTAGCACGCCGGGCTCCTGGCCCCCGACCCCCACAATAATTTTCCCCCTTGACATACAGAGTTAACGATGGCCGTAGAGCGAAAAATGGTCATTTTAAGGAGGTTACCTTCCCCGTAATCAAAACGTGCCCTCTCCACCCTCCGACCACCAGAAAAAAATTTCTGCCTACATCCTTGATCGGAGCTGATCAAGAGTCTCAATCGGTGCCGGTCCGCTGGCTCTTAAGGTATAGCCGATCAAAGCGTGCCCAAATTCTAAGTCCAGTCGCTACTCAGAAAACCCCAGATCACCGCCCTTAACATCAAAGTGACGAAGTGACATCCTTACCTTAACGTACTTCGCGTAGTCTTGCAGAGAGCAGGACACAGTGGTCTCGTACTGGGGCAGCTCCTTGGGCTCGGTAGTGACGTCATCGTCGAGCTCCTCGCTGGAGTAGGTGTGCTTGGAACGGATCTTCATGACGTTCCTCATCATGGCCTTCTTGCCGAGCTGCACGGTGGTCGGCAGCGAGAGGTCGTGGTGGGTGCAGTGCTTCCTGACGGCCTTCGCAAGAGCCAGGCAGGAGCTGGAGAACAGCAGGCGCTTCTCAACGAACTTGCCACCGACACAGATGTCCTGCAGAGAGAAAAGGCGCGAAGGTGACCGTGTGAGTTTCGAAAGAACGCCTAACTCCTAAATGCGGACGCAGAAGCGCAGCATTCTTCCCGTACCTCGTGTTCAGGAAACGGCCTGTCATTTAGCGTATTGTTGGTTTGTTGTTATTTGTGTGACGGAGAGAAGCACCTATCGTAATTTTAGAAACTCCGAAATGGTCAAGAATGAAGGGGTTTGTAGCCTGTCCCACACTTTTTACCATGTTTGCTTTCTACATCCGAAAGAGCTGAGGAAAGCAGGGCTATCACGTTACCGTTCAAATAATGTTTGTGTGCTCATGTATGTAACAGGTGAGTGCAGGTACGCTCCCGTACGGTTGTGGACGTGCACATACATTCCTCACCCTTTCCACTTACGCAAATATCTGCAACAATTATGATATTTTATAAGGCAGCGCCAGCGCAGGGCCTATCATAGCCCACTATCGGTTCATAACTCATGTGCTATGCAGTGGTTTCTCAAATTCCACCATTGATTTGTTATATCATTAAATGTATTATTTTTATTTCTGTAGCGGATGGTGAAGCTTATCCTACAATTAACCCAAATATTGTAATTCTTATTTTTTGCTTGCTGTTGTATTGATACACTTGCGTGGAAGTAGCAAACTAACTAGCGGATAAAGTACCCCTAGTATGTAATTCCCCAACAAAACGCAGAACGCATCCTTGCCACGAAGCAAAAGCTTTTTATGACGTTCTTCACGGATGCCCGAGGTCTGAAAATAACTCTTTTTGTAATTAATGCGCCAAGTGGATGTCACCGATCTTTTAAACAGTCCCGCTTTCACAATTCGCGAGCAAGAATCCTTTGGCTGAACAATTTAACGCTTCTTGAACCTAATTAGCATCGTCTGTAAGCGTTTGGACAGTGATGCAGCACGTTTTCATAGAAATGAGAAACGCTGCAAAGTTAGCTCATGTAAGCAAAGACTACTCACCAGCAGCTCGTCCAAGACTTCAGTGGATGGCTTGACCAGGGAGGTCTGGAGAGCGCTGAGAACGTGCACGGCTTCCACGAGGGTAAGCTTCTCCTCCTTGACCAGCTTCAGGACGGTCTTGGCAGTGGCATCGGTGCCTCCAAGGCTCAGGGCATCGAGGAGGAGCTTCCTGGAGACCGAAGAACGAGTTAAAAAGAAGAATGATGTCACCAGCACATGACCACTGATCAAGGCTTGTTTCAAGCAACGGAGGTACTGTTATCAACTGCTTGTGTCTTCATTTCATACGTTAAGTATTCGTGAACTAGCAGTAAACTAGCCATTGGTTTCAATGGCCGCTTTTTATTTCATCTTGCATCTGTCAGATATTGACTCTCTCGAATTGCAGAATTGAAGAAAAATGTCACAATGTCTAGCTAAATAAAAGTCATATTAAATTCGCGTTTACTAAGAGCATAGATGATGTTTCATTTTAGCAGACATTAACTAAACACTCATAATAGCTTTATTACGAGTGAGCTTGCCAAACTAACAAATGACGCATAGCAGTAGCGACAGGATGAGTGCCACAGTTTCGCACGTTCTGTTTATTCACGCCTTTGTAGTAACTATCGCTTTGTTACGTTTGTTTTTGCTTTTTCGAAAAGACGAACATTCCCGTTATGTGTTGTTTTTGTCAGTGGCTAATATTTAGGAGACTTCTTAATCATTACTTTATTTACACGCTGGAACTTCCCCAATGTAGTGCGGACTCATCATATTTATCCAATGTGGAGCCACCCGTTTACGTGTCGTGAGGTGCAATAATAATGCCGTTCCCGGTGTGACATTCTATTTTCGCTATAGTAGAGTAGAATAAAGGGCAAAGTCATTTAAACTCGTGAACAATGTGTTGTTACTCCATCAGAGGAATATAATATGTCAGCACATTTAGAATGAATTACACGTAGTTAACTTAATGTCTGAAAAAACGTGGTGAATTGAAGGGGTTAAAAATTCTTTAAAACGAGTTTTCGCTGTAGCCGATGCTTCGACAAGCGGTCCTGTCTTCTACGCACTGTTTTCACGGTACCTTCAAGAAGACAAGACATTTTCGAAGCGTTGACTCCAGCAACGTGGCATGATCAAGAATTTTTCCTTTCTTATTAGTTTCTTTATCATCGAAAAAGCAGTTCTCATTTTCCGCGTGCATATCGCGCCCCCACATTCGGAGACTTTCGTTTCATGAGGGTCGACACCAGCAACAACAGCACACGAGCTCACCTCTCGATGTATTCCTTCTCACTGACGACGTGGACCTTCTCGAGGGGCGTCACGGTTTTCAGGAGGAGCTCGAGGTCTTCCTGGGGCAGGGCGTTGACCACGGTCAGCAGCTGCACGATAAGGTCGGCGTAGTCGTCCTTGACCTCGAGGTCGTCGAGAGCGACGAGCTCGGCCAACCTGGAGACCAGAGAGCGGGCGGCCACCATCGCCTCCTTGCGGTCAATGGGACCCCACAGACTGAGATGCTCGAGTTCCAGGGCGGGTCCGTGGACCACGTACTCCTGGTCGGGGTAGGCGTAGGTCAGGTTGCTGTAGCTCTTCACGGGCACGGTGGTCTGCACGTCGACTCTGAGGGCCGACTTCTTGTACAGAAGCTCCAAGGCCAGGCTGTTCATGCGCGATAGAAGCGAAAAAAAGAAACGTCCAGCGTGTTTTCACAAGTGAACAAAAACAACAAACGTGGTCGACTGGGTGCGCTGGTATAAGCTATTATATATAAATAGGTAAGCATTAATTGCAGAATAAAGAGTTTGGGGGTCAAATTTTGACCCCGCTACATGCATCTAGTCTGAGACACCGCATGATGAAGCCCCGACTCACGCCCGTCCCACCGAAATCCGTTGAAACTCCAGTGCGGAGCATTTGAGGTGGGCAGTCTTCCAAAAATGCATAGTGAGTCGAGCGCAAAAAAACTGAGCACAGACAAGTGACGCAGGACAGTCGCTGAATCTATTCCCCTGTTTTCAGTTTTATATATGTGACGTCTCACTATGTTTTCACGGGTTTCGTTAAACTGCACTGCGATGAGCTTTGGTGAGAGCTGTCACTAACGTATTTAACGAAAAAGCGGAACACGGGAAAAGGGAGATCGACGTAGCGCTGGTCTTAACCAATATCTTCATTACGTCGCTACTACTTCTATGAAAGAATATTAGAGAAGCACAGATACCCCAAATAGCATGTGAAAAATAGACATCATGATATACCAATAAAAAGGCTCACTCATTGAAGAGATTATTTCTTTCAGTTCCTTGTTCGTTTTAAAGAAGGTTAGAAGGAGCGCGGATCAACACTGTCTGTTAAACACAGTCTGCCTACGCAGCCTGGTAAGCAGGTACACCGCATTTTGTAAACGTTCAAGTGTCGAGGACCTACCCTGCAGTGCGTTCACAAGGGCTCTTAAGCAGTGTTCAGCCGAATACATAGCATAACCGGCTGTCTAGCATACAAGGATTTAAGTCCTTTCTATGTTCGATGGGATGTTGAGTTGAGTATAAGTTGTTTGATGACTGGTTGTTACTGTGTCAGGGGCTGGGCTGCATTGATCTGTTATTTTCTGCGTGCATTGTGCTCAGGCCGACATTTTCTTTCCTTTAGATTTCTTTGACGCCAGTGTTTCTCTTTGTTGTTGTGATTCTACTCCAACAATGTCTTCGTGCATTTATATGAAGGAGACCCCAAGAAGGGGCTCGTCGGTTGAACTCGCTAAAGCTATTGAACAAGACAATGGAGAGACATGGATGAAACTGAAACACTGAGGTGGCGTTTTCACTTCAATCCGGCCTGATTGTTGGCTTCAACAATTGTTTGACGAGAGGTTGCACCACTATGGTGCGGTGTCCATTTTATTCAAGCAGTAACTTTGCAACGTCCAGCGCATTTAGGAGAGTGTGGACAATGAAGCATATGCCTAAGCAGCTGTTAGTTTAGGCAATTTATTTTGCGGAAATCGAGACTATTTGCACTCGTCAACTGCACACACTATAAATAACCATGCTTGTAATTTTTTCACTGCACTCACACGGAGGTGGCAACAAGCTGCTGCTTTCCGCTGACGAGCACCTTCTTGTCGACGGCCTTGGCGGTCTCCAGGAGGCCGTACTCTCCCTGAACGCTGACGTTGTACCTGACGGTCAAGAAGCTGTCTCCAACGTCGTTCTTCTGCAGAGCACAAGAGTGAGAGACCGTGTCACGCGCAATTGTTCATCTCGTAGGTAGAGCATGTACGGTTTGTTATGACCTCCGCAATGTTTATCGAAAACATGGCGGAGGAAAAGGCGCGACTACTCCATTGCGTTTCTCATGGCATCGCAACCTATATAGCGTACCTATATAGAAACAGCAGTACCATCTCGGTTCAACCTAGCCTGTGTTCCGATTCTGAATAGCATAGTAGACAATCTGTGTTGACAGCTTAGAAGACAGCACCAAGCCCATGTTGTCCGAGAAATTTAAGGTTTCTGGATGACGTCTAGACAACGTGACGCCACCTCACGTCGAGAAAAGAATGCTAACAAAAGCAGAAGTTGCTGTTATTTTTTTAATTCTGTCGCGTTCAAATCCACGAATAGTTGAATGTGACCCACAATAAGCGGCCAACTTACAATACCGGGGTGATTCGAACTATCGCAGGATTTCGCTGAGCCGCCATCTTGATTGGACGGCAATGTAGCCTGCATCGTTTTACTCACCTGTGCCATCATCTCGAAGCTGTGTATTTTGCGTGCTTCGTGAAAAGTAGAATAGGACTTAAGATGGCCGCCGTCCACTTAGATGTTTATTTAGCTGCCTACGGCGAATATTGGAGCACCCCGCTATATAGCGTTCGCGTCGTACGTCCACAATGAAACTCACCTGGGAGTACTCCTTCACGCATCCGGCTCCGTAGTGGTCGTTGTACTTGGTGAACTCGGGCTCGAGACCCTCGAACACGGTGACGGGCTTGTGGACCTGGCACGTCTGCGGGCATCCCTGGTACTCGTAGTCAGCGTAGTGGAACACGGACGTGAGACCCAGGCACTTGTGGTAGTTCTTGGTCTTGGTGAGGTTCAGCACGGTCAGATCGTGCACGTCGGAGAGGACGTGGTAGGTCGTCTCGCAGTTGCCCACAAGGTCTTCCTGCGAATGGGAAAAAGTATAGGACACTCAGACGGCATTCTTGTTGTACACTGCTTTCAGGGGCAGCGCCGGCGGAACTCCACCCCCCCCCCTCTCCCCAGAAATTTCGGCGGCCCTCTTTTGCTACCCCCCCCCCTAAGAGCAATCACATTCAAAACACAGCGCACATGTTCCCAGTCTCTTTGGCCCTCTGAAAGAACTCACTTGTCGTGGGCTCCACCCGGCAGAAAACTTTCTGGCACCACCCCTGACTGCCTCATTATCTGGAGCCCCACTTTGCTAGTAGCAGTAGTATACTGAGCAACACTTTATGTTCAAGACCACCCTCTCGTTATACTTGTGGTTCAGGCTGGGGTACTTTTATTTATTTATTTTTATTTTCGTCCTACGAAAAATATATATCATGCACCAGGGTGAATTGTCCGAAAACTACAATAAAAACAAAAATGTGTATGAAGGGGATGGAGCAGGTTAAGCCAAGTTATGTATATGATTGAGTACACACTAAGTGAGTCATCGATTAAAAGTGAAGTAATAGAATTCGTGCAAATTACTGAAAGAAACTATCAGTACTTACACTTCGATAAACTATTACATAACTGATCACTGTTGTTCAAGGAAAGGTTTTCTTTCTCGTGGCCATATATGATAATAACTAATTAATTGAAGTCATAAACGAGTGAAGCCTTTGAGACTTAGGCTTCTGATTTTATGGCACAAATAGGTATTTGCTCGAACCACTACCTAAAAAAGTCACCTCTAACAAAATTTGGACGATTACCTAAATGAAGTCACATTTTCCTCAACAAAATTTGATCTTAGCCTTGAGCCCACTGTGGTACCCAAGCAAGCAAGCTGTCGCACTGATGAGTTGGAGGGCACTTGTTCGAGTCCCAGCCACGGTAGTTTCATTTCAATCAGGACTAAATGCGACAGCACCAGTGTGCTTAGATTTAGGCCTTAATTAGGCGCATGTTAAATGACCCGCAGTTTGACATTAACCCGTAGTCTCGCGCTATGGCGTACAACTCAATCAGGCGTAGTTTAGGTGCGTAAATTAAGAGCAGTTATTTTGTTCACTCGCTTATTAATAGACCAGATGTGACGTCGAATGCATCATTTTGGAAAAAAAAAACAGTGTTCGTTATGACTGGGGCCAGCTTTCTTCACGTAAACTCACCATCTACGCTAGCCCACAGAATGTCTCAATTGATGGGGCCCACGTGACTCACCTCGAACACCTTGTACACGACCACTTCGTCGTCGGGGCTGACGGGCGTCACCTTGCTGAAGGGAACAGCGTGGGTGAGCGGCTCGCTGAAGGTCAGCACGGACGCGAGTCCACGGTACAGGTTCACCACGGGCTCGGGCAGCTCCACTGGAGCCTCGATGGTGACAACCTGCAGGGGCAGTTGGTGTTTTGAACTTCCCGTATTTGGCTTCATTTTGCACAATCCGTACTGTTATCACGGTGAAACTTGGTAATCTTTTCTTGAATATTGTATTGTTATTATAACAAGCAGTATATGCTGCTACAAAGGCACATCTAAATGCCTACATTGGTACAGGGGGGGGGGGGGGGGGTCAAAAGTTCCAAGGCCATGCTCCCATATAAATGGGATAGTGGCCTTAGAATTTTCGACCACCCCAACATCTGCAATAGCACTGCCACTTTAGATCTAATATTGAGCTCGAACTGATATTTTCTATAAAGCTTCCTATGGAAGCACATTGTGCTTGTGTCAATGTCACTAATAGAACACCTAGAAAAGCTACATTTTCGAAGGTATTGGCAGGTTTGCAGCAGCTCAATTAATTTGATTGCAGGCTGATTTTTTAATATATGTTTGTCTAATTCCTCCTTACGCGTAATTGTCAGTAGTTTACTAATAACTACGATGGTGGCTCCTACACTCTGTACAATATATCAATTTTAAACTAATTACTACTATTGCTTGTCTGTTAATATTTGTCTAATAGGCTGATTATGACATGAGTGGGAGGTTTCGCCTGACCTTGAGCTGTTCCACCGTGAAGACAACGTGCTTCTCGAAGTGCTGCAGGTACTGCTCCAGGGGAGTGTGGTACAGACCCGGCACTGGAGCCAGGTGGTCGTGCACTTCCTTGTCGAACACCGAAGTGGTGACGTTCAGGAGCTGCCATCAGGGAAAGCGGGGTGGTCAGAAGGGTATTGTAGGCCAGCGCACAAATTCGAATACGCGCCGTTTGTGAGAACGCCATGCCCTCTCGCGTAGTAGTAGCTTTTGCCGGCTCACTTTTCAAGCGTGTTGAAACTGTGAACGGTCAGTTTCACTGACTGAGCAGCTGAATGCTGTGGTTTAGCTAGCCTTCACTTGTTGGCCCCGTGGACGAGTTGAAATGTGCAATCTAATATTCTACAATTGTCCCACTAATTGTTAAATACAACGCCAGCGGAGCTTCCTTGAGTTAACCTCCTGCTCACGTTCTTTTACGTGAAAGAAATATATGCATGACAGACATATGAGTTAAGTTTGTTTGTTCTTGTTGTAAACAAGTCTTAATCTGTTCAATAACTGGTTCTGTGCATTTTTTCTATAGCATCAGTGCACTTCTTATAACCTTATTTTGCTGTTTCTACAGTTTTACCTGCCATCTTGGCTTTCTTGTTGTCCCCATAACCTTTATGTCATTTTCAATGAAGTGGCGTGTTTACTTTTAATAAAAGTAGATTTTTTTTTACTTATACGACTTTATTAGATGGTTCAACGGCTTGCCCGTCCTTTTATTACGTCTAATTTGGCATGTTACCCTACCGCCATGACAGCGTAGTCTCCTAGGTGTGGCACTGAAAATTTCGAGAATTCGGGATCGACCTACGGTCACAGCGGTCGCGTTTCGATCTGGCACAAAGCATTAACAGCCGTTTACAATAATCGCACACGTTAATGAAACCCATGTGGTTGAACTTGACCTGAAGTGTCCCACTATGGCATTCCTCGAGATCATATCATGGCACTTGGCACGTCTGAGTCATGACATGAACTAATTAACTGTCATCTCGTGATGGGGGTCACGTTTCTGGTGGTCTTGCGAAAGGGTAATTCACTAATTCTAGAGAAATATAGACTTGCTCTTAGTTTCGTAGAGTTGTGCTTCTCATCTACTCACCTGCACGAACAGCCTGGCCGTCTTGGCGACGGGGTCAGCGGCGGTGACAACAACCTTCAGGTATCCATAGACTTCCTCACCCGTAGCGTGCGTCGCCTTTTGCGGGACGCTCAGGGCAACAGTAGTGCGGTACTTGTACAGGTACTCCTGCCTCGGCTCGAACACTGCCGAGAAATTCGCGCAGTACTCCTGAATAACCACTTTTGCCATTCAAACACGCTCAGTCATACTTGTATTGTTACTTCAAATCAAGCTGACATAGACTGGCTTAATGGGAAAACGGTTTGCTTATTATCACTGCGTGGCACGAGGAACCAGGTGCAGCCTTTGATTTTCATGTTGATGTAGAGCAAAGTTTAATTCTCCTTAAAGAATGACAATGACTACTTTGCCAGATTATCGATTATACAAGCCGCAAGGGCCCTCTGGTTGCTTTTGTATGCTCAAATATCACGGTGATGTTAGCCAATTATGTACAATGAAAACAAAGCATTGTTCATTGTTCATGTGTTTAAGTCTGTCATTTGTGCCTTAAAAGGTATTTTTTTTCAGTAGCACGCCATAATAAATATTTGCAGTGTATTCGATGTGCGTGTGTATTAGGGACACTAGTAAACAAGCCATGCAATTAGTATGTTCAGGCTCGTATCACGCGTCAAGCAGTCTAAAGCTGAATACATATTACGCAACTTGACGACACCACTCTAGATAAGCGCCACTTGACGCCACTCGTTTCTTTAGATGATCTGTATCTCAGTCACTATCTTATTAACCTTGATCGTCGCTTAGCGTCCATGTGCAACTCGTCTTGCTTAACGCTTCATTCAAGCTTCATTAAAACTGTTTGAAAGCACAAACAAAGATTAAAACGTACAGTGTAGAACCAATCAACTCATTTACAACGAATCTACACCACTTAGCTTGCCTACCCTCTCTCCTGCTTTACACAAACGTCTTGAACGTTTCAGTTCTGCCTATATGTGTATGCTATTGCAGAGGATACCTTTCGTACGTCGTGGAAATGCATCGCCCCAGTTATACCTTATACCGATCGTGATGTAACACATACTTACCGAGCTTGGGCACGGAGTAGGGCACGTCCAAAGCAGCTGCAAACAAAGAAAACCAATGTGAAAACACGGCGTTAGTGCCAGTGATGTTTTTGTGCATCGAAAGCATATACATATGAACAGCGTCAGATTGCAATGTTGCTGTTTTCATATAACACATACCTTTGTTTTTTATTGTATCATTTTTTGTCCACCCCAACTTTATCTATCGTGTCTGCATAATCGGCAGCGCGCGAACCAGTCATTGTGCACGACCTGCGTTAATGGAGTGTGTTTTCCCTGGCTCATATCCTATATAAAATAGTTAGCACTGCCAAATCGCAGCGTCATGTAAGTAAAGAAACGTCACAGTATGGAGTCTCATCTAAACAGTCTCACAGTGAATGTCTCTTTACACTGGTCTGAAAAACTTGGGAATTTTTGCCACATCTCTTCCGTTTGGTTGGATCCCATAACTTCCAGGTACGTCAGCAGACCGCTCAAGTGCATTCGACTATTGTCACCGTTATAAGTTCAAGTTGCAAGAGACGAAGTAGTCTAGCTCTCAGTGATCTCCAGTTACTTTGGTTTCTAGTCAGTAGAGCCAATTTTGTTCGTAGATGTAAACCTCGTAATCTATCCGTTTTGCTGAGTCTTCCGTTGCAAATTACTTTATTTTTTCTCTTTCGTCCCTTATTGCATTAATTTATCATGCTTCTGTGCGCCTTTTTCTCACATTACATCACCTACAAACATAAATCTATCTGTTAAATCAGCCACTCCGTGCTTCGGGAGCCTAGTAAGTAGACTATTTTTTGCCTATGAAGTGTTATATAGTAATCCCCACTTCATTCACTGTGCGTAAGGATACCTTAATTTTTAACTTTAGTTATGGCAGGCACTTTGTATCAATGCTTTTGAGTAATTCAGAAGTCTGACAGCCGCATGGTGTCTGAGAACGTATGAGAACATCCGTTATAGTGTGGCGCTACGGCTTCCTGATTAATTAGGTCAGTAATAGTCCTGTTGGATGTGATAGACTATTCTTTCTTCGGGATCTGAGATGAGCGAAATAAACGAGTCATACACTTCGTACAACGTGTATTTGTCAGCGAAATATGATGCGCAGCTCACGTGGTCAAGCTCGCACAGAAACTCGAAGTTGCTGACTTTCTGAGCTCTTTATCTTGTCTGAGTGGACGCCTATCCTCGCTGATTCAGCGTCTTCAAGTTTCTTGCTACTCTACGCTGCTCGAACGTGTCCGCCCCCCTCCCACTTACCAACTCTTGGTTAATTGTACTGTGGAAAGAGTATTAGCTCGCATTGCCAATCAAAATTAATGATGACGTGTTGACTAATCAAGTGCTATAAAATATCCGATGCTCTGTTCCAAGTCCCTCAATCAGACAGTTATGAACGTCGTAATTACATGTGTTCACTTTATAACATGAGCTAATAAAGAAGCATCAGCTCTCACAAAAACAAGCAAATTTTTCTGCCCGTAACTTCTAGAACGAAGCCTATTCAAAAGCCGCGTTACATTCAGACACTCTTGTTTCGTTCGAATTTCAAAAAGCGCTTTCGTTGTATGTCTAGAAAAGTTCTTACAGCTGCCTGAGAAGGGGCCGTTTGACGACGTTACTGGATATAGCGGGCTCTGTTAATCATCTTTTTTCTTACGCAGTGGTTAGAATCACTGAAATCTTTAGGAGTTACCATGTACGTATATAAATCACCAGTTACGGAGCGGGATCATTCCTAATGTGCACCTTAACTAGGCGGGTGCTGCTGCTCTTGGAACCATTATCTTAAAAAACTTTAGTGCAGTGATGCATCTGCCTTAATTTACATATCTGCTAAGTCCCCCTGCCATAGCCTTCGGTGTATCCGCTTCTCTCTAGACCTCGCACAAAATGGACAGAGCTGGCTTAATGCCGTTGCGAAAGCTTCCATCATCAGCCCAATGACTATGCTACTATCCGCACTCGGCCGAGAGGCAAACGCAATCCCGCGGTTCCGTCGGTAAGTCCTTGAATATCCCCTGCGCCGCGGAGCTCGTAGTCCTGACTCCCTGCCAACACTCACCGACAGCTGCGACGAGCAGACCGAGGGCTGCGAGAACCCTCATGGTGGTGAGTCCGTCGGCGCACAAACTCCCCTGAGGTCGGTGCGTACGTGGACCTGGTGAAGACTGGAGCCCGACTGGCCTGTCCTGGAAGCCGTCCCTGGTCCTCTTATATTGGGTGCACCCCGGGAGTGCCCAGCTAGCGCTGGGTAAGCATCGCGCGTCGCTGTTCCTTGCAGAAAACGCTGGGTCCAGGTGTGAGGGGGAAGGAGGTAGGTGAGAAAAAAACATTGCTCCGACTTGGGCGTGCGGAAAAAAAGAGAGAACGATGCTCGAGGGAGCAGCAGAGGCCAGCAGTCTTGGTCAGGGGATAATCATCGCCAACGCGAGCGACCGCTCGAGAAGTTGCCTTACCGCTGCGGACCTGAACGATAAGCAAGGCTGCTGGCAGCGCCGGCCGTGCACTGTGGTTTCAGTTGCTCGGCGAAGCTCGGTCGGCCTTCTCGAAAACAAGCAGCCCGAGGATGGTTCTCCATTCTTGTCCGGAGTTCTTGCGGAAGACGGTTGTTCCACTTGTGCATTACTCGGAGCATGGTGGCCACCGATGAACGGAGCGGCATTGTCTTTCACACTCTGGTGTGGGTCCCCATTGTCAAAGACTAAAACCGTCAAGTGTTGAGGTTCTAAAAGATGCTACATTTACCGGGCATCCATGAGGCCGATATGCAGTAACGTTTGGCTGACGAAAGAGTTACTACGAGTTCAAATTATCTGTAAGAGAATCATTATTTTTTAGTCTACTATAGTTAAGAAGTTTGACTCATGGTATTCATGCCGCAAAATATTAGCTCAGGCGTCAGTTACAAAGGCGGGAAGGGGAGGGGAGATAGTGTGCTTGACCCCATCTCATTTTGTATGCTCGGTGGTTTCGCCACGTCTCCGCTGCATATATTAGCAGCTCCAACTAGCCACCCCACTTTGTTCTAGACATGTAAGTACACTCGTGTAAAATGAATTATTCATAAATACAGTTTCTAGTTTTGATCGCAACAATGGCCAGTTTACTCTATGCTTCTCGCTAAGTGTGCATAGCTCGGCTTCGTACTTATACTAAGATTCTGGCAGTGCCGTGTACGTTGAACGCCGCACCTAATACTCATTTGGCATAATGGGAATCCTACGCACCTTCAAGTTAATATGTAGAGTTACGCATGAATAATTATTAATTACATAAGTATAAATAATTTTCCGAAACTTTTGCAGACATATATAGGTTACCATGCCCGATGAGATAGCTTTTTAAGCAAGCACTGACCCACTCCACAACGTTCACTAGAAAAAAATGATACTTGCTAAACCAAGCTTTTGCATTGCAAGAACCAAGGTAAACTGTCGTATGAGCGCAAGCTGTCCTTCTTTACAAAAGACGCGTATCAACTACCGAGCATAATGCCAATCAAAATCGCAGGTACTATGTAATGACTGCTAGCTAGGGCTATACTCAACTTATCCTGCTAAATCTTTGGAGCTACCTACACTAACTGCTTCTATGAAGAGATCTTGACGGAAAAGACTTATCATCATCATCAGCAGCAGCAGCAGCAGCAGCAGCAGCAGCAGCAACAGCAGCAGCCTCACTACGGCCACTGCAGGACAAAGGCCTCTCTCATGTTCCGCCAGGCAACTTGGTCCTGTGCTTGCTGCTGCAATTTTATACCAACAAACTTCTTAATCTCATCTGGCCATCTAACTTTCTGACTCCCCCTAACCCACTTGCCTTCCCTGGGAATCCAGTTAGTTACCCTTGATGACCAGCTGTTATCCTGTCTGCGCGCTACATGCCCGGGCAATGTCCGTTTCCTCTTCTTCATTTTAACTGTGATATCCTTAACCCCAGTTTGCTTCCTCATCCACTCTGTCCTCTTCTTGTCTCGTAAGGTTACACCTACCATTTTTTTTCCATTGCTCGCTGTGTCGTCCTCAATTTAAGCTGAACCCTCTTTGTAAGTCTCCAGGTCACTGCTCCGTAGCCATGTACCGGCAAGATGTAGCTGTTATATACCTTTCTCCGAGGAAGACGGAAGAGATTAACGCTGCCCAAATATTTGGCAAGTAGTGGGTATGAGTTTCCCCGCGGAGAATAAATATTTAAAGGGGCTGTCTGTGACACAGACAGTCACAGCTTGTGGTTTTCAGCGGAAATTATAGAAGAAGGTGGTCTAATGTGCTTGTTTAGACAGAAACGTGGGTTGTAGAAGAACATTAAAGAATATTTCGCTGCAAACCAAGCCCTAGAAATCATACGCTGTTTATCCCTTCCTCCACCGGTGACCACCATGTTGGCATGGCGCGTGTGAGGTCATGTCGAGCAAGGAGTTGAGCAGTCTTTTTCTACTGAAGAAAGATTAAACCGCTGCAGTTAGTTCAATTTCAGTGCGAAGTTGAAGAAAGATAAAATACCTCGATTTGACGTGCAGCTGACCACCGAGCAATATCGTTTGCCGCAATGCAGACACTCGTACAGCTGGCTGATTTTCATGTCACGGTTGGTGCACCAGTGTTTCCAGAGAATGAGACTGCTTGCGTGTTTATAAAACTACTCAATTGAAAGAAGTGCTGACGCGAATGCACTGAAATTTCGTCAGTTTGTTCATGCACAAGTATTAAATTTGATATCACAGATTATGACTGAAAATTGGTTGCCATGGCCCCTTTAAGGTACGCTATAACTATACTCGTCAAAGTTAAGGTCTACTGTTTCAAGGCTAGGTCGATGCAAACGCTACCCCGCCGCGGTGGTCTAGTGGCTAAGGTACTCGGCTGCTGACCCGCAGGTCGCGGGTTCGATTCCCGGATGCGGCGGCTGCATTTCTGATGGAGGCGAAAATGTTGTAGGCCCGTGTGCTCAGATTTGGGCGCACGTTAAAGAACCCCAGGTGGCCGAAATTTCCGGAGCCCTCCACTACGGCATCTCTCATAATCGTATGGTGGTTTTGGGGCGTTAAAACCCACATATCGATCAATCAATCGATGCAAATGCTAAAGCAGTACGGTAAGGAGTCGTTGTGGTCACCCACGCTTCCCACAACTCTTGTTATGCTTTTTTTTTCAAAAATGGCAACCTGGCATGTAGTTAAGGCTTTCGGATCTGAGAGACACATGGGTGTGCGTAATCCATGAATGGGAAAACGATCGGCTCGTTAATAAGAAACTAATTTATGTCGTTTATAACGACTTCGCTTCTTTTTTGAAAAGGCTTAAGAAGACTAAGAATACCCGGTTATGTATTAGAGACTAGTGCACATTTTTTAAGCAGTCATTAATTTATTCTTGGACAATTTGCGTGACCTAGAAGCGCATGGTGAAAATGTTGTTTCATTATTTGTCCTGTATATACTGGGGATATCAGTGGCTCGATGACACAAAGAAAAAAAACACTTTTTTCGCTATTCAACCTCCAGTTTATTATACTACAAAGAATAAACAACGCCATGGAGACATTCCTAATAGAATTGCGGGTCCAGATACTGCTAAAACATTACATTGTAAGAATACGGAAATGGACTTACTAATTATTCAAACCAAGAAAAACAAACACGAAAGCAACAACGGCAGACTTATGCCAGATCGATGTCGCCATTGCTAATTCAGCCCCCACTTGTAGCAAGTCGTCTTTTGTTTGACTTTATGTTATTCTCTTTTTCTTGGGGATACAGAAGTGTAACTGAAAAGCATGTCATCACCAGTTGTATTCTTCTACCATTTTCAAAACTGTGTTGTTTTACTCACTTCATTGCTTTTTAATTAGTTGGTTGTCTTTAAATGCGACGATGCATCGAGTATTTTGGCCTCATTGGTTCATCACACTCACGAAGTATTTATAGGCGTGCACAAAGTTCTAGATAATACTTATCGGTCGCATGCGCTGAGCAACAGTTTTTTGTCAATGTTTCTGATTACTCAAGTACGGGATTATTTATTTTGTCTGCACGGGCACCAATTAAGCGAATCTTAGACGAATGATTGCTGGCTTATTCTCCACGAAAGTATCCGCCTCCACTACAAGACGTTGTTGTGCTGCTTTTCCTTGAATAGCAAATTTGCAATTATTTTCACGTAAAATGGGTGAGAAATTATCGTTATTTTAGTTCTCCACTAAGAAATCCGTATACCTAGTTTTTTTATTTGTTATGGTCCGTTATGATCCCCTCCGATTTCGCCCATCATTATTATTGATCCAACTCAGAAAAATTCTACCTATAGTAGGCGATGCGTTTCGCAATTAGTAGTAGCAGTAGTAGTACTTGTAGTAGTAGTAGTAGTAGTTGTTGTTGTTGTTGTTGCTGTTGTCGTTGTAGTAGTAGTAGTAGTAGTAGTAGTAGTAGTAGCAGTAGTAGTAGTAGTAGTAGTAGTAGTAGTAGTAGTAGTAGTAGTAGTAGTAGTACAGAGCGTTAGTATTGGTACTGGGAGTGATGGGATCTGCCATGTTACCGAATCACCCTCCCTTGGTCTGAAGGCGACCTTTGGGGCTCTTGCAGTGACACGGACTTAGTACGTCCGCTGCAGAGCTGGCCAGAGGAGTGTCCCAATTTAGCGAGCCTATAGGTCTCTGGAGCTTATTGGGTGGAGGGTTTACCCGGCAGGGTCACAATGTATGTTCCAGTGTGGGCTCCACATTTTGAGTGACCGGACATAAAGTCATCCGTGCTAATGGAGTGCATTCTGACCGGATTAAGGGCAGTACTAACGTGTAGTTGTCTCCATCTAGCCTCTACAGCTTTTGTAAAGGTTTTTGCGAGGTGGCGGTAGCATTTGCCTAACTATATGTTGAAAACGCTGAGTGGCCCTCGAGCCATACCCCTGGAGCTATATTGTAAACTGCCTCTATCCCAGGATTGACAGAGTGCGCCTGTGCCTATAGATAAGTTTCACGCATACCACCTCCCCACCCCTTCTTCTGGTTTTCGTGGTAGGTTAGGTGAATTTTGGCAGAGGTTTTCGGGTTCTTTCCACTCGAGTAGTTGCCTAGGTATGCTCTCGGAATCACCAATACTGGTTTCCGTTTCGTTGTTGACTATAATTAGAGCTAAGGTCGCTTCTTCCGCCGCGCCGGTGTTTGACTTGAACTGCAGCTGCATGCACATGTATCTGTACAATGAACAATGCTTACCGTGAAGTTTGATACCGTTGACTCGGTCCATCAACACAAAATCTTGTACCTTTAGCATAAACGACATTGACTCAAGTTTGGGTGTGTGTTTGTGTTTGTGTGTGTGTTAGGAATAGTCTTAGTGATCCAAAATAAAACTAATAATTTTTTTTCTTTTTTAAAGTACGCCAAATTATTTTTTCGTAGTGATATTTTGTACATGTATATGACAGCCGGGCTTTTTTACCTCTTAAACTGCGCATTGCCAACAAAGCCATCCTTACCCGTATACATAATTCAGTCGTGTAACCACTAATCATACACCGAAATAAATACAACTGCAAGATGTGTAAGACGTGAGTATCAATTTGAAGGCTCTTGCGACTGCCATTAACTCCATAGCACTAGTGCGGGCAATGATCGTGTGAAATGGGTAGTACTATCGTCTTGAATTGGGCTGGTTGGTATACATACTGACAAAGAAAGAAGTAGCAGTGCTTGACACAGCGCTCTGTCTTCTGTGTCTGTCTTCTCGTCTCCGTCCTGTTTCAACGGTGTTACTTCTTTCTTTGTCAGAAATGGGAAGAATTGAGAAAAAAAAATATTTTGCTAGCAGGGATCTACGATCTCTACCTGTTTAAGTTACGTGAGTTAGCACCGTGCGAATACCGTTTCATTCTCAAAATTTTGGATGTTCAAGTGAGATGCTTCCATAGTCCGCGCCCACAGCGAAAGATTGTAATTTTAAAAAATGACGTTAATATCTTCATCAGCGGCTCCCGAATGACAAATAAAGCGACGACGTATGTCGCCGAAGGAGGCAGTTAGCCAAACTTCAAGCTGGATCGCATCTCGATAAGAAACCGCCGCGCACGTAGCTGAACCACTCGCAGAGATATTTATCTTGGTCTTCGTTCTGCTCTATGTAACAAACACACGCCGCTGATGCGCGAGAAAGTGAAGGGAGAAAAAAAGTATCGGCAGTGCTTCCACTGCAGAAACTCGCCCTCTTTTCCGACGCTTTCTTGGGCTTTCCAAAAAAAAAAAGCAGAACTGTGGGTTTTATTGCAACCTTGTAATAAACTCCTATCTCCTTCTCTCTTCGTGTGCACGATGGCGCACGCCGAAGTACAGAATGATAAACACGATCACAGGGGAAAAGATGTTAGCCTTCGTAAGAATCGTACAATTTTTGGCCGTTCTGATGGAAATTGTACACTCTTTGTTGTTGTTGTTGTAAATGTTTTGGAGGACCATTTTGGAGCGGGAAGGCAGAGTCCTTGCTGTCACTGTAAGTGGGGCGTCATATAAATTGCCAAGTTGTTTTTATTACGGTAGCAATTAGGTGCGGGCACGAGGTGCATTTCATCGCTTCGTCACTGTCATCTTTGGTGTAAAGTTCACATCGGTAAAACCACCCCAGCGTCGTACGGTCTACGTGCAGCGAAAGCGAGCGAAGGCTGCAGGCGCTCATCGCTCGAAAGTGTATGAAGCGCATTGATTGGTTTCTTGGGTGAAAGATATAGATATGTGAGGTTTAATGTCCCAAAACCACCATATGATTAACTTGGGTGAAAGGGTGATAAGACATGTAAGTGTAAGACATGTAAGGCTTGCTGCATTTTCTAGGTGGCAACTGCTAACTTTGATCCAAAGTGTGTCGCTGCTCTCCTACTTGCGGTGCTCTCATCGCTTATCCGCATCGAGGCGACAGACAGTACGAAAACAACTTCGATCAATGGAGTGGCCGTATTCATATCTGCCAGCTTACTGTACAGTGACGCGAGATCGAATCCTAAAGGGTATAGCTGCTATATACTAGTGATAGCAGTCCAGTTAGTTTCTATCGCATTCGTTGTTTCCTACTTGCGGCAAGACAGGCGTTTTTCTTAAATGATTTTACGATGTTTTGTAGAGACGTTGAAGAACCCCAGGTGGTCGAAATTTCTGACGCCCTCCACTATGGCGTCTTTCATAATCATATGGTGGGTTTGGGACGTTAAACCTCGCATATAAATCAAATGAATGTTGTGTAGAGGTTAGGCAACTGCTTTCCATATGTGTTATATATGAGGCGATTGAAGTTTCAATATGAGATGTTCCTAGTGAGATGTTCGCAGTTGATAAAGAAATGACATACCGAATATTTGCTTGCGAATCCTCAATTTGATAATTAGGCAGCTGTGGGATTCCTCTGACTGTTCAGGCATGAAAATGTCATCAAATTAAATGTTCAATAAACAGCAATAGTTAATTTTGCAAAGCAACATTCCACACTTTCCTTTGGCAACAATGCCAACATTCTGAATTTTATGAAAATATTGGTTGGTGACGGAATGGTTAGTTTTTGAAGATTTAGCATATCGGAAGTCATCAGTATTTGTGTGATGAGCGAACTATAATATTAACAAAGTCCATACGTAAATACTGATACATTTATTGAAAGAATGTGAAACACGTAGTCTAGTTTTGCCATTGCGGCCAACCGGTGCTAAAAACGTAACTGTTTTTCTTGTATTTTTCTCCTACAATAGATTTCGATAAATTATTTTCTCGTCCGACGCTCAGTGGCACTGCGCGTTTGGTTATTGAAGGTGCGTATATTAAAAAATGGTAGAGCAGTGGTGTTAACTTAAAGAGAAAGTCGCTAAATTCAGCGTCTTTTCAGTCGTGCAAGCGACAATTCTATCTCTTTGGAGACCTATTGCGACTTTTTGGGAGACTTTCAAAATTTGAGGTAGAGTGTTCTAAAACAGACATAGAAAATTAGGGAACTGTGAGAACAGTGAAATTCTTTGAACGAGCTTCAATAAATGAGGCGATAGCATAAAAGTTCAAGCCGCTTGTGTCACTGCGATCTTTACCGTGCAATGTGGCCGTTCCGGGCCCTCCTTCTGTTTCAGTTGGATATGGGCAAAACGGCTACGAATGGTTATCTGAACCGGCTCAGTTCAATGGCTGACGGTTAACCGCAACAGGCGGAGAAAGAGGAAAGAAGAAACTTCATTGGAAAAAGCCACTCATTACGTCAGGCATGGCCCGCCGCCCCTGAGCAGTCAGCCGGAATCCCTTGGGACACGGCAGCAGGGAGGGCTTGGCTACAGCTGCTCACCGGTTCATACTGGCGTAGCCAGGATATAGCAGCGCAGTCTAACTTCATTCGCCATAACAGAAATTGATTTAAAATATTGTTTAAATAACAAATATTCTCTTCACGTGCTTTATCAAGTAAAAAACTTGAACGAGGAATAAAAATTGTCATCATCACTATTTAGCAATATTTGGCTAAGATCGGTGACTTTTCGGAAGCGTCCTGGCGACTTTGTCAGAAAAAAAAAAAACGTTAACACCACTGTGGTAAAGATTAGCCCATGCCAACTTCTGTGGCAATTCTCGATGCGAGAAAAAAAAAAAGTCTTCATTGTGTCCGAGCTTCAGTTCAGCACCTTTCGTGCGGAGGCTAAAGAAGTGATAGCTTGCTGCAGGTCATATGGTTGGTAACTTCCGCATGCGCTGCCAGCTGCTGCCTAACAATCCGAACAGTTAAACAATTGAGGTAAATGACTGTCGGTCTGATTTCATTTTGTAACAATACTGATTGTTGACCTAGTTGGTGTGTGTTGGCTAGTAGTGTGTGTGTGTTATTTGCTGCAAAAGCATGTCAATGATTTTGTTTTCCTTTTGGTATATTCTATTTGTGTTGTAATGGTACATTGTATACTATCTTGTACTTACCCATACTTCGTCAACGCTTAGTTTTTCTTGCACACTGTCAGAGGTTGACCAGTTTCGCGTGGCTTATCGAAAGCCTTGCCAAGCATGCCGGAGCAGCTGCGACGTCACGCGGCACACAGAAGGCGCTCCGAGAGAAGGCCTGAAAGCTCCTGGAGAGACGTGTCACTAGAGGGCAGGAGCTTGACTCGCGTGAGCTCCCTCGCCAATCCGCCCGTCTCTCTTTCCATTCAACTATCTGTGCGTCCGTAGCCCACGCTACCTATATCCTAGCATTGCTGAGCCAAGTCACTGCTAAATTTTTGTTACCCCTCCCCTTCGTAATGCTATAGCACCGAAGGCTATTTATTTATCTCTTCTTTATTTATTTACCTAATTATTAATTCGATTGCGTATTTATTTATGATGTTTTCATTCTCGTTGTTTTGAAAATAACAAGTGGGCGCATGTTTTGCACTACGAACAAAGAAATCGAAAAAGACATGTACAATTCGTACAAGCTATTTCTATAGTCAAGCAGAAGCAATAAACCGGCTCAGTGTGCTTATTTATTTATTTATTTATTTATTTATTTATTTATTTATTTATTTATTTATTTATTTATTTATTTATTTATTTGTGTATTTATTTATCGATGTCACGCCAACACGTGCGACAACCTCCGTTCCCGAATTTCGCATTTTGTAACTATATTTCGCTGTTGTCCGCGAGCGGCGCTGACACGTGCTCTTATACTCGAAACGTGCCGATCCAGAGCCGGCGCACAGCGTCAACTACCGCGCTTGTGTTCCTGTGAAACTTGCTTGCAAGCGGCGTGCTAAGTTACCTCCCCTGTTGACGGCTTCAAAGGGGACGTTTTCTGATGCGCTTGCGCCCCTCTGTGAGCTGATAAGGGCGGCCGAGTGCTCCGCCAAGGTCCTTCCGAGTTCGCTGTCCGCTGGAAAAACTTGAAGCGGAAGAAAAATATTAAGCCACCACCTGACGCGACTACGAGGAATACTGTTAAATTAAATGGATTGATTGATTGATTTGATTTGATTTGATTACCTGCCATGGTGGTCTGGGGGCTAAGGCACTCGGCTGCTGACCCACTGGTCGTGAGATCGAATCCCTGCCGCGGCTGCCGCATTTCCGATGGAAGCGGAAGTGCTTAAGGCCCGTACTTGTGCTCAGATTTAGGTGCACGTTAAAAAATCCCACGTGGTGATAATTTCTGGAGCCCACAACTACAGTGTCTCTCATAATCATATGATGTTTTTTGGGACGTTATAACAGAACAAATATTGATTGATCGATTGATTACTTGATTTACTGATTGATTGATTTGTAATGATGAATGTAGTGGGTCATGCATAGCTCGGAAAACACATCGTCAGTGCTAAGCACGAGACGCTCACGCCGGACGTTATCGCTGCTTTCGCTGGCTAGGCCTACGCTCCTACCTGGTTTCAAATAACAGTTCTGACTGCCACAGTTCTTTATTATGGATTGATTGATTGATTGATTGATTGATTGATTGATTGATTGATTGATTGCACGCTAGTCAGTTGGTACATATCTGAACTTGAAAACTTCGCGCTAAAGACAAAACAGGGTAATTCCACGTAAGATCGAACAAAAAGCATGGCTAGTAAATTACTTAAATTTTTTGAGTTTTATATATTGTTACCTGATGAGTGCGAAGAAGAGATCCGCAATTGGTTTTGGTGGAAAATTTTTTTCGAAGCACAGTAAATCAATAATGACGAGGAGGTGGAGTGCCGCGCTTGCCTGCTCTGCTGTGTTTTTTTTTTTAACTTTGGCAACGAATAACACAAAATTTGTTAAAGCTACGTGCCTCACACTTGTTTACCTAAATATTGGCGTACGCACGCTTACGGGTAATTATATTTTGATTCTCAGCGCAGTGTATATTTCTTTACGGAAATTCTCCCATTTGACCTAAACACGTTTTTTTTTTGCCTAGTTTGCAGATCTCTATTTAAAAAAGGGCCTATGGCAGGGCAGTGAAAATTCCCCATTACTTTCTTAGCATGCTATTCCATAAGCCTGCCAAATCCTATATTAATAATACCTTTCACCAAATAGATATAGGCGCGCTAACTTTTTTAAAAAAGCATGCAAGGTAAATTTCTGACGACGATTAAAAAACATTTTTTGATATGTTTAAACTTTCCACACTTACTTTACAACACATCAGCTTTCACAATTTAAAAAATAAGCTGCATAATATGGTTTTACTTGCAGTTACGGCCCGTCAAAAAATGCCATTACGCAAGGATTTGCTTTTGCAGATCGGACTTACTGCCCGCTTAGTATGTAACGAAGGCCTATACTTTAGTTTCTCAAAAGGCAAGTCAGCACTGAAATAGCTGTTGACTTAATTGAGAACGTCAATTTAGAAATGATGTGTCACGAAAGCGGCCATGAGTGTTGGACTATCGAGCAGGCAAGCACGCCCGATGGCATTAAAGTAGCGCGAATAAGAGCATTTGCAAAGTTGTGTGAGGTTATTTGTGACTTGAAAAACATTTTGTTTTCCTCAGGCATATTCTCAGATAACAAGAGAACAGCGTGGGTCGTCGTCCTACATAAAGGTGGTGCCACTCATTGACATGTCAATACTCCCGTTCCCCTCTAAAATTATTGAAAAGGCTTTAAGCTCTTAGATTTTTTCTATATCTGCAGATTCGTAAAGTTATATCAACACAGCAGTATGGCTTTCAGAGTGGTAAATCCACTGAATCTGCGTTACTTGAAATACGGAATAAAATTATAGCCAATATAAAAAATCAACATTACAGGATAAGCATTTTTTAGACCCTAAAAAAGCTTCCGATACATTCAGGCATGACATACTTTTCTCTAAATTACCCTTTTATGAAATCGGAGGAATTGCATTAAAATTGCAGCGTGAGTACTTATTGCACCACATCCAGCTTGTGAAAATGAATGGTGTTAAATCAGACATAAAAATATTAAAAATGGCGTCCCACAAGGTCGCACTTTAGGTCCCATCGTTTCTCTTTCTTGCAATAATGATATCGTGGCAGTACCACAAACGTCAAATATTATATTATACGCCGATGACACGAACGTTTTCTACTCCTGTGATAACTTCTCTAGTCTTTTTTCCTTTAAATTGATGATTTGTGGGGTTTAACGTCCCAAAACCACCATATGATTATGAGAGACGCCGTAGTGGAGGGCTCCGGAAATTTCGACCACCTGGGGTTCTTTAATGTGCACCCAAATCTGAGCACACGGGCCTCGACATTTCCGCCTCCATCGGAAATGCAGCCGCCGCAGCCGGGATTTGAACCCGCGACCTTCGGGTCAGCAGCCGAGTACCTTAGCCACTAGATCACCGCGGCGGGGCTTTAATTATTAATTGGCTATAATCAGACTATCAATAAGGGTATGCGCTAAACAACACTGCACGCTTAAATGTTAAGGAAACGAAGTGTATTGTTTTTGTTCCAATTAGGAAGTCGACTGAGTTTGTATTTTCTCTGTTATTTCAGTCCCAACCACTTACAAGTATTTGAGTACAAGTTCTCGGGAGTAGTTTTTCATAAGAATTTGTGATGGACGCATCCCATAAACTACAAATATAACACATACAGCCGGCATATTGAAGAACTATCGTACACTCTTGTCATCTTAAGCGTCAGTTGTACTTTTCTACTGTCCCATCCAGACCCCACTACTGCCTGCTTGTCTGGGGGGTGACTTTTAACAGAAATTTGGAAAACTTATGAAGAATGCAGAAAAGATGTTTTCGCGTGGTTTATAACATCTCGGTTTGGGAACACACTTTTGAGAACTTTCTCCGGGATCATATCTTGCACATTAGGAACGTGTATAAACAAAACTTATCAGAAGAAGCAGTTTTAAAATTGCAGAGTAACCATGAGAACTTATTTTCGGCGTATGCGAATTCCACAACGAAATACTCATTATGACCTAGGAACCTGGTTAAAGCATAAACACGAACTAAATACGGATACCAACTATTACAATGGTAAATTCCCAATCTCCTCAATGATGAACATGCGTCGTTCAATACTATGGAAAGTTCTCTACGTCAACATTAAAAAAAATAAAACAGTACTTTCTCGGAAAATAACTTGCTTTGTTTGAGGGCTATATTATGTCATTATTATTCGTTTAATTTATTCATTTGTTGTTGCATATTGCAAAAATTATGTCTCCAATTATTGAATAGTGTATCTATCCACGTATAATATATACAGGGTGTTTCATGAAGTGTATCCAATATTATTTAAAAATCACAGAAAAGAGGCACCAGTGGGCTAATTGCGGTGTTTCCTTCACTTTGACAGAAGGCATGTTCGGGTGTGTACAAACATCAATTGCGGCAGTATTTACAGAAATTAAGACAATTAACATTTAACCAGCGGAAATAGCTGATCGAGTCCAATGGGCGAACTAAAGTACTATCAGCATCAAACGAAAACAGAACCGCTTCAAGCCTTCGCGATGTTATAGTGCGTGCCGTCCAGCTATCACCACGAACAGGCGCACGTATATGCGCAGAGCTGCCGAACAGTATGCGCGCACCTGTCAACATTGATAGCTGGACGGCACACACTACACTGCCGACGAGGGTTGCCGTTGTTCGGGTTTCATTTGACGCTGATAGTACTTCCTACGAATAGTCCACAGCCGCTTTGAATATTCGAAAAGGCGGCCACTGCAGTCATCACCGGGAAGTGATAAGTTCTGGCCAATTTAGCTGGCGAAACAGAAACCAACGCCCCAAGCAGCGCATCCACCGTTCACTTCAACAACGCCCTCAATGACGACAATGTTTTTCTAGTCGTTATCAACCGTCAATTTAGACACTTCGCGTTGTGGCCGCTTATCCACGCTAGCTTATTCTTCTCCCCCAACGCAAAGGAAACAGCGCCGTCAAAAGTGCCGACACTCTCACTCTTCCAATAGAACAGGCTTGCTCCGCTTGTAGAATAAAAAAGAGCTCCCGGAAGAGTTCCGAATCTGCCAATGGATGACCCCATAACACAACGGTTTCGCGACTCTCATACTGGAAATATTTTTTTTCGGAAAGTCTCTTTTTCGCTCTCTTTCGTCCTCGTTTGGTCTGTCGGTTTAGGGCCGTTCCACGCGCTACCCGCACAGCCGCAACGCACGTGCCGAGACCCCTACCGCACGCAAGTGGGGGACAAACAGGCCAATTGGCGATGCTCTTTCACCCTCCGCTTGGATGCGGCAGGTGTGCCGGCACGTGCGTTGCGTTAGTGCGGGTAGCGCGTGGAACGGGCCTTTCCACGCGCTACCCATACAGCCGCCCCGCACGCGAGCCGAGGGTTAAAGAGCGTCGCCGATTCGCTCTTCCACCCTCCGCTTGCGTGCGGCAGATGTCCCGCCACGTGTAATGTGGCTGTGCGAATAACGCATCAGAAGGCCTAAGAGCCACGTTCTAAAAAAATACTGCACAAGTGTTTTTGAACCGTGCTGTCATTTTATAAGCCAGCATTTCATAGTCAGATCAACTTCCAAAATTTACGCCAGTAAATTTCGACTACTCTTCAAAAAGTCCGGAGAAACCCCGCTCAGGCGACCGAAACGCGGCAGACGATCGCCTCCGAACCATAGAAATCGTACGCATCGGCCCGCCAGTTGATGCAGACTTGTGTTCAACTGCTCTTGTACATGAAATTCCATAGAACTTCAATGTTGTATCCTACCGTTTTGTTAGATTGACCCTCATTTTTTTTTTCTAGTGATATTTAGCTTTTCTGCCTGCTTTCTCCATTTTCAAACTGTAATTATAGGCGTTCACTTGCTTTTCAGCTTTGATACTTTATTTGACTTCTTTTTCTACATATAGTATCTCTTCTAAAGCAAACTTCAGTTCAGCAACTGTTAAGATGTGGTAAAGAGAGGAAAGTAGCTGGACAAGACAACGTCCACCCCACAGCCGCTGCGGGAACAAGTGACATCAAGGCCATCGATGCACCGTCCCCCTCCTCTCCCCGTGCGCCCGCTGACACGCATTCGAAAGTACAGCCAAATGTTCAAAAGTAAGAAATTAAGCACTGTTTATTGGTACAGTCACGTCTTCCTGGTGGAATTTCAATGTTTCTTTTCATTTTTTTCGATTTTTGTTTAAGCAGTGGTTCTCAGCAGTCCATGTGTAGGGACCCCTAATGGACTTGCAGAAGTCACGGTGGATCCCTTTGTGTTACGAACATGGGTGAGGGGGTGGGTATAATTAATGGTACAGCATAGTAGACGGCATGAAATGTGCGTTTTAATTCTGCATGTGGTTTCCGCTATAGGAGCCCCTGGAGGGGGCTGTGGGCCTTAACTCACCTCCATAAACTTTTTTTTTTGTGTGTGTGGGAGACGGTGTCGTGTGAGACGAGTCCACGGAGCCGAATTTGCGAACCACAGCCTGAAAAGGTTCCCTATGGATGGAATCACGATGAACTAAAGAGATTGTATTAACAAGAAGAAAATGTCTCATACAGGCTTACTGTGATTTTGATAGGCGGACCTACAATTGTCCGAGGCGCTCGTGGTGCACTAGCTACAAAAGGTCTACCATTATTTTGTATATAACATGATAGTTAGGTACGTATAAGCTCTGCGTGGTGCGCAAACAGTAGTTCTAGATAACACTTACTGAAAGGAATACCACGTGACCAAATGTCAACGACTAATCACGTAGCCTTCTAAAGGCCACAAAAAATTTTGGCTGTAAAGAAGTTCTAGAAATATTCTTACCATTTCTTCTTTTCTGTAAGTGTGCTAAAATACAAGTTAATAAGAATGGTTAAAATATATGTGTATAAATTATTTACTTTTATAACCATTAGGTACTTCAATTAAATGTGTCACTATAGCTGGAACTTTATTATCGGCTATTGAAAATACAGCCGAGAGATTATCTGTGAAGCTTTACTCGCTGACATCTCTTTTTGAACCATGCATTGTATTGAGCCCGAGCAAGTGTAGGCGTTACAGGGTTAAAACTAACCCGTTAGTCGTGACAAGACGTCTTTGACAAAGATAGCTCCATGCCATGGCTCCACCTGCTGAAACGCCGGCAAGCCTGCCCGAGGCACTTTATTCTGATTCATGCAACCTCCATGGCCAGTTTTTAACGGTTCAGTAGCATTACCAACAAGACCTTCGACACTGTTGTCACCGTTCGTGAAGCGTCTGTCAATCCTTCAGGCTTCCACCGCGTGGCCCTTGCGGGTGCCGGTCTTCCTTGGTCGTCCACGCGTGCTATCTCGCCTCTGCGTTCAATAGTGCTGAACTGGAGAAAAGCCCGCTGCCTCGGCTAGCCGCGTAGGCTTATCGCACCGCGTTGGCCGGCCGAGTCAGTCACCTCTCGCAAGGCTTTCGCACTCGTCGCCACGATGGCCTCGAATACCTAGTTTCCGTTGATCTGATTTGCATTATCACGTGTTAGCAGATAATGCAAAAGGACTTGCGACGAGTGCTATCTGTTTCGCTCTCTTCTTTCTATAGCCTTTTGTATGTTGAGTATTAAAATATATTTGCCGCGTGAGAGCATGGTAAACTTGTGGCACACCGCTTCCTTTGAACAGAAGGGTAAATCTCCCATAGCTCTTTGTTTTCGCTTTTCCACCGTCTGGTGGCCTTTCGATGAAAAAGTACTAACTTCTGGCTTGGTCCAAATTTTGCTTGCGTAACAGATAGATAGATAGATAGATAGATAGATAGATAGATAGATAGATAGATAGATAGATAGATAGATAGATAGATAGATAGATAGATAGATAGATAGATAGATAGATAGATAGATAGATAGATAGATAGATAGATAGATAGATAGATAGATAGATAGATAGATAGATAGATAGATAGATAGATAGATAGATAGATAGATAGATAGATAGATAGATAGATAGATAGATAGATAGATAGATAGATAGATAGATAGATAGATAGATAGTATCTGGGGCTTAAACCCCGACGCGAATACGAAAGAAAGCCGTAGTGGAGGGCTCGTTAAATTTCGATCCCCTAGAATTTTTTTAACATAACCTTACATCGCACAGTACACGGGCTTCTAGCATTTTGCCTCTATCGCAATGCGACCGCCGTAAACGGGGTCAAAACCGTGGCCTTCCAGTCCGTAACCAAGCACCGCAATCACTGTTTCATCACGGTGTGTGTGTGTGTGTGTGTGTGTGTGTGTGTGTGTGTGTGTGTGTGTGTGTGTGTGTGTGTGTGTGTGTGCGTGTGTGTGTGTGTGTGTGTGTGCGTGTGTGTGTGCGTGTGTGTGTATGTGTGTGTGTGCGTGCGTGCGTGCTTGCGGATTTTAATATGGGACACATAACATTGAGGCACTCTTGACCGACAAATTATTCAGAGATAAGTCTCATGAAAGATAAACAAAAAACAAACAATGCAAAACAGGTGCTATATAGCAAATGCTTCCGCAGTATGAGACAGTTTAGACTCTGAGTAATCACTGAATTCTTCTTTTTGCATTTAACTTATATTTCGACAGTCAGGGCTGTCGTGGATCAATATTCATTCTTTGACCTGTTGGCAGTGACAACTCGCCATATGTAGCATGTGGCAATATCGTAGCAGAAATCGAAAAAACGTTAGGTGAAGTGACAGAATCAGCCATTCTGTTCGTGATTTGCGTCAAACTTTTTTTTAATTTGCAGATTCTGTCTGAAAGTTACAAAATCCAGAACTTCACGCTTTGCTGCTGAGCAAGCCTTGCATTTTTTTAAAGAGTCAGTCAAATAGCTGTGTCTGCTTGTTGTTCAGAAGCAGCATAATGTATGCTTAAAATTTGAGCCTTCATATTTTCAGGCATCCCGGCTTTGTTTAGTGATTGTTACGAGGGGACAGCAGTTGACGATGGAAAGATTCTGCACACGGCTTGTCTGTTTTGTTTTTGACAATGCACCCAAAACCAGCCTTCCCTGGAAATCAGTCCTAATATTTGTATATCCACACTAAATCCAAATGAATTTAGCACTTGCAGTTGCAAACAAACAAACAGATAAGAGGCACTACCCTTTTGTCAAGGCAAACTGCCACCACACGAGCTGACAGACAGGGCTTTCTCACTTGCTCATCGGCCCATATAATCGCCCTCACGTTCACCTACCACTCTTCGCAGCCTTTGTTGTGTGTACCATTTAATCATGCTGCAGATCGGAAAGTTGCCGCGAAAAGGTTTTCCACTGCGCCTTCCGGGTTAGATTTCTATGATTAAGCACTGTGAGCGGAAAGCTATCGGCTGCACAAAAAAATATTACAACATATCCGTGGAGTGAATGCTGAAGAGCGGAGAGAGGCATCCGTGCGTCGGTCCATTTATGCATCCGTCCGTGCGTCCGTTCGTACGTGCGTTTGTCTGTCTGTCCGTCCGTTCGTGCTCCCGTCCGTCTGTCCATCTAGTGAACACACTAAGTACCGCCATCTCGCATCTTTTCATCGTATATTCATCCTATACAAGTATCGTGCACCATCCCGGTGGCGGCGGCTGCATTTTCGATGGAGGCGAAAATGCTGTAGGCCCGTGTGCTCAGATTTCGGTCCACGTGAAAGAATCCCAGGCGGTCGAAATTTCCAGAGCCCTCCACTACGGTGTCTCTCATGATGGTTTTGGGACGTTAAACCATACATATCAAGCAGTTAAAATTAACTAGAGGAAACTCTGGTGCCGCCATCATTCAGTTACCATAGGAATTAAGGGTATGACATGGATTTGCCCTGTCTTTGTAATTGTGGGTGGTGAACCGCACTTGTGGCTTCGTTTATTGCTGTGTTTTGGTTTTGTTTGAAAGGAAAAACTGAACCCTTTTGAATTTCATGACCCGATTGGAAATGTTACCAGACCTTAAAAGGTGAAGGTTGTGAGGCGTGACTGGTGAACTTTTGCCGGTTGTTCTTTTGTGACAAAGCAGCTTCAAGCCACGCGAAACCAGAAGGAATGTAAAGTACAAAGCTTAGGCAAATGCATGTACTACCCATAATTCCCTTACTCGCTCAAGTGTCATGCGTTGACACTCCCATAGACACTAGCGCCAGAGTTCCCTCTAGTGCATGTTTAGGAAACTCTATAGGCTGGTGCACGCCGGTGACTATAGCAGCGGTCGCGCGACCATTTGCGACTGGTCGCAAACAGTTGCGAACGGTCGCAAATGGTCTCAAAGCGACTGCTTTGGCTAGTCGCTTCCTGATTGATTTTTCAGTCGCGCGACGGCAGTCGCAAAGCTGCTGGAACCAATCAGCGATGCTCAATTTTTGTTCTTTTGTTTTTTTTTATTACGCTGTCTTCCTGCCGCCAGATACAAACGAGTGCGTTCCTCTGGGACTGTGGCACCATGGCCACCATGGAATACTTGGCTTGGAGATGGCGGGGCACAGCAGCTTGAGCAAAGTGTCGAATTTACGTGGCGGTATTCGCAAGAAGGTAAACACCGTCAAAGTAAAAAGAAAAGAAATTGTGCACTACCTTTTCCCCGTATTCAGAACCGTTTTATTGTCTTGAACTTGATTTGTCACCGCCTTTATTGCAGCACGTTCGGAACGCGTTAGTGCTTCATGCCTTGGCAACGACTTAAGACACCGCGTTCGAGACCCGTTTGTGCTGTATTGTAGGCTGTGGCAAGTCAATTTAAATTCAAGGACCGTTTCTGGACACGTACTACTCTAGGAAATACTTCTCGTCGTCTCAGCGCAGCTCGGGAAGCAGGCGGCTTGCATGGCCGGCCGACTCCCGCGATCAAAAGGACGGTCACACCCACTACTGGCTTTTTTTTCTTTGGAGGCATCTGTGAAGCCAGCGCTGACACCATGGCACAGCGCATCGGCACCATGACAATGTCTTGTTCTTCACTTGAATCGAACTTGACGCTGTTGGGAACGCTGTGCGAGAACGGACGAAAACAATAAATGCGACGCGACCGGTTTGCTCCGCTCACTCAGCTGGCGGTGATCAGCTGATCGGCGCCGGTCTCAAGAGTTCTCGCTGATAACGAGATCCGGACGTGACTCTCCGCTTTTGCGACTTCCGGTCGCTCGCATGCAGCCCCTGCCGGTGTGAACATCAGTCGCTCTTTCGTCGCCAGTCGCGAACGGACGCGCGACCGCTGCTAGTCGCCTGTGTGCACCAGCCTTATGCCTGTATACTCGGCGACAACTTTTCTTGGCAGGAAAAGAAAGCTACAGAGGCCGAGCTTCTCAACATGTAACACTGCGTGACGTATTGTGGTCTGCGTGTGTCTCGTAATGCCATGGAAAGTGACTAGAACGCACCATCACTGTTTCATGTAGACGCAGACGCCGCTTAGCGTTTGAGGTCGTCGTAAAGAGGCGGGACTTTCTCGCGCGTTCAAAAACGCGCAGGCACAATTAATAACCTAAAGCAAATACAACTATCGTAATGGGGGAAGCTGCGTCCTGTCTCAAATAGCTCTACGTGGAAAATAAAGGGGCACTTCAATATTTCCCGGTGAAAATATGGGCACTGTTGTGGAACTACATTGACTGGCGGTGGTTGATTCCACGAGATATCGACACGGGTCGAAAAGTTGATATTTTAGATTTGATTATTTATTATATATTTTGTGCACATACCACCCTGTAGCCTGAAAGTGAACTTCGTTTTTTTTTATTAGGTGCATAATTTAGGAGGAAAAAAATATTGAACTTAGTTTGTACAAAGGGACCAATTTCGTCATTTCTCCCTTTGGAAAGTTAACGACAATATAAAATCACAAATGTTAGCTTGATGAAGATGATGTTTTTTATAGTAAATGCTCGCGTAATGAAGAGTGAAGCAGCACTCTTTGAAGCTTGTATGCTGAAGCAAAGTGTCTTTGAAAAATGTCTGAACAGGTGACATTTTTTAAAAGTTGCTTGATTTGAGTTTTTTTCCTCCTAAGCTGAATCAGCTAGTGTTTCATTACTTACTGACCTATTAGAACATAATGTTTACGATTTTTCTGTCAATACTGTAGCTGTACCTCAAACACATAATTTTATAATTGGCTTTAAACTTTCGAATTCGTCGACAGTAAAGCCTATTGTAAGATCAACATTTAAAAAAACCCCATCATCGATTTTTCTTAAACTCTCATAACACTTTCCTCACAGATGATAGAAAAAGATTATGAAAAACATAATGCATTATTTTATTTGCAGCGACAATATTACGGGTAGAAGTTCCAGCTTTTCGAGTATGCACTTAGGTGACAAACGCATGAGAAATTGGGCTTTAAAAAGTGGGCTTGAGCTTTTGCGTCGTTTGAACAGGACCTTATTTCCAGAGGAGAGGCAGATTTAGCACGTTGAGGAATAAATTTCTGTAAAGGCGCATTTCTGGTGCACTTCGCTCCGCTTTAAGGCCGGATGAGCAATACATAATGACACACTTTAAGGCAATCCGTACATATTTGCCGACCACGCGGTGAAATAAAATGCTCTAAGACCAGCATAGGAAAACAGAAGATAGAACGACCCCCTCCTCTATTCCCTCCTTAGCTGAGGAATGCATTGAACAAAAGCCAAGGGGGGCTCAAAACGCTGCATTTTTTTTTTCAGATGACTCACAGCAGTGCTTGGCAGCAACAAAACACGACCATAACTTGTATCGTTAGGTGACGTTGACCAAACGCACCGAAAACATAAGCCTGCAACACGTGGCAAAAATGTGCACTGTAGCAATCCTAAAGTAACGAATGGTCTCTATGTATTCTCCATCTGGATAGACCATTTTGACATTCTTCAGCCATATATGGTCTTCAACACCATCATTTCAGAAGCCGTCTTAATCACTCCCCAGCGTGCCACTCTTGAGAGCGAGGTTTTGTGCTTTGCTAGGCTTTACTAAAATATATTACGTTAAAATTGCGGATTTCTTGCCGTTTCCTATAGTTGAAATCCTATGCTATCATACATTGCCTACAAGAGGGGGCGTGCATCAAATTGTTGAGCAGGCGACCGTGGAAGCAAACGCTAAACCGTGTTTAGGTTAAGGAGGCGGCAGTAGCGTTAATAAATCTCAATATCCGTTATGTTTCGGTGGTTCCTCGCACGAGCTTATTCCCATTTAAGTGTTCTGAACCGAAACGTTAAAAGCAGATGACTGTAATAGCTGCCTCATGTAACCGAGGTGAGCAACTGAGGTGCCAATAACTTGGGCGTCTCAAGCCTCGACTTGAAACGGCAAGTTCAGGTAAGTTCAGAAGGGTGCGATTAAAGGTCAATCCCGTTTACCAAACATGCTTTTCCTCTGTAAACATGTTCCTGTTCAAATGACTCAGAAGCTCAAGCCCACATTTTTAGCCCGATTTCTCATGCGTTTATCGTTGGAACTTCAACCCGTAATATTGTCGCTGCTAATAAAATAATGCATTTTTTTCTCTCATCTGTTAGGAACGTTTTCTGAGGTTTTAAGAAAAGTATGATGGGGTATATTTAAATATTGATTTTTCGATAGGCTTTACTGTCGACGAATTTGAAAGTTTGAGGCCATCTAAAAAATTATGTGTTTGGGGTACAACAACAGTGTTGACAGGCAACATTGTAAACATTATGTTCTATTAGGTCAGTAAGTGATGAAACACTAGCTGGTTTAGCTTCAAAGAAAAAAATCTCAAATCAACCAACTTTTTAAAAATCTCGCCTGTTCAGACATTTTTTGAAAAACACTTTCCTTCTTCATACAAGCCTGAAACAAAGCTGCTTCACTCCTCATTACGCGTACATTTACCAGAAAAAAAATCGTCTTCATCAAGCTAATATTTGTGTTTTATGTACTAGTTAACTTTCGAAAATGACAAAGGACGAAATTGGTCCCCCTGTACAAAATAACTTCAATATTTATTTTCCTCCTAAGCTATGCAGTTAAGAAAAAAACGCAGTTAACTTTCAGACTATTGGCTGGTATGTGCACAAAATATAAAATAAATAATCAAATCTAAACTAGAAACTTCTGTACCCGTGTCGATCTCTCGTGGAGTCACCCCGGTAAGATGCCTCCGATGCCAATGAAAGTTGTCGCCGAGTATAGTAATTGATTGATATGTGGGGTTTAACGTCTTAAAACCACCATATGATTATGAGAGACGCCGTTGTGGAGGGCTCCGGAAATTTCGACCGCCTGGGGTTCTTTAACGTGCGCCCAAATCTGAGCACACGGGCCTACAACATTTCCGCCTCCATCGGAGATGCAGCCGCTGCAGCCGGGATTCAATCCCGCGACCTGTGGGATCGAGTACCTTAGCCACCGAGTACCTTAGCCACTAGACCACCGTGGTGGGGCTCACCGAGTATAATACACGCAAGGAAACGGTTCGCATTTGAAATTTGGTTGTCAGAGCTTTTAAGCTATAACCTCAGTTAGTACTGCGTTATGCACAGTGCTCGGTGATTGAAACGCTGCACTCGGAGAACCGGGATGCTGGCCACGAGGATGACGGTGATGGCGTTCGGCAAGTGTGGTAGTAACTCTAGCGTGGCGCTCTTTGGTGAAGAACCCCAAGCATGTCCATACGGCTTCAAAAAGATGAGTTCACGTGCCTCGCCGCGCGATGTGGCTGGAGCTAACGTTACGATCCGTGGATTGCAACGCTCCGCGAGCTACACCAAGAACCACAGACTGAACGGCTGTCTACCGGTGCAGTGACCACTGCCGCGTGACTGTGGGCATATATATAAAAAATCGCCGCCCGCATCTTAAAGGGATGGCGGCGGTGGTGAAAAACGTTTATTCATACTATTTACAAGTTAGAGGGATGGGAGCGGGGCCCGACGCTGTATAAACTCTTGGAGGAGTCCGGGACCCCTGTGGCTTCTGCGGCGGCGTCCGCCCTGGCAACGAGGGCTCTTTGACCCTATAGGGCCAAGCAGGGCAGCCTCTCGGCTCCCTCGGTAGGTGGTGAAGGGGAAATGATTGGGGTGACCACCGGGTTAGATGGGCATGCCGACATCATGTGGAAAGTATCCGCAAGCGGATGATCACAGAGTGGGCATTCCCTTGAGAAAGCCGGATTGAAATGCCCAAGTATTGCCGGGCACAATATTGTATTGGTGTAACGGCGTAACAGCCAGTGCTCGTCCGCCTTATTCAGGCCCGTTGCTGGGGGCGGAAATCGGAGCCTGTTTGATTTGTGCATATCGCTGTAATTTCGTCAAAGGAGGTGACTGGATTAGGTTCTGAATCGTCAGGCGATGGAGGACTAGGAGGTTCCCGGTAATCAAGTGCGCGGGCTGAGGCATCGGCAGCCTCGTTACCAACTAGTCCTGCGTGAGTTGGTGTCCAGATCCCTAAGCGTGCGTTCGAGTGGTCTAGATAATAACACCCCTTCAGGATTCAAGCGGCGCGACTGGTGATGCGACCTTTCGTAAGATTTCTGCACGCATCTTAAAGGGGGTGGGGTTGGAATTCGAGTAAATGCGTCGCAGAGCGGTGGGGCTTTCGGGTGAGTGTTGCGTAACTGGGTGTGGTTGGGGGATGCTTAATTGCTATTCGTCTTTATTATTATTATTATTATTATTATTATTATTATTATTATTATTATTATTATTATTATTATTATTATTATTATTATTATTATTATTATTATTATTATTATTATGATCAATTGTGTAAGGAGAAGCGTTGCCTTCAACGTCAAGCGAAAGCCAGGGAAAGACGCCCTTGACTGAATTCCAAATGCGCGATCCAGTGCCTATACACGGGGTGGCCAGTCAACGGTTGTGCAGCGCAAGCAGTCGTTTCTTTCTATTTCTTTTTTACTAGCAGACGCTGCCTGCGTCGGCCTTGCGGAGCGAGAATGGGTGAGGGGAGCAACAGTTTTGCGGGTGTCTTCCTGGCACGGCACGAGGCGCGAGCTTGCGCAGGGGGGGGGGGGGGGGTGACGGCGCCACCGCAGACGCCGAGGTGCGACGTCGTGCGACTAAGAGAAGTGCTCCGCGTTTAAAAGGTTTCCTGTTGCATATTCGGCGTGACTACGTTGCAGTGCGCCTTTCCGTTATCAGACATTTGATAAACCACGTAAATACATTTTTCACGCATGTCCCGGGAAAACCGATGCAGCCAGCTTCATCTGAATTTAGCGTACCCTCCTGTGCCTGCGTCTCACCGATGAAAAGTGGTAATTCGAAAAACTGTTTTTCATAACAAATAAGCCCATTCTACGACGGTCATCAGACGCGCAATATCAAAGAGCCTGTAGACAGGGCCAGCAGCAGCACAGCAGCAGCAAGTCTGGCTGACCGGAGGCTGATGAGGCGTCGTTGCATGCCGACTCAGCGACTAGGGGATGGATGGATGGATGGATGGATGGATGGATGGATATGGCTGTACCCTTTAGATCGGGTGGTGGCTAGCGCCACCAAGCCGTAATACTTAATGAACCAAAATCTAGATTTATTTTTTTTTCTTAAATAGTGAGGTTGAGGATTCGTACTTTGCAGCGAAGGGTTCAATTTTCACTCGTGCCTTGACTTTAGCCACCAATCAGATAACCTCCTTCTAGTTAATTCTACCCGCTTAAGGTATATTTTGCCCTCACTGTCCCTAAACCCCAGTGCTTTGAAAAACTCTGCGCCATCATCCTGAACTATAGGGTGAAGCCCTTTACAGAACATTATCAAGTGTTCGGCAGTTTCTTCTTCCTTTCCACACGTACTGCACACTGTGTCTACCCCTTCGTATTTGGCCCGATATGTCTTTGTTCGCAATACTCCCGTCCTGCCCTCAAATAGTAGAGAACTACCCCGAGTATTATCATAGATCCTTTCCTTGGCAATTTCCTGCTTAAAAGTTCGATAGATCTCCAGTGCAGACTTCTTAATCATGCCGATTCTCCAAATATCAGTCTCAGCTTTCTTCACCTTCTTCTTAACCGATAATTCTTTTTGGTTTGGCCCCCTGCCGTTTTCCAAGTATTTACCAGTCAATTTTCTGGTTCGCTTCTGCCATTTTGTATCGACATTCTTCATGTACAAGTAGCTGAATACCTTCCTAGCCCAACGCTCCTCCCCCATTTCTCTCAATCGCTTCTCAAATTTTATCTTGCTGCTAGCTTCCCTGCCCTCAAATGATGTCCATCCCATATCACCTTGTACTCCCTGATTTGTTGTATTCCCGTGAGCTCCTAAGGCAAGCCTACCTATTCCACGTTGCTTTATTTCTAATCTTGCTTGAAATTCTGATCCCATGCACAAGACCGCATTGCCGAACGTCAGACCAGGAACCATGACCCCTTTCCATATTCCTCTCACAACATCATACCTATTGTAATTCCACAGTGCCCTGTTTTTCATTACCGCTGCATTCCTGTTACCTTTAGTCGACACGTATATTTCGTGTTCCCTTAGGTACTCGGCCCCATTGTTTATCCATACGCCCAGATATTTGTATTTATCTGTTATCTCTAGCGTGACCTCCTGTATTCTAAGCTTACTACCTTCATTGTCATTAAAAATCATGACTGCTGATTTTTCCTTACTGAATCAGAAATCTTACCTATCTCCCTCATTACCGCAGATGTCCACTAATCTCTGCAAATCTTCCTTGTTGTCGGCCATTAGCACTATATCATCTGCGTACATCAGTGCTGGTAGTGCCTGTTCAATGAGTTTTCCTTGTTTGACGAAAAAGAGGTTGAAGCCCAGTCCACTTCCCTCTAATTTGGCCTCTAATCCTTGTAGGTACATCATGAATAATAAGGCTGACAGGGGACACCCGTGCCTAAGCCCCCGTTTTACCTCTGTGGGCTTAGATACCTGTTTTTCCCACTTTATAACTACCTTGTTGCTTTTATAGATCTTCTTTAAAAAATTAGTGACTACATCTTCCATGCCTAGTGTGTCCAGTATTCCCCACAATTCCTCTTGAACCACGCTATCGTAAGCTCCTTTTCTGCTATTTCGATGCACTGCGTCAGTGAGAACAGATTGTGTTCCAACCTCCTGTGTTTCCGAAACCCATTCTGCAGTTCCCCCAGCACCCCCTCATCCTCTATCCATGCCTGCAGTCTTTCCTTTATAATTTGCATCGCCAGCCTGTAGACTACTGATGTCACTGTTATAGGACGGTAGTTGTTTATGTCAGCTTTGTCCCCCTTTCCTTTATAGATCATGCTCATCCTGCTAAGTTTCCACCCATCGGGAACTTCTCCATCAGTTATTATTTTGCTCACTGCCTCTCTCAAAGCCTGCTTAGACTTCGGACCTAATGTCTTTATCAGCATAATTGGAATGCCATCTTGGCCTGTTGATGTACTACTAGGAACCCTTTTCTCTGCCCTTTCCCACTCTTGTTGGGAAAATGGGGTCATTGCGCCACTTGATTCATCCTTGTCTATTGCGTTCATCAAGCACTTCTGTGTTGAAATTTTTCTGTCACCCTTGTTCTTATATATTCAATATCTTCGTCCCCTTCTAGCCTAGCACCTTCAGCTGTAGTTATAAACCTCTGCTCTAGGCTCATCTCATTTCTTAGGGAGTTTAAGATGGTTCCAAAATTTTGCAGCTGGCTTTCTATCTTTTTTATGTACTTCTGCCAGCCACTGGGCTCCCCTTCTTGTAATCTTTTCATTGATCAGAAGGGATGTATACCTTCTACAGCTTAGAAAGATTTCCCAATTTCTTTCAACATCATCTGTCGGTTCACCCCGCTGCTTATCATGTCTGTGTTCCCTAGAGGCTTCCTGACGTTTTGCTATGGCTCTTTTAACTTCCTCATCCCACCAACGTTTGGGTTTGTGCCTTCTTTTCCGGGGTGACTTGTCACGTGCCTTAGCAAGCTCTAGCTCAAACAGTCTAATTAGATTCGTGCATGTCCACACTGTTTTATTATCCTCAGTGATTACTTTCTCAATTTGTTTAGTAGCTATTTCTATTCGCCTTTCTGAATAAAAATTTTCCTTTAGTTGCTCATTTTGTCTCCTTCCCACTTTCACTGCTCTTCCAAAACTTAGCTTGATACGTTTGTGATCACTACCCAGACTTCTGGAGCCACCTTCATCTATGTGCATTCCTCTGAGCTTATCATACATTCTATGTGACATCAGTGCGTAATCTATCGTCGACTGCAGCCTTCCTACCTACCATGTAATTTGCCCTTCACACTTCTCGGTACTGTTGCAGATGATCAAATCAAGCCTTTCACACATATCCATGATCATTTTGCCTGTCGAGTCGGTATACCCATCTATATCTTCTATGTGTGCATTCATATCTCCTAGTATAATTATCTCGCACTCTCCTCCTAACTCCTGAATGTCGTTTGATATACACTCTACCATTGCCTGGTTTTCCTCTCTGGCCTTTGCTCCCGTCCACAAGTACACGAAACCAAGGAGTGTCATTTGCCCTGCCACTTTCCCTTTAACCATAAATGTTCCTTGCACTCTTGCCTGACCCTTTGCCAGTCTGTACTTTTATCAATGAATGCCCCAATATCACCCCCCTTTCTGCTGCCTTCTGTTCTATTACAATATTCCCATGCGTAGTCCGCATTTAGGAGGTTGTTCCATGTCCCTGAGATGTGTTTCTACAAAACCGTATACCATCGGCCTCTCCTCCCTTGGCTGTTCTTCTATCTCTTCCCACTTCAGCCTGTTCCTACCGCCATGCATGTTAATATACCTTATGTCTGAAATGGCTCGGCGCTTGTGGCTACGTTTATTTCTTCCTCGGACTCTACCTATCTTAGATAATGCTGCCACTTTGGAATTGTATCTGTCCATACCACCTGGCAAAGAGTCTCCATGGTTGTTTTCCTCGTTACTAGCTATTCTGCACCCCGAAGGGCCCGCTTGCTCCCCCAAAAAAGCTACTGCGCGTCCTCCTGCAAGTCGCCAACTCACCTCATGACCTAGCCGCCCATCGAAGTGAATTCTGTCTCGTTGAAAACCACCCCACCTATACACCTCTCTGTTTATTTCCACCACCTCAAAGCCTTTCTCTCGACTCATCCGCCATATCTCTTGGTTTGCGTTGACAACCGCTCTTTGCAGGTTGCTATCACGCACCGGTACCTCCGGTATTGTGCATATCGCTACCTGTACCTCAGGAGAAGCGGCGCGCATGTCATCGACGCCTTTCGCCAGTGTAGTTGCTAGTGCTGCTGTATCTTCATTTAAGACATCGTTTAAACCGCCTGAAATTATCACGAGGTTTCGTCTATCAGCTGTAGTAGCGGCGCTAGGAGCGCCCTTTTCGAAAAAGGGCGCTCCTAGCGCCGCGAACGCGAACTACAGTCGGCCGCCATTGTGAGGGCACCGCAGCAGATAACGCAGGCTGTGTCCCAGCGACGTTGATGCGCGTTTCTTGCAGCGCACACATACACCTCTTGCGTTCTTTCAGGACGTGGACCGCGTCGGGAGGGCACGCCTATGAGAGTATCTTGCAGGCCGGATCTATGCATTGCCAGTCATAACGAGCCAAACTGCTCGTCCAACCCGTTGAAGGGTACAAAATATTGCTCATTGTACAGCGGAAGCAGCTCAGAAAGCTTATCGGAGAGTACTAGGAGCTCGTTCACGCTAGAAAGCGGTGCGATTGCAGCGGATGATATGGAGAACTAGCCGCCAACACAAACATCACAGCACTCACGCATTTCACGGCTCGCTTTCTATGCCCTCATGGTGGCGCTTGTTATCCCACGCTCCTTTACGAAGCGAAACTGACGAAATTCTCACCATCAGGTGGCGTATTTATAGAAAAGTCAAGACACGAGTGAAAATTAAAGCACCAGTCCTCAACTTCACTATTTAAACGAAAAAAAAAAAGATATAAATTTAGTTGTTCGTTCACTAAGTATTACGGTTAGGTAGCGTTATCGGCCACCCAATTTAAAGAACACATCCACATCGATCTAATTATTTATCCATCCATCGATTGTACATAACAGTCACAAGAGAAGTGCCCGCCGTCACTTCCCTGCGGTGCAGCAGCCGACGGCCGTTTATTTGAGTAGGTGGCTCATGCACCGCGTGGCACAGCAGTCTAAACACGGCAGATTTCCCACTGAATTTGTCCCCGTAATTGTATCTCTAACGTGTAACACACGCGTCACCATTGCTTCAAACATTTTCTGAAGGTTTCATAACAGTAACCGGGACGTAGTTTCATTTTCTAGCTATTCGCAACAGATACGTACACTGGCGTCATTCTGCGGCATCGATGAAAGCGACAGAAGTGGAAGCGTATGACATTGCCCCTAAGCAAGTAGGTTATACTAAAACTTCTGGAGTTGCGGAGGAGCTCCGTGGCTGAAGCCGACGCACCGCCATATTGCTCGGGGCATGAAGTGGGTGGGCGCATTGTAGCGTACGTGGCTTTCGCATTATTTTTGTGCTAGTAATGTTGCGTATTGTGCCTCTAATTGAACAAGATGCTTCTGAACACGTCTGTGATCACTTTTCGAGATGAAGATGGTGGACTCTAGGGTAGCATTTTGCTGCGCGAATCATGTGAAGCGGACACCGTGCACAACTTTCGATGTGTAAGCATGCTTCGCTCGCTTTTCCTCCCAAAATTTCTCGACTACGACTGCATTCTCGAGTACATAGATTTACTTTCCTCGTCTTGGTGCATAAAGACACTTTGAATAATTTTTGTGCGTTTCAGGATTCCGAAGACGCCATATCGCGTGGCACATGAGAGCACTCTGAGACGAGAAGGTTAAGCGCCAAAAAAGAATGACGACTTATGTTCAGTAGACATGTTAAACCAGGATGCTTCGATAAGGCGGGGTAGGTAACGAGACGACGGGCATTAGTACCGTGTTTGCATCGTTCCAATTGCACTTAAAAAAGCCAGTACAGTACGTGAGTGTGCCTAATACAAATGAGCGCTTCGTTTTTGAAAGGTAGTTAATGTAGCACCAGCTCTGCCTTTCTGGGATTTCGAGTTTCTTATATATGCATGACCACTACGCTCTAAATGCCAAAATTTCTGACGTTGCGATATGCCTCTTTTTATTTGGGAGAAAAAGGGAATAAGCTTCTCTGAAAAGTCAGAGAAATAAACACTTTTGCCTAAAGCACCTACCTCTCATTGATGGAGCTGTCAAAATCCCACCACACCCAAACTTCACCCACAATGAAGTGGTACAGATAGAAAAAATAAAGAAAAACCGAATTAATTGCGAACGAGGTACCATTAACAGCTGAAAAAGAAGCGTAAGACAACGTAGGAATACCAACTGCGACTTCTAAATGTATTGAAGCTTCTCGGAATTTCACTGACCAAATAATGGAGCAAAACATATTAGCAGATGAAGGATTGGAAGTTTTCCAAGCATTATTTTCTCCAGATATCCAGGAGCTTCTTAAACGAGTGCGTCAAAAGATGAATACCCTCGCCTCCCCTTCCCCTCCCCCGATAATAAAAAGAGTTTGCACACACGCTGCACTGTTATTCGCCCAAGGGCTTATGGTTGTGTGCGAGTGAAACGTTTATTTTCACTGCATCTTCCCACTGGTTACTTCTGCTGTGAGGCAACTGTGTAAACATGTAATGCATTAGCATTACATGTTTAGACAGTTATATTACCTGTTTTTACAGTGATAAACCTCAGTACCTTTTGTTTACAGAGAAAGCTGTTACGAGATCAGAACACGGGGCACGCACGGTGCCCCAGGACTCGCTCGCTGGATTTCGTGCCAACCGGTTGTGCCCCCGCGATCTCCGACGGCAGCGCAGCTCTGGCCGAATGGCTCGCCCTACGCCATCTTCTGACGCCGACAACAGCTCTCGCTGAATGGTGCCCCGTCCTCGGACTCTTGCGACCGTGTCCGTCTTTCCTATCTTCTCCTTGCTTCCGTATGTGGCTGTCCCTTCACCTCTCTCTCTTCGTGCTTCTCTCTCTATCTCTATACCTGTAATTCCTACATATCCTTTTAATCCCTCCTTACCCCCATCCCTCGTGAGCTACTGTTGCGGTGTCCTTCCCTTGAGAGACAGTTACGGGGCTCACTTTTATCTTCTTTTCATTTAGAAATCCCCCCCCCCCCCATTGCCGTAATTCGCCGCCGCCAGTAACCAGTGAGGCGGCGTAACCCTTGAGACGGCGTCAAGGCAAGCCCTTGACGTCCCCTCATGGGAGGCCTAATCCCGGCCGCCTAAACCTGCTGGTTTCTTGCAATAAAGCTTATTCCTCCTCCTCGGTAAATGAAAATCACCAATGACGCAATGGTATTCAAACCCGGGTCCGCTGCGTGCCAGCCCAGTATTCTCTCACTGAGCGACGCCAGTGCTTGGAACTCGTTTGTAAACAGGCCTTAGGCAGGCTTGGTGTTGGGAAAGGAATCGCCTTATTATGAGCAATAGGCCGTTTTAGAACATCAAAGGTACAGTCAGGCGTTACACAATGCGAACTGCGCAACGACTGGGTGATTCGATGCTCCAACGTATTACAAAACTTGTTCTTGGTCACCTATTAACTGTGGCGCATACCCACTTCACGCATCATTTCTTCATCGCCGTCAGCCACTGCATAAAAAAATTCCACGCAATTTACAAGTGTGTAGCGGATGCCACACTCCTCCAAAGAATGAAAAAGGACAGCATAGTGAATGCTGGCCTTCTATACAAAATTTATGGTTATTTATGGCGCTGTAGGTACCCAGAAGTGCGCTTGTAGCATCCAAAAGAGCGTTTAGAAAAGGCCCCGAAAGACCGCTCGTCTAGGTTTCGCTGTGCGTTCCGCGCCGGCCTGACGTTTTTTTTTTTAGCACGCTTAAAGCAATAAGTGCCAAAGAAAAATTCAAGAAAGTGTGCATAAAGTCCCTTGCACGTTCCCTCGCATTATCAAGATAACTAACAGGTGCTTTAGCAGCTATAACAAAACGCACGGCTACAGGGGCCCAGAGCATTAGTGCGCTACAAGGCAGTCGCCGCCTCATTCTGCCGTGAGCAATATGGCCGCCGCGGCTTCAGTTTGATACATGGGCGGATATGCGGGACCACCACTCCAGAAGTTTTAGTATAACCTCTTTGTCCCCAAGACAATTTTAGGAAACTCTATGCCCAAGACTATAGTGCCTAGAATATACTTATGTTTTAGGCACTCCATACACCTTATTATAGTGAACTAGAACCAACTTTCCAATATTACGAACTATATTCTAGTTCACTATAGTGCGAAAGGAGGAGCTTTGCAATGCAACGGCTGAGGCAGAACGCTTTCCCTCGCCGCAAGGATTGTGGCTGCGCCTTTCCCTAAAGATACTATATATGCTACCGTTAGGTAGCATGTATCTATAGGTAGCATATACAGTAACTCTACCTTTCCCTAACGCTCTGATTTGTTTTCTTGCTTTATTTATTTTTTATTTAAGGAGTGGGCGGGCGGGCGCAGGGTTCAGCGCTGGAGTGGTGAAAAGACGTAACCGTACCGTAGTAGACGCCATTATACTGTGCTAAAAAAACATGATAAAAAAATTCTATTTGACTACAGACGCCATCGCGCCGCCGCCGTAGATGCATACGCCCTCATTCGAAATGTGTAAACGCTCTTCTACGCATAACTGTGGAGGTGCCCTCCATTGAGAGAGGCAGTAACGGAACTGTGCTTTTCTCCTCCTTTTCCTCTTTTTAAAGCCCCTTCGCTCTTCTACGCAACTTAATTTAGTAGTATCCATCCCCGTGACACTGTTGTTGGAATGGTTCTCCGGTTTACTAACCCCAGTATTCATAAACGCTCCTTGACTTAAAACTGCCTTCAATGCAGCGCGTTTGAAACGCGTCCGTGCGTTTGTGCTGCTTTGGCACCGCCTAAAACTGCGTTCGAAACGCGTTTGTGCTGCATTGAAGTTGGTGACAAGTCAAGTAGTGTTTTAGGGGCGAAGCGGCACCCGTTCGTCCCTTGTAGTGGTGCGTAACATGTCTTACGCCAACGCGTCCTAGAAAAATGTATGGCTGGAACGTGAGCCGCGAACGTGCCGCGCTACCTTCGGATTTTACCCTCCCCCTCCGGTACGGAGGCAAACGCCTTCGGTGGCCGCCCCTTGCGAACGCAGCAATGCTCTCAGAGTTGCCTCCGAGCAGCTGTGATGTCACGTGACAGAGCTGTACGGTAATGTCCCGTGACTGAGCGGTACGGAGGCGAGCGGTCTCACGCGGCGTACGGTCGCAACACGTGGCAAGAGGCATGGCCTCCGAGATATTGCGCTGGCAGGAAGCTCCCAAATCAAAGGAGAGTGACGTTCCAGGCATAGTTTTTCTAGGAGGCGTTGCTTACGCTTTGAACTGCAAGGTGGTGCCGGTGGGAGATTTCTCCTGTGCGCTGTTAAGCAATAAAAAATTCGCAGCGTGCGAACTAAAAACTCCCAAGCATTTCCACGAGGGTGAACATGGTTAAGTGCGAATGCGCGGGGTGATGCTATGAGGGTAAGTAAAGTTAAAATCCGTTGGCATTCGCCAGTGAGTTAACGTAAACTCCCCCGTGTGATCACACTGCGATTCCCAGGAACCATTAGACCCTCTCAGGAAATCTTGGTGAGTTTACGCGTATGTGTGAGAGTAAATTCGCACTATAATGATGTGTCCGCAGCCCGCTTCGCCCGCTTGCGCTCGGCATCACGAGCCCTTCGCCGCGCCGGTCTTCAACCGGGGCGATATCTGAAACGACGCGTGCAATGCTCGCATTCGATTGCGTTGTACTCGTTGTTGGAGGTATCGCAGTCGAGGTTGATGCCTGCGATGGATCCATACCTATGACGACTTGCTGATCTCGGGCAAGTCGTGGTGGCGCGCGCAGCCACGGAGTGTAGGGTGGAGCGCGCGCAATCACGTGGTGTGTGACCTCGCTGCGCCATTGCTACAGACGCTCCTCTACGCTGCTCGTGCCGTTGCTAGGGGAGAGGAGGAAGCGCACCATGGTCGGCGGATTCAGGGTCGGTTATAAAGTGCATTCACACTTAAAAGCCGAATTCTCCTCTCTCTCATTCCCCATTAGCAGCGATTGGCATGTATATTGAGCACTATCTGACAAGAAAGGGTTGCTACGTTATACTCGCTGGGCGTAACTTCCTTGGTTTTAGAAAGGTTTAGCGAGCATTGGACCGCAGTGTTATGAATACAGTGAACTAGTACATACCATGAACTCGAGGTGGTTAAAGGTGGGACGTAGACACGAAGCGCAAGCCGTAAGAAAGTGTGCGTGTGCCACCTTTTGTTTAGTCCTTGGAATGTCCGCGGGATGGCGGTGCTTCTGTATGCGTAATATATGATGAAAAGATTCGAGATGGCGGTACTTGGAGTGTTGACTAGATGGACGAAGGGACACACCGACAGATGCATGGATGGACGCATGCACTCTAAGCCAAAAATGGCCACAATGGGAGCAACGGCTGCTTTTACTCCTTCAGACCGACTGTTACTCTCTGAAAAGACCAAGCGGAACAAGATGGCCGACTTGTTCGAGAATGGGGGAGCAACTGTATTCATCTTAAGTTTGTAAGGGAGCAACGGAAGGAGGAACCGCTGTAAATGCTCTCGTCACGCAACGGTTACTCCCCGGCAGGACACCGCACACAAATATGCATGCCGCCCACATTGATATTCATGGGCCAGGTTATTGTTTGTTCTGTGTGCCAAACTTCACCAAACCAAAAAAGTGATTTATTTTAGCATCCGTAGATAATAAGATAGCAGCGCTGGCTGAACACAGAAGGCCTGAGAATACAGTGCGGCAAATACCTAACACACGCAGCAGCAGAATGGAGAGTTGGCACGTCAAAGCGGACCGAACGCCGAAACACGTGCAAAACAACGATAAAAAAAGCCTAGACACGCCGTTCGTCCGCGAAGTAAGGGCGTCAAAGTCGATCAAGCACCGAAACACGTGCATAAGGAGCCCTCCCCCCCACCCCCCCCCCCCCGCCCAGATATATCGGAGAAGAAAAAAAAAAAAGCTGACCCAGACGCGCTTCTCATCAGCTAGTAGCACGCTTCACCGTGTAGTTTGAGGGCAGAATGACAAATCTGCGCCATCTGCGCCCGCACGACAAGTGTGGCGCTAGTGTAGCAAACGATGTAAGTTACAAAGTAATTTTTATTCAGTGTTTATGTTGACTAGCACTAAATAAAAATTACACTCAACTTTTTATATTTATTTATGAGTTTTAGTGTACCTCATTTTTTTTTTATAATTGTATTAGGAGAACACACTGAAATTATTGCGCTGACGCCTGTGCTGCCACTGCTCGACGTTTTTTTTTTTTTTTCGGCGCAACTAGGTTCGCGTTCGCACTACTTACTCATTTTCATATGGTCTGTGGTTGGCGAGCACATGGACGTGCAGGCTTGTGAGCTATGTTTTGATCGTGTGTGTGTGTCGCAGATTTGCGTTTCTACTTATTCGTGATGAAGTTTAGTGTATATTTATCTTTATGGAGCGCGAAGTAGTTGTGGATTTTGCTGCTGGGTGGAACAAACACATCGTAAACACGTCTTCAGCTATCTGCAAGCCTGTTCGCTCGTCGGACAAAGGACTGTGCATGCATCAGCGTGCAGGTGAGTGGCATTTCCAGCAACATTTAATGCTCTTACAATACATTGTTGAGTCGTTGCGCTATTGAAAGAGAAATGATTTGCTCTTATTCACCGTATCCATTGCTAGCCGTATCGGACTAAATTACCTCTATTACCGCCTGCATACCCTCTTGCTTCCCCTGTCACCACTGCAGTGCCAGTGTACTTTTGCAGTTAAAAGTTCATTTCCGCAACACTACCTCGCTTGAAAAAACATTGGGGCGGGGTTGTAGCTGCATTCATACTGGCACTTTTCTACAATTGGCTTTATGTAATGTTAACGGCTGAGTGTTGGGGCCTTGGGCCGCATTTTTTAGAGATGTAAAGTGTATGTAAATCAGTAAGTGAACAAATCATTGTCGCATCACTTCACTGGCATAGCCAGGCGGTTGCGCCCAGAATTTTTTTAGGCCGGGCGTAGGGAGCCCAAATTGACGACCATATTCGCTTGCCCGGCCTATTCAGATAAGCGGACCCCCCCCCCCCCTCCCCGCACGCCTAAAAAAAAAAATCTGCCCACATCACTGCGTCACTTGCTTCACTTCTGCGCTGAACGTACTATTTTATAAGCGCACCATCAAGCGAGCAGTTTACATATTGACAGAACAATTGGAGGAGGAATGACCCAAATCTTTCAGATTTCTTTAGTGATGCAAAACCTTAGCAAAACTGAATATTGTAAAAGACAATCATAAATGCTGTATGTTCTCGTTAGCGCTGTCATTATTCTGCATCATGAAATCTTTATGCGCTGTGAAAACTTGGCATGCCGTTGAAGTCACATATCGACGTTAATACCAATCGACGAAAATTTCGACAACCTCAATAACGCCGTTTGGGATTTGCCGCATGCACATAATTAGGCTGATTCCCACTTGGCTGTTCTTAACCTGACTTCACTGCTACCAAATGAAACAATATTTGATGCATGTCTTTTACTTTTTTTTTCAGGGATATGACACAAATTTGGTTATACTGCAGATAAAGATGCTCCCAACAATGCTAAAGTACAGAAAGCAAGTGAATTTTGGTAAGTGCAGACTTTTTGTACTACGTATATGAAAGCATCGCTTTTTAGGGGCAAACTGTGCATGTGTTGGCCAGAGAATAGTTCATTATGCCACATGGTTACACTGGCACTGACAATTCGACATGGCTCCGCTGGCCCGTGTGTGTGCTCACACTGTTACCGTTAAGATAAAATGTTTATGTTTTCATTGCAGTGATTGCTGTTTGTACTAAAAAGCCAACTGCCAAGATTTGTTTACGCTGGTACTCCTAAAAGTATGCTTTCCCTATTTACATGGATTTTGGCTTGCACTAAGCATAACACTTGGGCCTAGATTCACAAAGCTGTCCATGCGCAGGCCTTCATAACAGCGTTTTTTGACTTGCCTTTACCCTGTTTTCTGAAGATGTTTCGTGGGTTTAAAAGTGCCACAGCATGTTGACCTCCCCCACTCTGAAATATTCGCGTTCAAAGTTCCGCAAGAGTGGGCTTAACTTTCTTGTGCACCTCTTTGCTAGTCCAAGATACTGAAGTGTTATGCTCTTACTAGAGGTGGCAGTGTTTCTAATGTTTGTATTTCCATCACATTGACCAAGTATGCGATCTTGGCTTGACTGGTAGCACATCCTCAACAAATGTCTTTGTGGCACATGTAGAAGGCAGTACAAAATAAATAGGCAGACATTCACACCGGGAGCTAACTTCTAATAATGCTTTTTTTTTTGGAAACCATGGTGTGCTTATTCCAATTTGTCTAACAAGCAGTAACCTGTTTGGCTGTGAACCAACAAGACGTTGAACTAATAAAAGCTTCACATCTTGTTGCTCTCAAATATATATGTATTGGCAAGCTATCTGTGACACTGTCAAACAAAGAATCAGAATATCTGTGCATGCCTTAAGATATATTGCTTCGTTTACATATCTCGTGGCTGTGACTCGTCAACCGAGTGAACAAATGCACCCTAGTTTTCTAAATTTAAAGCATTTTTTGAAGGTAGCACGGTCTACATTTATTTGTCTATAGTTTTGTCCAGCCGTTTGAGTCAGGTACAAAGAAATATACTGAAGATTATCATGTAGCCTCTGCAAATGGTTGCTTTCAAGCAGGCTTTGCATGCTTGGCTTGTGCCTACAGGTATTGCACAATTCAAGACGTAGCAGCGTATGATAGAACAGTAGAATCGAGAGCAACTATGTGCACGAGCTAAATAAGTATTTTAACATGAGCGGACAGTACGTGTTATTTGCCACACACATGACCTCATTTAGAATGCCCATTGGTGAATGGGCTCATAGAAATGTCACTCAGCTGTGTATAGGAAACAAGTTAACTGAACCTAAGGGTATCTTTAACTGCTACAAATATGCCTTGTTGAGGTGCTGCACATTTTCTTCCAGAATATTGCTGCCTGAGACATCATGTGAAGAGCGTCTACCACATCAGCATTTATATGGCTTGCCAAGTAACGTTTGGCCGAACCTTCCTTTTTTTCACATTTCGTTTTGCAGTAGACATCCTAGAATGTAAGCGCTGCTGCAGTGTGTGTGACTCATTGTTATGAATTGATTCTGGCATGTTTAACCTCACACTTCTATTTTTTTTTCTTGCAGCAATGAGATGCTTCACATATGCCTGCGGTGACGTTCTGCTGCGCTAGCCTGATGGAAACACCAGCTGCGAAACTTGAGTTCTTCAGAATTGGAGAAATTGCCCTTCTCTCACCAATGATGACACAGACTGCCCTATGCTAGAAATTCAAGATTGTTTTTCTACGGATGACGCAGAAAACCTTTGATGTATTATGGTGTTTGTTTAGTGCTGGCTGTGGTGTGGCGAAGTCTACTTTCATGTGTGGTCACACGTCGCCTCATAAAAAGAACAATAAAGCATTTATTTTCCTTTCAATATTGTCCACTTTTTGTGTTAGAAGCACCCAAGCAGTGCTCTTCCAAGGAGCTCTCGCCATGTGTTAAGCGTGTGACAAGCATACTCGAGATAAATACTCATTTCCCCAAGGAGTAACTGGAAGCATGTGCAGTTGGTTTTCAGAGAGTAACTGCGAACACGTGGGAGGAACGGTAAAGAGTAACTGTTGCTCTTAGAAGAGCAACTGGTGGGAGTAATGGTTCGTCGGCAGGGAGCAACTGGTGGAAGTAACTGTTGGTCTGCAGGGAGGAACTGGAGGGAGTAACTGTTCATCCCCCGAAGGAGGAACTGAAAGGAGAGCAACGGTTCCTCCCTCTGCAGTTACTCCTTTTAGGAGAGTAATGGGAGTGGCAATGCAATTGCTCCCTGAAAGGAGCAACCCCTATACCCCTGTTGCTCCGTTTTGGCTTAGAGTGTGGATGGCTGCGGACAGATGGACGCAGGGGCGGATGCATGGATGAACGCAGGGATGGACGTGTGGACGCACGAACGGGTGGTTGGACGTGCGGACGGGTGGTTGGACGTGCGGACGGTCACACCGACGGAAGCATGGACGGACGGAAGCAAGAACGAATGGACGGACGGATGCTTCGCCCAACTCTCTATCATTCACCCCGTGGATATGCTGCCATTTTTTGAATACGGGGGTACCTCGAGTATTTTTTCATGGTTCTTCAAGAAGTATGAGCGCTAGGGGGCCAGGCAAGGCTGGTGTGCCTCGCATGGGCTCCGTATTCTACGAAGTTTTTTTTGAACCAAGACTGCTTTTTTGGTGCCAAAAGTGGTCTGTCTTGAACTTCAGCAAGTTGCCGACGCTGCTGGTGAGTGCCTCAAACCTCTTCGTTCTTGGGAAGCTTTTCAAACTTCAACTCTTGCTGAGCGGGGGAACACCGCCTCGTCAGCCCTAACGCTACCGACACCGGCGTCGGACTCGCGCTTCGACGCGCGTGCACAAGTTCATTCGGCAACGCAATGGCTTAGAAGATGAGTGGCACGGATTTACCTGCCACAAAATTCAACCCAGAAGAATGGAGCGTAGTCCTGAATTTCTGACAACGCTCACCTCGACAGCAGTCAAAAGAAACTGAAGGAACGCAGTCAAGTAAAGCGGCGTCAGCTGACGAAACGCGAGCACGCAAAACGGAATCAGCACCCAGCGTTTCCACAAAGATCGACGACACAGCTGTGGCGCGTCCTTGTTTAAAACGACTGCCACCGTTGCCAGTCAATGACTCATTGACTCGAACGAAAGACAATCTTGAAAACTTCAAGATTGTCTTTCGTTCGAGTACAGGCGTAGATCTGGCCCAATACAACAATGAAGAGTTACGAGCGGCTGTAGTCGCACACAGCGGACCGCACTCTGTGGTTGCCGACGAAGATCTTGTGTGCACCGATCTGGCCAAGAATATTTTCACCGTGTCCACTTCTTGCGCCGACCGAGTTGCCAACTATATGCAAAAATACGAGAACTCACGCTACGTGGTAAAAAAGTGGGATTTCATGCGTACATAGCTCCCGCGGACGGGGCACAGGCAGGGATCATCTACCGCGCTTGGAATGGTGAATCATCTCAGGACTTGCTTCAAGAATTACGTCGGGCGAATCCCCATCTACCAATAGTCCAAGCAAGGTACATTGTGTACCTCACGCTCAGTGCTCATTCACTTCATGGCTGAGGAGCTTCCTCCGTCAGTCAAAATGTTTGGCATCCTCTACGCCATTTTCAACTTTCGAGCGAAGGTGGAAGCGTGCCTAAACTGCCGACAAGTCGGCCACCGACGAGATGTATGTCCTTTGCCAAATCGCCTCACTTGCTTAGACTGCGGACCGAAACATCCGGAGGACTATCCCTGCACTCCGCAGTGCGTCATCTGTGGGGACACTCAAGAGACGGGTGACAGGGCATGCAAGCAACGCTTTCAGCGTGGCTTCAGCCGTCTTTCTCGGCCATGACAAAGGCCGCAACAAAAGCACCAGTAGGAGCAGCCCAAGTTCCAGCTCGGGAAGGAGTTGTTTCCAAGCATCGACGATAGAAATCGTAGCAGCAGAAGCAAGAGTCCTGGACGAAACCATAGCAGCAGAAGCAAGAGTCCTGGACGAAGCCGTGGCAGCAAAAGCAAAAGCCCTGGCCGAAGTGCATCACAAAGCCGCGACTTCGGCACCAAACCTGAAAAAGTGAGCTGGGCAAAGCAAGCCTCCTGCTCCTGTTGTATGCTCTCTGACGCTAAAGAAAATTTTAAAGCTCAGGAGACTATCGAACGTCTAATGCGAGGGAATCAACAGTTAAAGCATCAGTTGGCTCTGGTGCTAGATCATTTAAGTACACTTACAGCTGCCCCACCCGCGTATTTTCCACCCCTATCCATCTCCCCCTCTATCATAGAGCCTGATATGGCAGCCGAGTCAAGGACCGATATTATAGATTCCTCCCCACAGCCAGCAAAAAAGAGCTGGCTCCGTACAGGAGCCTTTTAAAGGCTCCGTACAGGAGCCTTTAAAAGCTTGCAAACTCCTCGGCTATCAGGCTGTGCATTCGCATCCTAGCTCCCCATGGGCTACCACATATATACACAGGAATATCTCGTTTATAGCGCATGATCTCTCCGATCTTTACAGTGACTGCCTTCTTCTTGAACTTCTCCCGCGTCGTACAGGACAAGGCACATATTTTATTTTGAATATTTATTCTCATCTTAGAGATGGCCTTACTGCTGTTTTTGAAGCAATCGATAGGGCCATCCAAATAGCAAACTCTGCTTCCATAGTTGTAACGGGTGATTTTAATGCCCCGCACGTAGATTGGGGTTACAGAAGAAACACTTGAAAGGGCACCAGCCTTTTTCAATACATTCAGCGAAATAGGTGCACTCTAGTCACTGACTGCATGCTACCAACACGAATTGGCAACAGTGTGAGCAGAGGTAGCACCCCTGACCTTAGTTTCATTAAAATGTGTGACAAGCTAACTGGACACACAGTGGGGTCAACCTCGGCAGTGATCATTACATCCTAACAACTACACTGTCTCATGCCAATTTTCGTCCACAGTTTCATTTAAAAGCTATTGTTGACTGGGACAAATTTCGCGAAATCCGAGACTGAAACCCGAAAAAAAAAATTCAAGACTACAAAGACTGGGCGTCTCAGCTTAAACACGATGTAGCTCTTAGCGATAAAGTAGCCCCAGCAGCACATATCGGCGATCCAGTAGACAGCAGGCTACTCCGCCTATAGGAGGCCTATCAGAGCTTGGAGAAACGATGGCTCAAGCAAAATTGTAATCGCAAACTAAAACGCAAAATGGCACAAACACTCCAGCTTCTAACTGAACACGCGGCTGAACTTTCATCGCAGCAATGGAACCAGATATGTAACCGACTCGATGGAACTCTACATATGAAGAAGTATTGGTCCCTGCTTCGCCCTATGTTAGACCCATGCTCATCGCGATATGAAAGTAATAAGCGAATTACGAAACTCTTGTTTGATGTAGAAAAACAAGGGCAAGACGTTGAAACTGCTCCTAAAACTACGCATTTCCCTGGCCCAAGGCGAGAATCGTTACCTACCTACAATGGAGCTCCCAATCCAGACTTGGGTGCACCAATTGCAGAGGCAGAAGTTTGGGCTGCCCTAAGCAAACTTCGCATCACATCCGCTCAAGGACTAGATGGAATTACTAACAAGACACTCTGAAATTTAGACTCCAAGTCAATGGCAGCTCTTACCGATTACATGAATCAACAATGGGAGCAGGGTACGCTGTCCCAGGAATGGAAATCAGCTAAGGTGACTTTCATACCCAAACATAATAAGCCGTTAGACCTTAATAATTTGAGACCGATCTCTCTTACCTCATGTACAGGAAAACTGACGGAGCATGTAATTCTCAATCGTCTTAATCGCTACATGGAACAAGAAAAACTGTTTGCCTCCACCATGTACGGCTTTCGAGCGGGACTCTCCACTCAGGATGTCATGCTGCAGATTAAGGAGGACGTGCTAATGCCTACTTTTCCACACATCACTAGAGCTATCCTTGCATTGGACCTGACTAGGGCTTTTGATAATGTCTCTTACCCCTCGATTTTACAATTTCTTGGTGAACTAAACGTAGGCTCTCGCACGCACAGGTATGTCTCTGCCTTTCTCAGCAACAGGTCCGTCCGCCTACAATTGGGCACTTTCAAAACCGATCCCTTCACGCTAGGTAGCAAGAGAACGCCCCAGGGATCGGTTTTGTCCCCGTTCCTTTTTAACGTTACTCACATACCACTAGCGCGAGAACTTGGCAAACTTTCTTCGATCAATCACTCTTTGTTGGCGGATGACATCACCATCTGGGTCAATGCTGGCAACCATGGCAAAATTGAATCGAAGCTCCAGTTAGCCGCTGACATTGTTGTTAAACACGCCAACAATATTGGGCTCACCTGTTCGGCGGCTAAATCGGAGCTTCTAGAAATTGACTTTAAAAAGCAAGATACATGTCGCTTTCAAGTCATGCTTGATGACACCCCTATTCGCAGGGTCAATAAAATCAATAATTTAGGCCTTAATATTTCCGACAATGGTTCGAACGCTGACACCATAAAGTTAATCCGTACTTCAGTTCATAATACAGCTTCCCTCATTAAGCGCATATTCAATCGTCATCGCGGCATGAGGGAAGCAGACACACGCCGCCTCATACAGGCCTTTTGCCTATGCAGAATTACCCATTCTATCCCCTACCTCTATCTCTCACCCACGGAGACCAAGCAACTTAACAGACTCATTCGTACTGCCTATAAAACTGCGCTCCATCTCCCTAAATCAACAGCCACGGGTAAATTACTTCAACTTGGGGTGCACAACACTCTGGGAGAGCTTATAGAGGCGCATCTTTTCAGCCAATATCAAAGACTATCGCTCACAGAAACAGGACAGGTACTCCTGCGCTGACTTGGAATCAACGTTCCTGGTCACACCACGGCCACGCACACAGTTCCCGTCACTGTTAGCAGCAACCTATTAATCCCGCCACGCCCCAAAAATACTCACCCAGAACATAATCGGGCGCGACAGGAAGCTCGAGCCAAGTCCCTTCAGAAGCGCTTCCCTCCTAATTCTCCCGCAGTCTATGTAGACACGGCCGAATATGTAGATCATCGAGCTTTCGCGGTAGCCGTTGTAGACAGATTTCAAAAACCTGTCACTAGTGCGTCCCTTCCAAATTCGACAGAATCCCTGGAAGCAGAGGAGGCGGCAATTGCTTTAGCCATTGTTCACTCGTCCGCGGAGTATATTTTTTCCGATTAAAAAAACTGCAATTCATAATTTCGACACTTTCCAAATTCATTCTCCGGCTGCTAAAATTCTTGAATCATCTCTTCCACCTGATCACCTCATCACCCTCCTCTGGGTCCCTGCGCACTGTGGACACCCAGGCAACACGACCGCTCACACCCAAGCCCGAGCACTCGCCAACCGGGCTCACAGCGACCTGCCTTCACTTCGAGGTGCCAGGGATCGACTCCTCAGCTATCACGCTATTTTATCGAAATTCCCGCCTAACGTATCCCCCGCCCCATAAATCTCTTTCTAGAGGTGACCAGGCTTTGTGGCGCAGGCTTCAAACGGCCACAGTGACGACTCCTTTTCTTCTCTCCCTTTTACACATGGCGAAACCTCGCCTCATTGCAACTTATGTCCTAGCACCAGAGCCAACTTCCAGCACATATTTCTGAATTGTCCAAACAAACCCAAGCCCCCGTGGAATGGGTCAGAACACCAGGAGCGAAGTGAGGCTGCTCTGCGCAGCTCGCAACTGGGTTTACAGCTTCAGACAGGGAGCTGGGCCAGAACGGTCGCTCAAGCACAGCAGTGTCCGGCCACCTAGAGCGGCCCGAGGGCTCGTCGTCATCCTGATTCCACTCCCCCCCCCCTCAAATGATTCCGTCGTGAAACAGTTGATTACCTACCTACCTACCTTAAAGAAGCTCTAGTGAAAATCACCTCACGTGTGTCCTCCTGTGCAGGTGCTCTTGAAGCGAAAAACATGCACGTTTTCTATATTAAATGAGTGTTGGCCATTCGCCGAAACTCCACGCACATTGCCTGAGTCATCCTAATGGCAGGCTACGTCCGCATAGCTGTATAGCGAGCATTTTCGATAGAGGCGAAAATGTTGTAGTCTCGTGCTCAGATTTGGGTCCACGTTAAATAACCCCAGGCGGTCGAAATTTCCGGAGCCCTCAGCTACGGCATCTGTAGTAATCATATGGTAGTTTTGGACGTTAAACCCCATATATCAATCAATCAAGCTGTGCAGTGGACACTCAACTAAAACCGTCTCCCACCGACGTGATGAAACTCGCATGAGTGCTAAGCGTCCGCACCACTAGATAAGAATGCAGTAGGGCCAGTTGAATTTTCCTGCGCCAAGTGACACGCCCGAATCCTCCCGTTCACACCACTAGGATGTTCGTTCGAGACTTCTAGTATGGTCCCTAAAATACATATTCTAGCGACCCTACTTCTAGTTCACTACGCTACCAACTGTACTCGTTGACCTGTCCTGGGGGGTTCGCTTGAGAGCGCGTGTCCCCCCTCTCGTTCAAAAACCCACTGTTGATGGTGCTACCTATACCCTGCTCGTCTTATGCTCTACGGCTGTTCGGATGGTGCTAGAGTAAGGGCGCCTGCATTCTGTGATGAACTGCTGGCATATAAGTGGCTAGTTCTTTATTCAGATGGCTGATCAGGTAAGCTGCTCAGTGCGTTTAAGTATATATTGCACACTGGTTGACAAACGTGGGAACCCGTAGACTTACATGTATGTAGAGCGATCCATTGTAGGACAACCTATGTGGTTGGCGTCCATTTAATTGCAAAGAATTTTCGAATGACCTTTAGTACATTTATTTTCAAAATAATATTTTTTTCTTAACAATTTCATTGTGAGGGCTCTGTTGGCCAAAATATGACCACAAACGCTGAAAGTGACGTGAGTGAACATGTGTTGAAAGCGCCACACTGCTCATTGGTTGCGCCCCTAGCGGCAGAAGGTACAAACTAGACGTCGACGCTGGAGAGGCACTATCTGGGCAGCTCTGGAGTGCAGTAGGTCATGGTTTACTATACCCTCAACTGACACTGCAGCGTCATAAAACAAGAACAAAAGTGTACACTTTTTGACCATGTCGTTTCAATATTTATTAGATAATATATCTAGGTGACCTATTTTATTAAGTTGTAAAGAATTAGTTTGTACAAAACTATTAAAATATTTCTCTATATGGCTGTGGAAATCTTGAAGGCTACGCTGCTGTGACCTGGAAAGGATTGAGGCTCAAAAAGGTAGTAAAAAAATTGTAGAAAACACACTTCTACACGCACTATAATAATTAAAACAGACAAAAATTGTATTGTACGAGCGGCTTTAAATACAACTAAAAACAATGCCATCTCTGTATTACATCTCCCTCTGACACCATGTACGTATGGCCTTAGAGATTGTAAATGATATTGGTTGAGTGAGTGCTACGTAGAGATATGATACTGACAAAGCGTATGTTATTGCGTTTCGTGAACGCCACCGTAACTCGTGACTGTTTCTTTCGTTCACCAGTGACTATAGGTTTTAAATACCACTAGAAAACAATTCTTGGTTTATTACGTCTCTCAAAAGTTATAAATGTGTTGCCGCAGAGGTTGCAAGCGTTAGATAAGGCATTAACTTTGTAGAGAAATGACATTATAATTTTTGAAGCGTATGCTAGCGCCCTCGCATGAACGCGCTCATAACCAGGGTTTCTTTGTTCGCCTGCGACTCGGCTTGGCTCGCGCGTGAATCCACCGACTCGGCTCACTTTCTCTTTCTATTTTGCCTTCCTCCTCGTCGCGAGCTTCTGCGTCGGCCGCCGCCGCCGCTCCCGCAGCAACGAACGGCCAGCAGCAGCGAGCGGTGGACGAAAAGCTCGCCATGCGAGGTGGGATACTTCGGGCACCGGGGCTAGCCTCCGGTGGGCTAGGCCGGCGCTAGGTCCGTGCATTTCCCACGCCGAAATACGCGCGCCGCCAGCTTCGTCCTTCCCCCTTTGTGAGCCTCGCTTTGTCGCAGCCACCGCGGAGAAGAAGCGGCGTCCAGCAAGCCACCACTGCTGCCCGCAGCGCCACCAAGGGGGCAGCACTTTCCTTTATTTTTTTTTCCCTTCCGCTCAGAGGGGGGGTCCCAAACAAACATGGTGGACGTTTGGGATGTCCGCACTCAGCTGCTAAATTATTTTCACTCGCATCCCGGCGAAAATGTGCGCACCGTGGACCTTTGTCGCGTAATCAAGCAACCCAAGAAGACAATCAACAGTGTGCTCTACCGACTGCAAAGGGACGGCGTGCTGCAGAAAGTGGTCGAAAGTCCGCCGACATGGAGGGAAGCTGGATCGGCTGGTAGTCGCATTGAACAGCAATACTCGATCGGCTATCCGAACGACGGAGCCGCGGTAAGTGTGTACGCGGTGACCCGCTTTCTTTCGTTGTTTTTGCTCGGTTACGCCGTCCGCGAGGCCTGTGGTAGCACGCCGGCGTTGAAAAAGTTCCTGACCGGCAGGACTGGGGGGACGCGGACGGCGCAAGCAGCGAGTGTCACCGGGCGCTTTTGTCTGATCCCTTCTTTCGCCGGAGAAAGCGTATCACTGCCGGCACTTTCGCGGCGTCAACTTTGACGCGGCTAGCCTACATTTCCCGAAACCTCGTGCCCGTCTCCCGATCGGGCCGTGGCGACGAGATTTTCGTGCCGTGTAAGGGTTTTTTCATTCTTTGTTTCTTTCCTCCCCTCCGTCTGACGTTCATCTGGGCCGTTGCCGAGCGCGCAGGCAGGCAGGCCAAGCGGGCTCCGCTCTCCTGGCTCCGAAAAATCGATGAATGGAATCCCCCCTTTCTCCCACCCGGCCGTTTCGTGCCTTAATGTTTTGGATGGAGTTCTCTCGTCGGCGCGCGTCCCTGTTTGCGATTTTGTCGAGCTAAGCGTCCCACCCTACCGTCGTTACTTTTCTCGGAGTCGTCCGTCGTACCGATATGCCCGAGAACCTTGTTCGCGACGGCGACGCTACATTCTGTACGAACAACGTATTCTCTTTTGTTTCTTTTCACCCCCCCCCCCCCCCAAGGGGAGACGCTCGCTTCGGTTTTGCACTCGCGACAGCTGGCTGTCCGTCCCAGTGGCGAGCCCCCTTTGTCGATATCGGTTCCTTTGTGGTTGCGCGTGTGGGATCGACCGGCGATCAAAATATAAACAAACGGCGGGTAGTAGTACGTGCGCACATCTGACTTGACGTGCGCATTGACATATCCTCTGCAACATCGCGGACAAGGCGGGAGCCAGTCGATACCGGGGAGCGAGACATAGCGGCGCTCTGCCACCGCTTTTTTTTTTTTTTTTTTTTTTCGGCTGGCGCGACGCTGGCTTCCATCCCGATGAGCTCGCTCAGCCTCTGTCGTTTCTCCGCGGCGTTGTAACGTCGAGCACGCTGCTAATACCCCCCTCCCTGCCGCTCTCGATTTGACGTTCCGTCAAATTGCGGGCTAGCGCAAACACTACTCTCGCGCGCGCACGGCTTGCTTTTCGTCTCCCCCACTTTCTGTGATCCTCGCCCCGCAGTAGTGGCGACGACGACGGGAGAAGCGGCGTCTCACTAGGCCTATCTCGCGCATCGTCGGAGTCGTTCGCTCCGCTGTCAAGACGCGACGGGACTTCCAAGTTTCGCTTTTGGATGTCTTGTCTCTCGGCGCTGTGGAAGAGTCCAGGCCCGGGTTGATTGAGATGCGAGGATCGACTTTCGTTCGCGCCTAAGTGACAAAGACCTTCTGCGGAGCAATCTTTTCTTTTTTTTTTTTAATCCTGCCTTTATTGACACTTTTTCTCCGCACCGTGATCCTTCGGTTGCTAACCAAACCTGTTATTCACTCGAAAAGGTTGATGCGCTCTTTACGAACTACGTAACGAAAACTTTTCTCTTCTTCTTTTGCCTTCTTCCAATCGACGGTCGGCGTTTTTCCGCCGTTTCTGCACATTGTGGTCGCACTGCTTCTGCAGCAGGCTGGCTGGCGGTGTCGTGTTGTTTTCGTCTCACCGGCACGATTAAGCATTGCGTGCACTTTTACGATAGAGATGGTAGCAGGAAGCAAAATAACAGCTAAATTGTGTTCGCTGCTGGTGGTGGAAAGCGCGGAAGAGAACCGCATAAACGACGCGAATCGCCGTGAAGTCACGGCGAAGCGCTTTTTTTATTAATGTTTTCGTTAATAGTGGCGATACCAAGTATCCGTGCTGCACGACAGTTCGCCTCTCCGCGCGCTTACCTCGTTTTTTTTTTTTTTAACACGGGAGTCACGAAAACGGAATATCAGGCCGGAATTCACGAACCAACATTTCCTTATCCTTCGGTTTACTTACTGCACACATAGAAAGGCAATCTTATTTTTGCTCGGCGCACTATATTTATTCACATTACGCGCGCATTGGCGGTGCAGGAACGATAAGGAAAATGAGAGATAATAATAAGGTTTGTGAATGCGGGCCAAACCACCCTTATCTCTTGTTTTAAACGACGTTTCTGTACACTCAACGTTCGCTATCAGGGCTCGAAGGTGGTAACAGGGTAATCACTCCAGGCACTCGTATTGGATATCTACAATGCTTGTTTTTTTTCACTGTGGGCAGATTTTTGTTTACCAAGCGCACAGAAGCCACCAAACTCGAGACAAGATTAAGGATTGTTTGGAAATACTGGCCCAAGACGTCCTTCTCCCGCTCGATCGCGTACTACGCTGGCGCATCTGACCGTCGTGTGGACTTTGATGGAAGCCCTCCACTGCCGCTGCTCCTTGCTTGGTCGATATCTGCTCGTAGCTTCCTCGCGCGCCCTCCCTAATTTTATTGTTTCCTTATTTCTTCCCTTTTCTCCTCATTTCTTCCCGGCGCCTCTTGATTTCCTTTTTTGCAGCAGCGCTCGTTTCACAAGCGCCGCTGTGCCTTCGATGTTCGCGTCTCTTTTATCGCGGGGCTGTGACCGTACCACGCTGTCTTTTCTCTATCGTTTTTTCTTTCACAACAGAGCGGCGGCTCCACGCTTGTGGCGCAATTTATCCGTTACCCCCGAAACAAAGCTCTGATTCTAGCTGACCTCTTTTTTTTTCTTCTTCTTCTTCAGCGTATCTGCTTCTCTATTGTCGTCTGACACCGTCACGCGTTGCGCTGTAGGAATACGTGCGCGGACAGTAGGTACGAGGACCGTTTCGAATTTCGCGATATTGATTTGGAAATTTCGCGGTGGCGCGAACTCGGCCGTCGGCCCCTTCGTACTTTCTTGTTGTGTGTGTGTGTATTCACGGATCAGCACGTCAAACTTCGCCGAAAAGATTCTGACACACGCGATGACGGCGCAGATATTCGGGCGCGTCGCAGTGGGCCTTGCGTTTGGTTTTGGTGAAACAGCGTTATGAAATGGGTAAAACGTTTCGCGAGTACTGTTTACTTATGAAAGGCGGGGTACTGGGACCCTTTCCCCTCTTGCTTTGTCAAAACACAAAGCAATAATTCCTGGCCTCCCAACTATTCTTAAGGCCATTTCCTCCTTACCCGAAATAGAAAAACGACTCCCATGTTGGTGTTACCACTTTAGCTTGTTTTGCCTACTGTGCACTGACAGCAGGAACGATTTCCAAGCTTTCCACTACATACCTGGGAATGCGAAAAGCAGCACCAGTAATTGCTGTGACAAGTGTAAAGTTGGCGCGCACAGAAAAGCAGGGATGCATGTGACAGGTGTTCAACTGCAAAGGAGGACGCTTGCCGTAGGGAATCGACTGTTCTTCCTTTAGTTCCCCTTGCCACCGCACATAAGAAGCCTGTGGTGGGCAAGTGAGAAAAGTTGGTGATGCTTGCTTGCTGTTTTGTTTGCATGGCGAGTTTTTTTCTTTAAACATTGTAAACAAAATGTTGGGGCAAGGTTCACAAGTGTAAAGGGACGACGAGCAATGCTGGTTGCGTGACTACAGTAACTGCTTTCTAAAGTAAAATTTTTCGCATTGCGATTTAAGAGCTCTTGGGTGTGATAGCTACTATGTCTCGGAGTGATGTGTGGTTGTAGCTTATGTGCTGTTTTGTCCGACTTAAATAAGATGCAACTTCTTGGAGATGTCTTCCTGCCTGACGCAGTACTCGAGTTCCTTGAGCTTTGGCTGGAGTCAATAATCACTTCTATGTGTGCGCTTATTTCTGTGTAATTGCACAGATGTTTGTTTGGTCAGATAATGGACTGTATGTTTACTTTGACACCAACTCACTGGGCCTCATTAATGCAGCATTTTCTTCTATGTTTTCTGTCTACATTTGATATTTCTGAACTTTTTACAGCGAAAAATGTTATGAGATCACAACTCGGGTCTCGCGCAGCGTCGTAGTTGTCCGCCACCGCAACCTGTGTCCATAACCGCATCGCACCAAATTGGAATAAACACCTTGTATCAATGTCACAGTGGGGCTTGAGCCTGGGTCTGCTAGGTGCCAACCCAGTATTCTACCACTGAGCCATGCCAGTGCTTTCGACTTGTTGGCAAACTTGCCTTAGGCAGGCTTGATGTCGGAAAAGCAATCGCGTTAATAGAACTTATAAAACGTTTTAATAGAGTGAAAGAAGAACCGGTCGTCGCACAATGCGAATAGCGTAACGAGTGGGTCATTGAACGCTCCAGCTTATTACAAAAACTTGTTCTAGTTTTACTAACAACTGTGGCACATACCCACTTCATTCATAATTCCTCATCGTCGTCAGCCAGTGCATGAACAATTAGCACAAAATTCAAGTGTTCAGCGGATACCACGCTTTTCAGGAAATTGGCGAAAAGTAGCATAGCAAATGCCAGCCTACTACCAAAAATTTTTATTATTGATGCCGTAGTGGGTATCAAGCAAGTGTGCTTGTAGCAGTTACCCAATGAGTGTTTAGAACAGGCTCCGAAAGGCCGCTCTTCTAGTTTTCGCTGTGACTGTGCTGCGCCTTCCGCGCAGACCTGGCTTTTTGTTTTTAATGCAGGTCAGTTACAATTTTTAAACAATATTTAGGAAATCGATGTGATGGCCCAGTTTAAGTTCAGTAAAACACTCAGCTCAGCTCGAAAAAATAATTAAAAAAAAACAAGTATGCAAGTTTGTTGTATATTGAACTCGGTATCGCTGTTTCTTTGCTTTGAGTTACGCGTGATAATGACATTAAATATATACTATTTACTATTAAATATATATACTATTAAATATATACTATTAATATATACTATTAATATATACTATAATATATACTATAAATATATACTATTAAATATATACTATATACTGAATATATACTATATACTACAAGGTAATTCAGATATTACATGGCTGATTGGTGGATAGCTAGTCGTATTCATAGGTCATAATCGCCTGGATGGGCTGCGAAGTTGTGCCACACTGCAGTCAACTCTTAGGGGGGCAGGGGGGATTTAATCTTCAGGAATATTACGTTTGTGCTTGTGACATTTAAACACCGTAAAGGCAGCCAGAGGTCATAAGGCACTTAATGAGGAAGCAGTTCAAATTGAGCAGGGCCAACCAATTTTCGTTGAATTAGTTTGCCCAAAGACAAAGCAGTCTGTATCTTCTGAGATGCTTCTAAGATGTTATTAAATACCACCACCCCATACACCAGACGGTTGACTTCTACGGCATCTCCTATGGTTGACTTCTATGACGTCATGCCAGCTGTAATGATACAGCTGGCATGACGTCAGCAATATCGTTAGGGGATGCGGTGTAAAGATACGCTGTCATTGGCCGACAGTTCCCCATGTTCTGTCATTGGCCGACAGTTCCCCACAATCGCCAATTTTCGAAAGAAACTGTCTTAGGACACTGGCCAAGACTGTCCTCGGCTTGCAAGGCATTGAGAGCCGTGTTGTGGCCCTTCTTGCGGGAAAGTGGTCTCAGAGACGCACTGTAAGCAGTGTGGTTGATCGTACTGTTGTCCTTTCTCTTTTAGCATCTTTTTTCTGTCAACTTTTATTCCCCTTACCCCCTTCCCCGGCACAGGATAGCCAGCTGTTCTGACAACGGCTAACCTCTCTGTCTTTCCTTTCCTCCTCCTCCATGGTGCCTAGTTTGATAGCTCTACAATAAACCAAACGTAGAACAACCCGCACAGGTACTGAGACATTTATTACTCGCAAAAGTGTTGGTTGCTGTACGGAGTTAGGTTGTGGGCTTGATCCCTGCCGGCGGCAAGTTGTCTTTTTGTCCAGTTTTCTTTCGTTTCATCCATATCACAATTACTACAATACACTTAAAACAGTGCAATTAATGCCCCCATTGTCTTTTGTGGCTTCATTATGTCCTCGTTTTCGTTAAGTTTGTGTCATACAAAGAAAAAGCTCTACAAATTTTTTTGTTATTTTTGGTGGTGTTGCGGCCCAGAGATGTATGCGACGAGCACGGTAGTCTGAAAAAGCATAGACAGCCTGGAACGGTTAAAAGCTTGTTTATTCCTACATGGAGGTCGCAGCTGATGCCCGAAGCAATGATCGGTGGCTCGTTTGTAACAAGCAGGGGAAATGTGAGGAGCCGAGAGCCGATCATCCGTGGGTGCGGTGCATCGCCTCGCTCAAGACATCGGGGAGCTTGCTCGGGAATAAAGGGGCACTTGTAGTGTTTCAAGACAGAAGCTAGCGTAGGCACTGGTTTCATTTTTATGTTCAAAGAGCCTTTATAAAAATATGTTCTACGTCACTTTGATAAGCCCAGAAAAGTTTTTCAGGTGTGCATTTGAGCCTGACACTGCTGATGTCATTGCTACAATAACTTAGCCAGGCCTTCTATTGAAGAAGAATAAAAAAAAAGTTTTATCATTATACCATTAAAATTCTTGTGCAGTCCTCTACAAATAAAAGAAACTACGGCATGCGAGGAAGCAAAGGTTCATAAATTACCAATGACAGTCAAATTGTGTGAAAAGTCTAGCGTACATGAATAGAACAAAAGCTTGAGTGATAGCTTCTAGATGCTAAGGTGATTAATTAAATAGTTCCTTTGTCTGCTCAATGATCATTTTAAAGAATGTGTGGAGCAAGCTGGTGCTGTCTACAGGAGGGCTACATATTGCTTTATGTAGAAAGACATGATCAAAGACTGCTTTAGTTGCTGTTTTTACCTGCAGCATGACCTGAAACCTACTTTTCCTAGTTATTGGGCAAGTTTCTTTTAACATAGCAGTACTTGAGGATGTATTGCATGATTATATTAGAACTGGCCTTGTTGTTTTGTCGCAAAAGTATCTGAATTTGGTGTTGTTTGCCGTACTTGGGGAGGATAAAAATATAATAGCCTGTCATTTTTTTTTTTGCAGTGCTGAAGAGAAAAAGAATAATAAGTTACAAAAGCAATAATTTGCTATACGAGGGATAGCTTGTGTCTAAAAAACGTTAAAAACTCTAACTGGAATTTGGCATACTAAATGTGACTAGTAAATGTTTATAATGGTTTACAATCCCTTAATCTATAGATATTCTCCTGACAAGGAGTAACACTTACCTACTGAATGCTGGAAAAGATAAACAGCCCTACCAAAACCAATGGAGTAATCTGGTAAATCATATCACTCATCTTAAGCAAAGGCCTGCTGCCATGTAACCACTTTACATTCACAACTTTACAGTCACAATTTTTTTTTTCATTTTTAAAAGTATGATGCTATTTCCTTTTTTTTTGGGCTTTTCATATGTTGACGACTTGAACCTAGTTTTCAGAACCTCTGTTCACTTATTTCATTTGTTGCTTGTTATTTTGGCTATATCGGTCACGTGGTATGTAAAAGGTAGCGTAGTTTGCACCTTGCCATGATCCGTTACAAATTTTCTTCAAAGTCTTGATATGTATTACTTGTGTCGTAAGTCAAATAAAATGTGTGCTAGTCCCCCACCCCCCCAATCGCTTAAAATTTGGCCCTTTTTCTTTCAAGTTTCTAAGATGACATAGACTCTCACTAACTGCTCTATATCAAGGTTCTGCTCCAAAATTGAAATTTTGCTGCTCCAGAAACTGCTCGCAATTCAGTTTCAGCCGTTTCATCCCTGCAGATGAAATGATGCAGATGAGCACTATTATGAAGACATAGATAGCATTCGCGTTATGAAAGTATTGAACTTGGAGAGCTTCAGAAAAAATGCAAGCAATCTAGGTGACGGATTTCTCAGTCATAAAAACTCGCCAAAGGGTGGTACTGTATTTGCAGTAAATTAGAAAACGGGGTGCCTTTAGGGTGTCCGTCTCACAGCAATAATTGTCATCTGTCTAGCTAAGGCTTCCTCAGTTCACAACTTCAATTGGTGAACAATTATAGTTCTGAACCGATTGCTTCATAACTAGGAACCAATTGGCATGTCCAGTATCACGGTCACATAGCCTTTTCGATTGTAAGGCAGCGAGTGCAGAGTTCTTAAGAAAAAAAATTCGGCAGATCCCATGTACCTAGAAATCGTTATAAAGCATGCAGAGGGAAGGTGATCGTGTTGCAATTCCTTAATTGAGCGACACGTCATAAAATGACGCTAAATATATGTACAATTGTTGCATGCACAGACGTATGTTGAAGAGTTGCAGATGTTCATATAACCATTTCTTTGCACTTGCGCATTGATGCCAACTGGAACTTGCGTATTAGCAACACCAGAAGCTGATATGAAGTTCTAATGCTTGCGAGGATGCTGGCCCTGGACACTGCTACATAAATCAGCTTCAGCACATGGCAACTAACCACATTTCACATTAACCTGACGTGACGGCTGTTTCAAAGAAGTACATATGTAATGTTTATAAAAATGGGTAGGCAGCACTGCAACCACTATTGACGTTTCACGAAGATTAGTGTCTATTTGAAAAGTAGTTACGAGACCTGGCGTAGCTCTGTGATAAAATGCTTCATTGCACACAGAATGCTTGGGTTCGATTCCAGCTGGGACCCTGACATCAATTCTTTGCATTCGTCGGGTGTACACTGCCAATGTCGGTAAACACACATGGGCGTTAAAATTTCCCATGTGTGTTCTCCTCATTCCGGGGTGAATACTAAGTGTCAGTCACCTGTGGCACATACCAACATACCAGCAGGACAGTATGTGTCACTGTCTGGCGGCAAGTGTTTGACAACGTACGCGACAGGATTGCGATATTATTCATGTCTTGACCAGCGCATCATATTTATAAATCAATCTTACCCTCCTATGCTAATTTTGGTTCATGCCAAGTTAAGGGGGTGACCACGAGAGCACCCAAACGTGAGGGGCTAGATAGATAGATACGCTCAAAGTCGCTGAAGTTCGCTAAGAAATGCTTCGCATTTTAAAAAGTGCAGGTGAACCCCGATGACTATTGTTATGAGGCAAAAAGACACTGCAATTCACCTTTTCTTTTTACAATGTATATCAAGCCTGTTGAACACTGTACGAGTGAGTGGCAGTGGCATGCTGGGGTAGCGGCGATGATTTCAGGGTGTGGCATGCTACAGCAATTAGTCAATAAGAAAATGGCTTTGAATGTTGGTGGCACAGCAGGTACTAGTGTCGCAGCAAACTTATATCTTCACTTGCTAATATCTGTGCTTTTAAAGCGCTTTGTTTCTCTGATCTGTATTGAGAGCGAGTTATTAGAATGCCTCGCTGGGACACTCTGATTCGGGCAAACCTGCTGGCCTGCGAGCTTTTTAGGTCATCAAGGGCACCCTACGACACTTCTTCAACATCGTTTCACAAACGCCGCTGATTTATAGTCAGAGCTCATGAGCACAGAGAGGCCAAACATTGTTGTGTAGCATATGGCCTGGAATTTACAATAGAATTCTCAGTGAGCTACAAACCTTTCACTGAACGTTGTGAAAATTATGCCATATACTGACATTTGGTAGTCACTGTGCCATATACCCAAATTCATGGCCACTGGTTGATTTAAGCGAGTCTTAGCTGAATAGTTATTGTGGCTTCCATGAGAGGTCGCCACATACCCACGTGCGCATTCACAATCACAGTGACGCTAGTGATGGGCAGTATCACGATACAAAAGTATTGCGATAGAATCTTTTGAGTATTTGCATGTCTGCAGCAAGATTTAATTGTAAAATGTTTTTGTATCAGGGTAGTGGACTACTTTAATGGTCTATCAATTATATAGTGATACTGCACAGCACAGAGGTGTCTCGCTACGTTTTCTGCCTAAAGAAAGGAAAGGAAGACTTTTGTGTTGCGCCATAAGCAAAGGCATACTGCTGGTTGCCAATACAGTGTGATGTGACAAAGAGTTTCTCACGCACATAGAATGGCCCACGTGGTGAAGTGTCTAATGCTGCGACAGCAGTGTTAGTAGTGTAATACTCTGTCGACAAAAGTCTCGGTTGTTCAAGGCAGGTGCCGCACCCCTAACTTTTTCACGCAGCGCATTTGAAAGTCTTGTATTACAGCCAAACTGTCGTCTAAATGGCAAACCCATTTGAGAAATTGCTGTTGCTTGAGTGCAGTCAACACAAAAAAACATCTCGGCAATGCACGTTTTTGTCTAGAGTGAATGTATACTTTTTTCTGATTAAGTGGTGTTCGTTAATGATTCGAGCTTGGCTTGTAAGTTTCAATGTGGTGAGACATTAATGTTACCTTTTTCACTTTTTTGCAAAAGCCCTTAAAAATATGTCATTACGTCACAGACAACTGTATCATAGTATCTGTAGTTTAGGCATATTGTGCATGTATTTTCATATCTGTAGTCCCGAATACTTTTCTGAAGTCGGCTGCATGTGTGAAGAAGAAAAAAACTTGCTCAAGGTCATGACGCTTTTCGTGACGTCTTTTCTCTGTGCCATTCCTCTCTGCTTAACTTACAGCACACAACAAATTTCTAACTCCGCTCATAACTGATGGATTCTATAAGCTTATGTGCCAGCCTACTTAGGCAACAAACTAGAACTGACAAAAAGTTTTGCATCTTTTCTTTTTTTTTGTCTGTATAGGTAGCTGATGACCCACTTATCAAAGCCGGAAAGCTCATTTGCACGAGCATGATGATTAATTATTTGGAATGTTTTATAGAGCTCATTTGCCGTTTTGTATTTAGGGAGTGCCAAGTGAGGTGGGACCCAGTGTGGTTTTCGTGTAGATAGGTGGCTGCCTAAGCACACAAAATTGTGTCCTTATGAGCACTGCATTGGCAGCTCATTTCATTGAAGGCTTTCTAGGTGCTGCTATAATTCTTTCTGTGGCAGCGTAAATATGCCCGACTCCCTCCATAAAGCTCCGCTGAGGCTAAGACATCAGCCTTCGCACTACCGTGCAACTCTGCCGCCTATCTGCATTGAAAAAATCCGCTAGGAAAGAGTGCTCACAAGGATTGTGGCAGTTGACGCGAACTCGTGACACAGGGGGTGGTTGGTTCTTTACACCAAAACCTATTGTTTTCGTGCAAATGACTGTGTAAATGCAGCCCAATTTTCGTGCAGACGCAGCTCAACGAAGTTGAATGAGTGCGTGTTGTCCATTCAGGAAGTCTGTGCGAATGGGCACGCAGCACTTCAAGTCATTTGAAGTAATGTGTGAAGCACCTCTGCAGTTGATGTGTACTATTGTATACCATACCGCTGAGATGTGAAGCCAATAGGTAACGAAGCCAAGAAAAAACATAAGGGATATTCCTAATTGTCTTAAGTTGAAGTTTAGTAGTTGTCTAATAAAAAACAATGAGAGTGGACAAGAAGAAAAAACCTGCTGCCTGTAGGGTCTGAGCCCTCTACCAGATTTGACAGATGCCATGAAGTAATTTTTTAAATTCAGGTAATCATCCCACAAAAAACAGAAGTTTAATCAATTTTCTCATTCCTGAAAATATTTCTAAATAAAGTTAAAAAGTCTCTCAAATATGAAGGGAAAGTAATAAGTGAACTCAAGTAATTTTGTACTGTGAAAGCTGACAGGACATGAAGGAAAGCCTCTGGCTGTTGCTGATTTTGGCTACCTTACGAGTGCATCAGTCACCTTGCTTAAAGCTATTACTCCTGCAGCATTGTTTCACAATCAGAAAACTTCCAAGTTATGAAAACCTGCCACAGCATCTGTTAAATCGGGAAATAAATGTAAAAACGCTTATATGCGAGTTTTCGTATTGTTTGTGCACGAACAAAGGTGCGAAAAATTCGCCGAAACACACGCCTTGTGGGTTTTCAGTTTCATGTTGTGAGAGTCGGCGAGTGTTTATATGTTGCATTGTTTGGCTTTGAGCCAAGCGTTACAAGCAAAGTGGATTGAGATGTGTTTTGTAAGTGTAGTAGTTGTGTGCACATTGTGGGTCTACAATGCGCGTCGGAAACACTGCCGTTTGAAAGGTACCTTATGGCCTGATGCAACAGTACTCACGTCGGCAGTCACGTACTTATGTCATTATCAAAATTAATTCCACTTGACGGTGCGTGACGGGAATACCGTACATGGCATTCGTTATCTTATTCCTCCGGGGTTGAGCAACACTTGAATATAGCTTGTGCTGAATCGTAGGAATACAAATTCAAGGTTTAATAGACTGCTATAAAAGCAGGGTATTAAGTAGTCTCTTATTCACTTAGGCTGCATATGTGGGCACCCTCTCCCACAGTTCGTCAAAGCATGTTTTAGTTGCATGCATGTACCGAGTTGGTCTGAAATTCCCAGGCTGCCCTGCCTGGCCGAGCAGCAGCAGCTCGCTGCTATTGGAGTGCAACCATCGCAGTTGCGCATTGGCACATACCTGGTGGCACGTGCGTGTGTACATGTGTGCGTGCATGTACACATGTGTGCGTGCATGTGTGTGTGTTTTTACTACTGTGCAGCGGTGCTTATTTCACTAAGATGTTCCAACTAGCCCCAACACAAGCTCCTGTGTATACGTTTCGAGCTCTGGCCATGTTCTTTGTCACAGCGAATCTGTTAAAAAATATGTTTCGCGTTTTTTTATTGGCATGGAGTGTATTACTTTGAAGTTTCAGGAACCTTAACACTGGAAGGTTTGTGTGTGCAGTGGTCGACGTAGGTCAGTCCTACTTGTGTTTGCCATTGCTAACCTGATTGTCCTGTGTTGTCTTGCGCAGGCCGACGGTTGGCATAAGTTGAGAGGGCATTCTGACGAGAACTCGACTGGCAAGCCTCTGGCCATCACAGACGGCCGTTCGCCGCCCCCACCCTTCCCCACGGGAGCGACTGACGTGTCTGGTGAGTTTGCCTTTTGCACTTTGCGCCGCCTACATCTGTGCTACCGGACAGCTTGTTACTTACAGTTTGTTACTTAATATTCCACCTCGATTCGAAAGGGCGATGCTTCCGCTGCAGTGAAACACTCACCGAATGTGTGGGATCTTAGTAGTTCTTTGGGAAAAATAGGATAAAGCACCCATAGGTACAAACATCAAAGGAAACTACTTGACAGTCGACTTGGTTGAAAAAACTGGATGGCCCTGCTACATAAAGTGGACCAAGTTACTCGCAGGTTCAGTCCCAATAGCGGAAGCACATTAAATAGTGGTGTTCGACTATGATTTGCCTTCAGTGAGTTATACCCCCGTCACACGGCCACCACCAAACTCCGTTGAACACCGTCAACGTGGAGCACTTCGCAAAGGACGAACGTCTTTTGCGAAATGCTCCATTTACCTTCGTTTTCGTAAGGGTGGCCGTGTGACACGGACCGCATCTTCGTTGTCGTAAGGACAAGGGAGTTAAACGATCTTCGCGGGTGCCCGTGTGACAGGGATATTAGTCCCACAAACAGCCGTCTTGAATGTGAGCTGTACCCCAATTGTGTACATTACACAGGGCATAAAGATCTTACATTTTCATGTATGCTCCCATTGTCACTGAACATGTACCATGGGTGCATGAGCCCCGTGTCTCCTGACAGTGATCTCAGAGTCAAATTCACTCATACCTGTCTACTTTAGTGCATGAATTTAAAAGCACTCCTCTTCATAGAGTCTAAAAGAATTCACTGTTGTCTTGCCCTTTTGCTTGAGCAGCATGGATCACCTCATGGAAAAGATTAGAGCCAAGACCTATATGGTATTATTGCATTCGCAAGTATAACGATTGGGAGCACTTGAATTGTGTACAGAGGAGTGCTTCCACATACAATTTTTTTACACATTGATTCCCTTCTCATTAGTGAACAGGTGACTCGTAGCAAAATATGGATGCTGAAAAACTTTTATTTCGGCACTAAAGTCTTCAAGTGCTGGGCACAGTGTCAGCTGTGTTTTCAGAACACTTTGACAAAGGAACATTGTTAGGATACCTCTGAGGGTTTGCTCATAAAACAATCTGAGTGGTGGCTCTACACGTGTGTTCGATGCAGTGATCGCCGCAGAAGAGTCGGCTCCTGTGTGGTCACACCACAACTCGGTAGTGTTGCCGAAACTGATTACTTGCCAAAAGTGGATCAATGTTTGGCTTTAAAACCTTCATTGAGCTATAGAAAATGGCAGCTTCTAAAAATTCATGTCGCTACTGTGTCAGTTATGTGATGTGTCAGTTATTGTCTGACTTGTTATCATGTCTCAGGTGTTCAACATATTTGCACAGCGCCTTCTGTGCTTTTTCAAAGTAGTTCACTCGCTTGCTGCACAGGCAAGAGCGGTAGGGGGGGACTCAGTGGCTTAGAGCTGATCAACATTTCTCACTCTCTTAAAAGGACACTGAAGAGGAACAATGACTTGGTTGCACTGTGTAAATATGTTGATTCAAATTACCAACTAGCCCAAGCATCCGTCTTATCAAATGCCATATGTTGTTTTCGGTCAAGCATTGGCTGACTGAGCACCTTTGAGTGTGTCCCATACGTTCAGCCGCTGCAGCCTCTCAAATGAAATTTGAGCATTCCCATTTACATTAAATTATGAGCCCACATTTATGGAGAGAATGCTGACCTGAAGTGTGATATCGTCACATCATTATTCGTAGTTCATTCTCAGTCCTTCTAAAAAAATTTCAGTTATACACAGTCTCACAGATAGTCTAGTTCTGAGAGATTTATTTATATCATACTGCATCAATGTAGCCAGCAAACGCCAATGATAAATTCTTGCAAGATAATGCATAGTGCTTTTTAAGCAGCATTGAAACTTGATGACTACCGGCTTCACTGGTAGTAAGCAGGCTTTTCAAATGTGTGTAAGAAATTTCCAACTTAACGTGTGACGTTTCTGCCAAGGCACTTTTGCTAACGGGTCTGTAACACAAAAGACGCTGTTCTCGCAAGGACTGTCTTGTGCCTTCTCTCCATCCTTCTGTGCTTTTGCAAAGTAGTTTGTTCACTTGCTGCTTGGGCAAGAGCGGTAAGGTGATTCAGGGGCTTTAGAGCTGACCAACATGCTTCATTTTCTTAATAGGACACTAAAGAGGAATAATGGCTTGGTTTGGATTGACCAACTGCCTTCTGAGCACTCTGATGTCATCTATTTCACCATCATAAGTTCATTATTAGCTTAGAAAATTGAAGTGGAAGTTTCACTACTAAATTTCGTGCGAAAATATCCCCGTGTGACGTAAGAAATTTCAGATGTATTTTTGGTATTTTCGTGGCATTGGCTCAAATGGGGAGATTTTCTGAAACATCGTATGCCAAGTCCGCGCACCCACAGGGTACAATTAACTTCTTTTTCATCGATTGGAAGCTACGTAAGACCCAGTAAGTGCCTTCAAATTTCTGATGTCACAGTGTTTGCGGGAATCACAAGGTCGCATTGCTACCCGCATTTTCTTTTCACATGACTTCTCGCTTACTAAGCGTTGTGTCCTTGTAAAAGTAGTGTTTTTGGTATTGGGGAATTGTACTTTACTAATATGCGAAAAATTGTTTTGCTCTTTAGTGACCTTCTACGGTATGAGGCCAAATGGAAAAAGTAAATTTTTTTTTTTGCAAAGTGTCATTGTTAGCTTATAATCATGTTAAATGGGCAAGTTTTTGCCCATAATTTTGCCGTATGCATTTTCTGCCTATGCAGTTCCTTTCAAAAGATGCAAGCAAATATGTTACACCACCTATCATCTTTGAAACCGAAACTGAAATGCCAGTTTTGTGTTCATCATATGCATATAGCTTGATGTGTAGCATTTTTCTGGTTATTTAGCAACCACATCAAATGCCAAAGTGTAATAATGCTCTAAAGGCATTGTCAACACATAATTTTCAATCGTTATACTGATCAACTTCTTACCAGCTGAACGTGCAGCATGGCACATCAGATGTTCATGATCAAGGACAACTATGTCTGTAAACTGCCACATTTGAATTTTGTGATGCTGTGTGTGATGCTGTCAAATGATGGCAACAGAAGCACATTGGATATTTTGAAGCAAGTTCGCAAAATTGTGGCCTCTACACTGGAAAAGCCTGTCTCATAAATGATCAGCACTGCATCACGAGAGGATGATGTACTGTACTGAGGCTGCAAATGAAGCTAAAACAAAAAATCGAGTTGCCGCTTCAGCAAAGGCACGCAGGAGTCCACAGTGGAACTAGCTAAAAATATGGAGAATTTCAGCGCTCCTGATCACCTCGTGTAAGCGCTGCACCTGTTTCAAATGTTCTTTGTTGATTTTTTCAGAACTTTCATTTCTGGTGTTTTGCTGTTTGGGAACAGTCATAATTTTCTTGCTAATGAACATTTTTGATTGAAGCTTGGCATACTTCCTTATCACTAAAGACTGGGCCTTTAGGTAAAATGCCCATTTTTTCCTGGAGTCTGTTTCGAGCTGATTTCACATAAAAACACAAAGTAAGGAATGGGAGGCATTTTAATCACATGTAGTCGCCGACCGATAAATCGGACACTGATGATTTGGATAGTCGCGCGGCACCGCCGATGGTCCAATAGAAGTAATGTGTATAGAGGACCGATATTTCGGGCAGCTGCCAGGTCTACATTCGATAATTCGGACCCTGCCCGACTGCCGTGCAAGCCGAATCGGCAGCCATTATCTCCTTCGGCACACATACCATACAAAGTATGGCCTCAGAGATCAAAGCGAAAGCTAATTGGTAATCTATGAGGCTTCATTTCGATTGCAACTTTGTGCCTCAGAGATTTGTACTTGAAAATGCCGATCTTGGAGGCATGACTCAACTGTTGGGGATCGTATCGACATCGTGATCGTATCGACATCGTGATCATCCCACATTCCGGTTCCTTTATACCCTCGCCACCCTCGCTGTGCGGCTATCGCTGCCATTCTGTCACATGTGTGTGCGGTACAGCGTTTTGCTGAATTCTGCGTGCGTTCATATTTATTTTGAGACTTGCTTTATTTTACGTCCAGCTGTCTCACAAGATCTGAAGTTAAATGGCACCAACGGTGCCCTCACAGCCAGTGCCGAAGGCCGCGTCGACGAAACGCGGCAGATATACAACGCTAACCATGGCAAAGAAAGCTGCCATCATTCAGCAAGTGCTCAGTGGTCGTCCGCAAGTTGCTCGAGAGTTCAACATTCTGAAGCAAACCATATCGGACTACATGAAGAATAAGGACAAGATTTTAGGCACGACGGAGGCATCATCCGGAAGTGAACAAAAGAGGGTGTGCCAAGGTGTTCATCCGCAGTTGGAAGAAGCGTTGAGCATTTGGCTTAACGCTACCGTCGCTCAACGGGTTCCCGTTTTCGGCCACCTCTTGAAGCAAAAGGCCGAGACATTGGCACTTCACCTTGGCATTGATGAATTTAAGTTCACCGATGGCTGGCTCTGAAACTTTAAAAAGTGGTACGACCTCGCTTTCGAAAAAATGTGCGGTGAGAGCGGTGCCGTGTATAGCACACTGGTAGCGAACTACCGTGGTGGAAAGTTGGTGGAGCTGCTTCGGCGCTACTCGGCTGACGACAGCTTCAACCTCAATGAAACCGGGCTTTTCTATAAGCTACTACCGGAGAAGACACTCGCCCGTTTTGGAGAACCTTGCCACAGAGGTAAACTCAGCAAGGAACGAGTCACTGTCGTTGTCGGCTGCAACGCTTCTGGCACGGAAAAGCTCCCGCTGCTGGTAATCGGGAAATCGAAAAACCCTCGATGTTTTAAGGGGAAAAAAAATTTGCCTGTCTGGTTCGAAGCCAGTACAAAGGCGTGGGTCAAGCAGAAGCTGTTCGAAGAGTACGTCGGAAAATTGGACGGAAAGTTTGAATTGCAAAAGCGCAAGGTCCTTTTGTTCGTAGATAACTGTACTGCCCATGCGCCGATCAGCTGTCTGAAAGCCATCGAGCTAGAATACCTGCCGCCGAATACGACCAGTATTCTGCAACCTATGGACCAAGGTATCATCAAGAATTTGAAGGTGCTGTATCGTTCACGCATGCTGCAGCGCGTGTTGCTCTGATTAGAGAGCCAGATAAAATACAACGTTGATTTTATGTCAGCCGTGAGCATGCTTGCTGATGCCTGAAAGGCAGTGTCGGCAGGCACGATCAGCAACTGTTTCCGGCACGCAGGATTTACATTGCGTAGTGAGCCCGACACCGCCGACACTGCAGCCGAAGAACTCGACAATGCAACTGAAGAGCCGGACCTGCCGCCCGGCGCATCGAGCTCAGGTCCGGACGTTATCGATGACCTGCGAGGCTGCGGTGTGCCGATTCCCGACACTGTTACGTTTGAAGACTTTGCAAACGTCGACAGTGCAGTGTCGTGTGCCGAATTGAATGACGACATAATTGAGCAGGTTCTGCAACCGTCAAACAGCAATTCTGACTCTGACGATGATGACGCGCCGTGTGCTCCGGAGCCGTCGCATGCGGACCTGTTTCGAGCCCTTGCTGTTCTTCTGTCGACGTTCAGCGATCGTATCACACTGGCGGAGATACAGGCGGACTTGCTTGCACGTAAGCGGAAGTGCGTGCAGCAACACATTAACGACTTTTTTCGGCCACCGGTAGACTGAAGTGTCAATAAAGGTTTTTTTTTTTTTTCTTGCCTATTCGTTTTTTCGGACTTTCGATAATTCTGACTTATTTGCATTCTTCGTGGAGTCCGAATTATCGGTCGTCGACTGTATTTATTCTGCCTATAAGTGCCTACTTTGAGGTTCGTGCCTATACGAGATTTTCAGTGCCTAAAATCGGCCTTTTCACATTCATCGAGTAAACGTTTTGCTTAAATGAGCTCTTCATATGGAGGAAAGTAAGAAGCACTTGGTGTGGCCATATTAACGACAACACGTGCATAGTACCCTAGATTCTTTTTTTTTCGTTAATGTTTTTCGCTACAGGTAAGGTGCGATTATGGTTTGACGTAGGGTTGACGCGCGCATACACAGTGTTTTATCGGCGAAAACAGATCATGAGTCAACGAACTGCCACAGCGAACCTATATCTAGACTCGGCCAATGCAATCCGACGCATGTGACTTTTGCCAACGCTCCAATGACATCGCATTTTATGGTGAATTTAGACGACGGACCAAATCCGGATGAGGCGGGACAGACGGCACGTCACGTGACCTCACATCAGCGATTGCCCTCGTCCGCGAGCCGCGTGGACGGATGACCCCAACCTGTTTCTCACATCGCGATTCTAGCGGGAGAAAACCGATACTTCAGCGCATTAGCTCGGGGTTTCTGGCAACCAGTATACTTTTCGTCTGCTCGTGGACAGCTGCCTGACTGGTCGGCATCATCTATGCTTGAGCATGGTTTACTTAGTTTCCGGTGGCTTTGTTCTCAGGTGTATAAATACGTGGAAATCACTTTTGGTGGTTCGGGAAATGTCGCCGTCGTTGTTTGACACACGAGATTCTTAGCCGTCATGGTGGTGAAACTTTCTAACTTCTGGAACCGCGCTGTATCGCTTCTAAGAAAGGATGGGAGACGCGTTGAGAAGTTCTACAAGTGGGGTACAATCTAGTTGAAAGAACATTCTGCCAGCAACTACCCTTTCTTCTGAATGAATAACACTCCTCGTTCATTTCTCACAATGCGACAGACATCACAGCCAAGCGTCGCTTCTTGCGGGCATTTATGTTAAATACTCTTAAACCGGTCTGCTGCCAGCAGGCGCAGGTGAGCGGTGAATATGCTATCGAGGGTAATCCGGCTGTTTACTCCTAGGACACCGTCCGTCGTGTGGATGCGCCTGTAGGCGGATCATCTGTGGATTAGCCGTCCGCGTCCACGACAAATCCGGATTTGGTCCATTGTCTAAATGCACCATTAAACGCGCTTTTACGTGAGCCGGGCTAGTACCCCAGCGAGGAAAAACGAGGCTAGCACCTATAGCGCTAGCAGGCCCCCCTGAAAGATTTCAATCTCTTGGTTCGAGAGTAGTGCAGCATGGTTGTGTCAGCATGGCAAGAGTGTACTGTAGCGAAGCGAGGAGAGGCTAACGCTAGTGTATCCACTGCCCCTTGAAGATCCCCGTTGCTAGGTTCGAGAGTAGTGCAGTTGGCGATAGCGTTTGGGAGGGTAGAGTACAGTGTATCTAGCCCCGCCGCGGTGGTCTAGTGGCTAAGGTACTCGGCTGCTGACCCGCAGGGCGCGGGTTCGAATCCCGGCTGCGGCGGCTGCATTTCCGATGGAGGCGGAAATGTTGTAGGCCCGTGTGCTCAGATTTGGGTGCACGTTAAAGAACCCCAGGTGGTCTAAATTTCCGGAGCCCTCCACTACGGCGTCTCTCATAATCATATAGTGGTTTTGGGACGTTAAACCCCACATATCAATCAATCAGTACAGTGTATCTAGAATGCATGCTAATCAGGCGAAGCTAAGCTAGCCTAGCGCTGCTGACTACAGCCTACACGCAAGTTTTGTTGGCATTTATGTTTTTCATAACAACTTGTCTGCCGAGCGATGCGGAATCAAGAGAAGCCGTAAAATGACCTTCTGAGGCAATGGACCAGTGGATCACAGCGCTACTCCTTTTATCGAGAAACAGTCCATGTGAGCAACCGGGGAGAAGAAATTGGAAAAGGCAACAATATTTTAAGTTTGATGTCCACTCTGACGCACGCATAGGCATAACGCTTCCAAAATTGGTTATGCAACTGCCAATTTATTTAAATAACCCCTGAATTCGCGCAAATAACATGTACCTTAAGGTCATTCCTTGGGCACACAAATTCATTTTGTTATTTTTATATCCACATCTGTGAACTCGCATGCACCTATTACACAGAAATGCAGCCATATGTGGAAGCTACACTGACACAAGCCACTTTCAACTTTATCGTTTATACTGTATAGTAATCAACAATTTAAACTTGTCAAGTAACATTTGCAATAAAGGTATGTACTAAGTGAAGGAATTATGCATCAGGGGCAGGATCGCTATCGCGTTCAACGCTTAAAGAAAAAGCTAAAGGATGCCCTTTTTTTTTTTTTTCGGACGTACAGGAGAGGTTCGCCTCGTCCCCAATAGACCCGTCCCTGACAGAGTTGCCTCAAAGCTTGAATCTGCCTTGAAAAGAATCCCAGATTTTATGTGCTAACGCAAGTGTCTAAAGTTTCGAGTGGTGCTAATTCAAATATCCTGGATGCAATTCAAGCATTCAAAGTGCTAGGCCATGAGTACACTTCACTCACTTCAGTGGACGTCGAGCATTCTTTTTCGCATAAAAGCAATTACTGACTGAAACCATGCACAATTCATGGTCGAAAAACCTTGAGATGAAAGTTTGTCACGGTTTTCATAGCCTTTCCCAGAAGGGTAAATTACCTCAGCTTTCACCTAAATCAATGCAAATGATTGGTTTCTTTTTATGCTATTACTTTTTATGTAAAATATAAATATAGCTTTCCTAAAGCACAGAATTTGCCTGTGTTTGTTACAAGTTGAATATTTGTCTTGAGCACGCTACTGAAGTAATTATGAATTGTGCCTATATATGCCTAAAGAATAGTTTTTAATGCCAATTTCTACCTAAATGGCAGTTTTTAGAGCCTATTGTCGGCACCTAAAACAATCTTTTGCCTAATGTTCTGGTCTCTACTTATCACATTAGGGAGCGTGCAATGAAGCTCAATAAGCGAAATCATGCCACAAGATTTAGTAGGCTGCCTGTTTGTATGGAAGTGCCCCTGATGCTAGTTGACGTTTCTTGGTTATTTAATCACTATATTAAATATATTTATCTGATTTCATTTGTTTTGGTTTATTGCACTGGCTAAAGCATCTGTCATGCCCCTACAAAATATTTAGCTTTTTAAGGAGTCGAATCGGAGGAAGCAGTGTTTTCTTTAAAGCCCTTTTTTAATGAAATCTTTAGTTATGAAAAATAACAAAACTAGGACTTCCTTTACAATGCTCACGTGTGCCAAAAAAAACTGCGCTTTTTTAATGCAGACCAATAATCTCTAGTGGCCCTGCGGCGGTGGTCTAGTGGCTAAGGTACCCGGCTGCTGACCCGCAGGTCGCGGGATCGAGTCCCGGCTGCGGCGGCTGCATTTCCAATGGAGGCGGAAATGTTGTAGGCCCGTGTGTACAGATTTGGGTGCACGTTAAAGAACCTCAGGTGGTCGAAATTTTCGGAGCCCTCCAATACGGCGTCTCTCAAATCATATGGTGGTTTTGGGACGTTAAACCCCACGTATCAATCAATCAATAATCTCTAATGCTTATCGCTTTTTAAAAAAATTTCTAGCAGTTAGTCCCATACCGTAAACGGACACTGAAAGCAACATTTAATTGAAATAGCAGTCCAAAAACCTCGTAGGGTTACTTTCATGTTAAGCAACGCTTATTTTGAAATAAAAATCACGTTTTAGTGGTGCGCATCGTGTTAGCGCACTTCTAATTACCTGCCGGACCGTCTCGCGTCACTGTTGCCGTGCACAACATTGCCCGGCTTTAGTGCATGGCCGCTGATAGCAGCGGGTTCCACAGCGGAAACAAAGGCCATTCATCAGTTTCCTGTCATTGACTCCGAGATTACAGACATGTTTTGGTTCAACTAGGCCCCACTAGATGGCAGGACCTGTCCAGTGTAACCAGGCAAAAATTGAATTTTTGAACCACTCGCGCCATTCCTCATAGTAACATTCGGCGGTTCTTTTTTTATGGATGAATCAGAAACAATCAAGCAGTATTTTATTGCGTCTCTTGATGCACGGGCAGTTCTTTATTTAGTGCAGCTAGTTCGATTACTAGTAATTAATTGTAGGCGGTTCAACTGTCGCCAAGATCATTTTGAGAAGGTTTAATCGTAGTGCACCCGTTCACCTGCATTTACCTAATTTCTCGGTAAATAGGGCACTGCTGTTGATAAATAGTGTCATTTTGACATTGTACATTGAGCTTTCACTCTCATGTAAATTGTTATTTGACTATGATGTCCCTTTAAAGGGCCCCTAAACCACCTACGGAAGCTCGTGTGCTCATCTTCGTACCTTTCCTCTATTGAGAACAGCTGGCATGACATCAACTGTATCATTAGGTGACTCTGTGTACAAGAGATGCTGTCATTGGGCGAAAAAAAAAAGAAGCCTATTTTCTGCGATCAGAAGCACGCATTTATTGAATTTTCATCTCGGAGGCTGAGGAAGGGCACAAGACAGGTGGTCAAACAAGCCGATGAACGCAGCCTAGTGAACTGAAAAGCAAAACAAGAAAACACGCGGAACTCCACCAGCGTTCACTGCATACTCGTACACAATTGTAACGCCACATGTACGCGTCGGCCTCTGGGTGTTTTAAGGGCCCTTTAAAGGGGCCTTCTCCTCTACCATTTGAAAGCAGCTATTTTTTATTTGTGCTTTGTGTAGACTAACGGCTAGGGATAATTTAGCATAGGTCGAAGCACAAATATCAAATGATTTAGTGTTTTAATCATGTAAGGTCCCTACATCGCTGCCGATTGTATCGGCACGTAGTGGCGCTCGCCTGGACTATTACAAGTGAAAATGACAATGAAGGGCCAAGTCTTTCGATTGGATAAATGTAACGTTAGCAGAGGTCACGGTGGAGTATGAAAACTGAGATTGCTGGTGTTTTGCTGTGCTTTTTCATTGAACCCCAAGTAAAGGACATGGCAAAAAAAAAAACACGACTGCAAAGCACGAGTGAGGCCCCGGCTACCATTTCGCCTCAGAATTTTCTTGCTTGCATGGGTTGTATGTGCATACAAAAGGCTTCTCCCTCTTTCCTCTTCTTGCATCTATGCATTTGTGGGCTGCCCTTTTTTGCGCGTGTGGTAGGCCCTTGATTGTTGTTAAAGCGGTGCAAGTAATCCCCTTCGTTAAATGAACATCGCTGCACTCTTGTATATTGTCGGGTGGCTCACTAAACAGCTCGTGTAAGGCCAGTTCCATAAATTCCCTTCTCAGAAAGGAGTAGAGGGAGTTGAAGAGAGAGTTATATGGATTGTTGATGAAGGGAACAGCAACACAATACCTCACTTCAGAACAGCAGTGCCGTCTCAAGTTCTGTCAAATCAGCCACCATGTCTGTTACTGTGGCAACGGCATCAACAATATGTTCGAAAGGACAAGCAACAACGGTGTGCAAGCTTACTTCATGTAGAAGCTTCCAGCTTATTTCATTGGAGCTCCAAGATCCAACGTCACAGGGCGAGTGAAATGTGGTTATGTGACCCTGTGAAGATCAAGTTGAGCGTCGAGTTCTTTCTGTATTTTTAAAATTTTCTAAATTGAATAATCTCGTACTTAGGCGTGCCGCTGTCACTTTCATTCTTGCTGCACTAATCATTTCATAGTGCAGTCGACGGAGCCTATGAGTAAAAAAGAAGGGTTTGAATAGTGATGGAGGTACTCCTTCAATATTTGCCAGTGAAAGATAATCTGGCCTTAAGTGCCCGAAACCCACTTTCATGAATAGTTGAAAATGTACGCAACGGAATCTGAACCTGATCTTGGGCAAACTTCGTGTATATAGTCAGTTTACCTGACATGAACTGTCGCCATTCTTAGATCGCACTGTAGTACTTGAGCAAGGCAAACATTGGGCTCGATTGGCAGGGGAGGTAAAATGATGTGAGGTGATTCCTGGCACATGTACACATATTTCGTTATGGAGACATTTTTGGCCTGTCACAAATACTGCTGTGCTTAGAAAACACTACACGTACCGCTCACTGTGACACGCCTCCTTGCTCTGCTCTCTCAGACGTGCTGGTCAATGAGGATGAGCAGCAACAGGGGCCGGTGCGGCTGCCCGAGAGCTCGCCTCCTCCCAACCTACCTCCCAACCTGGTGGTCACCCGCGGAGGTGGCAGGTTCGCGGCGCCTCCGTCCCTGGCTCCTCAGCAGCTGGGCGGCGCACCTCTTCCACCGCAGCAGCAGTCGCCACAACAGCCACAGCAGTCCCCACTGGGCTCTGCTCTGGTCGCGCCGGTGCCCAACAACTCGCTCGTCCCGTGCGCCAACTCCCTGTTGCCGGTGGCCCCCAACAGTGTTGCCGTCACGACCGCCAACAATGCGGCGGCGCTGGCGGTGGCACAGCAGCCGGCGGCGGGTCCTCCCGCCGCAGCGGCAGCGGCCTCCAACAACATCTTGCAGACGGACCTGACGGCGCTGGTCATTTCGCACCTGCGCACCATTGGCACGCCCGTGTACACCAAGGACATGGTGAAGGCCCTGGGCCTGAAGCACAAGCGCGAGGTTAACCCCATTTTGTACCGGCTCCAAGACCGGGGCGTCCTCACAAAGGTGTGGGACACGCCGCCGGCCTGGACTCTCGTGCCAGGCAGCTACGGCGACCTAGAAAGGAACAACCTCTTTGCAGCGGCCGCGGCAGCTGCGGCAGCCAGCAAGCAGCAGGCGTCGCCCCGCGACGCCGGCGCTCCGCCGGACTTTGGCGGCGACGACGAAAACATGGTCGCCGCCGGGCCCAACGGGGTAGGCGGTCCGCGGGGAGGACCCAAGGGACCCCCGAAACCTGCCAGGCAGCCCCTCCCTCCCCACGAACTGCTGCGGCTGAGCAACACCTTTGCGCAGATGATGATGCAGCAACAGGCCGCCGCTGCGGCGGCTGGCATGGCAGCGGCCAATGGCGGGGTCATGCCACCGCAGGCTACGCCAGCCTCCGTGGCGGCCGCGGCAGCCAACCTCAAGATCACCCAGTCTGTGGTGTCGCAGTCGCTAGAGGTTAGCTACGGGCAGCAACAGCAGCAGCAGCAGCAGCTGCAGCAGAGCAGCAACGGCAGCGATGCCGGCACCAACGGGCCCACGCGGGAAGAGGCACCCGTGGCTGCGCCCACACCAGCACCGCCATCCAATCCTCCGGGGCCACAAAGCATTTCCAAGTTCCCCAGCTACGCGTCCCTGACCAAAAACCCCGTGAGTGCGTTCCACGAGTTTGGCCAGATGCAGCACGTCGAGGCCAAAATAGACATCGTGGCAACGGATGGCCCGCCCCACAACCCAAGGTGTGTGGCATGTCTCGTATTGTACCTGCTAACTGCCCCAATTTGCCTGGCAGACTTGTGATTTTAGAGCAGATCTCCTGATCGCACAAGCATAGTCTTAAGTTAGAAAAAGAAAAAGTCAAGACTAGATCCTTAAAAAAAAAAAAACAGAGAGAGAACGAAGGGCAAAATTGAAAACTTGCTGGCCGTGATCTGCTGTGTGGAATACTTTTTAAAGTAACTTTTGCTGCAGTACACCACTGTCATACGAAAAAGTATACCAAGATTGGGAAGCGGCTAGTAGTTGTCTAGGGCCCCAGTACATTTTGTCCCTTAATTGCAGGCATTAAGGCACCACACTATAATGTCTGCCATTATAATCACTGATGTGTAAAAGCATAACTGGCAGTCAGAGCAACCAGTGACATTGCTGTGACCCTGAGATAATTAAATGCATGCCAGTTCTCTTATTGCGGTCTAATCGTGTAACTAATCTATGTTCAATGAAGAGAGATGGCTGAAAAGGGATGGCACACTGAGATAGCTGATGGTTTTGTGATCGTAGTCCTTGTGCATTCGTGGGATCCTAAGTAGGATTCTCAATTTCAGATGTGCTTTGGAGCAGTAAGAAATGCATTAATCATCATTATCTGCAGTTTTTATCCCTGCAGCATTATGAGAGAGAGTGTTAGTTGCGAAATATGTTCATATTGCACAAGCGGCGCAAGTCGATGCGCCGTTTGCCTAAATGGACCACAGGAGATGTTGGCGAAGTCGATGCGGCTGGAAGCCTGAAGAAGAATTTGTCGGTCTCAACAAAATTGTAGAAATTTTCGTCGCCACTTCTGTCATTCGGTCTGTGCCGGGACGGCAGCTTTATGGCGATATCCCATGAACACACGCGTCGACGCCCACGCAATCAGGAGCGTTAGCAGATTCGGCATGATGAAAAACGATGGTTAGGAGTCATGCAAAGCACCCTGTTTCCGTGCCCGCTATCTGTACTCTTTGGTAATGCCAGAAGTGTTCTCAATAAACGTACCCTCTTATCTATTATCAATATATGCGATGCGAAAATAACCATAGGAAGTTTAGCCAAATGATTAATCCACCACTAAGAACACTATATCACTAGAAGATTCATCTGGAAGCAGTACCCCCGATAACATGTGCGCACCAGTTATTAATGATACATTTACAAGGCAGTTCTCTGAATCCGGTAGCATCAAACTTCATTACGCGCACCAATATAATTACTGTACATGCCAATGGATTCCGTGATTATCGTGATACTTGGAATCTTGAAGCTAATAGATGACTTACCATTCCACTCTGCTCCTCGCTATGACGGCATTAAAAGGGGGGACGCGCCCTTGTGAAAACCGAAAAATCACGAAAAAATCAATTTTTTGAAAACAACATATTCAGGTAGTATGGCTATAAACTATCTATTCTATAAATAACATTGTCTAATTTATCACGAAGGTACATCAGATAAATTATATAACATGCCGCGGCAGCCAGCGAATGGCCATCGAGCGCCGAAAATACCCCTACGCAGGCGTGTTATCAATTTCCCAACCACGCGGCCCAGCTCCACCGTCTTGGCCTTTTTTTGCTCGTTAATTCTTGCTTGTTTGTTGTTTTTTTTTCGCCACCCGCGGCAGCAGCAGTGGCATGGTCGAGGCGGGAATCGCTCACGATTGGGGGCTCTCAAAGTTTTGAAGTCTTCCGCGTCTTGGATGCGAAGCCGTGATTGGAGGAAGTGTGCGCCTTTCTAGGGGGTGGATGATCACGCGGCTACTATTGGCTGCTGCGCGCGATGACGCATCTGTTTTGCCGGCTCGCTGTCTGCTCTGGCGCTTGCAAGGCCGGTGTGTTTTGTTTGTCCCTTTCGCCATCATCTCGCTCGGTTCTCGCACGTGCTTTCAATCTTTCACCGTATTTACGAGACTATATTCTACCGTCTTTACGAGAGGATCTTTCGTCGTGTTCACGGGAGACCAATTGTTGCACTGACAATCACCTTGGGCAAAACAAAGTTCGGGACTCTATACACGTACGGTTCAAAAAAGCGTCAGATGAAGCTCGTACGTATGGCACAGCTCGTTCACGCGGCAACGCGCGACTATGGCATCGATGCTTCCGGGGGAGCAGTTCCTGCTTCATCTATGCAAGACGACTGCATTGACGGTTATCGCGACGTCGAGGTGGCTACATCATCGATACAAGACCTTGTCGTCACAACTGAGGCTGGTGTTGGTGTTTCATGCACAAGTGCGCCTGATGCGTTGCGCTCGCTGCCGCAGTGATTACGGCCCCAAACAGTGCAACCGCGTCGTCGACTGTGTATTTGCGGACATGTTTTCAGACGTGCGAGGATTTAGCCGCGGAGGACAGCAAACATGCTGCTGTGCAACAAAATCTCGGCACTGTGCCGGCTACTGAGAGGAAGTTTCGGATGATGCCTGAACCTGAGGATGCCGCCGCTACGACTTGGTGAGAAATATTTCCTCGTGCAAGGGAATGCCTTAGTGACCTTTTGTCCAAGACCCCGTGCTCGCGCTGTCTCGCGACTGAGGTGAAGTTTCAAACAAGCACCCAGCTTGGACTTGCTACGAAGTTTCAGCTATTATTTAAGCACTGTGGAATAGTTTCGAGCTCGTGGAGTTCTGCTCGCCAGAATGAGTAACGTGAATACAGAGGCTAATATGATGTGAAGCAAGTAGGGAAAGGGCAGAGTTTTGAGGTACAACGCCGGCTGCTACAGGGCCACCCAAGAGTTGTCATCGGTAGGGCTCACACTTGGCCACCTTACCAACTAACGGGCTGCAGAGAAAGACACTCTTTGTCTGAAAAAGGCTCGAAAACAGATGCAACACTAACAGGAAAAGTGGCAAAAGAAGAGAGTTCGAAAGGACACCTCTAGCTACTGTGCAAGGTCGTTTTAGGCCAAAATATGTGTTCAAAACTTTCGAAGTCCGTTTTTTCAGACCGATTTTTTGTTTAGTCTGGTGATATCTCTGTAACCGTTGATCTGATCTTTATCAGATTTGTTTTATTTTGTACCCTAATAAATAGCCCACACAGTGACAGCTGCTTTTTATATTGTCTGCAATTTGTGATTTAAAATTTTATTGATGAAAGCTCAATGGCAAACAATAAATCCAGTGCTCTGCTAAAAACTTTCTGCAAGGAAATAAAAAGAAAGGGCTCGTTCCCAGTGTAAAGCACCTATCCAGGAATCATCACAGTGAATTTCACGGTGCTAGCACATTTACTAAATTCACCAGAGCCTGACTAAGAAACCTATGTGGACTATCCTGTTAAATGGCTGTAACTTGAGAACCAGTGAACCTAAATGCATGAAATTTCGTGGTTATTCAAATGGCTTTATTGTTAGCCTACCCTGAAAATTTTATTAGGACGTCTCGACAAACCGCAAACCGGAAAGTTGCCCTTCCATGGTAGCCTCCCCCCTTAATAGCAAATTTCTTGAAAGCACTAACGTAGTAGTAGTTCTATGATACTAGCCAAAATCTTCAAACAATTAACTTCCAAAGGAATCGAACATAGTGAAGGTGCTTTCAATTTCTTAATCCAGCCCCAGAAATTCACCTCTTCATTACCCGCCCTTATCACTAACAAGTAATTGTTACAAAATATTAGCTAATGTCATCTTCACGAATCTCTCTAATTTTCTAGAGCCTAACTCATACTTTGGTAATGCACGTCGCTTTGGCAAATCGTACCCCTGCTAAACACAGCTTGCTTCTTTCACTAATTCATTCATTCACAAAACTTTATTTGTGTCCTGAAGCCCGGTCTTTTTAGACTGAGGCGGGCCGCGCCCACATCGGTACCGTCAGGCCGAGCCTTGTGGCGTCATCGTGGACCTTCTGGACTGGCCGTAGTTGGTCTTGATGAGACGCTCTTCGCACCATCGTCTGTCAGTAAAGCCATTGTTCTTCGGGGTCGGCGAGAGTCGCGGAAGAGCCCGCCAGCATGTGTCAAATCCCAAAGATGCCATCGCACGCGTCACACTTGTCTTGCATTTCATTGTCAGGGAGAATTTTATGTAGAAAATACGGATTGGGGTCAGTTCCGGTTTGCAGTAAACGTAGCGTGACTGCCTCAGCCCTGTTCATTTTCGCGTGTGGCAATGGCAATTGCCTACGCCCCAAGTAATAATATTTTGTGATGTCGTTGTAAGTGACTAAATTGTCTTTATAGCCCCCGGAATGGTAGTGGGCGTCGCATCGGGTCTGACCGGCATGGCAAGCGAGTCCTCGTGTCAGGTCATTCGTCAGCTCATTGAGGTTGACCCGAGTTTCGTCCACTTGTCCCATAATGGCAGGAAACCATCGAATTTCAGTATAAGTTTAACCACAGTCTCAGCAACAAAGCCCTTGTCGAAGCTCGTAATTGCTGCTTTGGAGTCGCTATAGACGTATGACCATTTTCTGTTCCTGATAGCTAGAGCAATTGCGACTTGTTCCGCAACCGTGAAATCCTTAGTGAGTATAGTCAGGGCGTTTCGTACCTCTCCCTGGCTGTTGACCACCACAGCCGTGTAGGCCTCTTGGCCTTTCACCCAGGCTGCGTCCACGATGGCCGCCTGTTGTCCTACCTGTTCGATTTCTTTCAATAAAGCTTTCGCTCTCGCTTTTCGCCTGCTGACATTGTGTTCCGGATGCATGTTTCTCGGCAGGGGAGTGGTTCTGATCATGTCTCTAAGCTTCGCCTTCAGTTCGACCTCGACCTCCTTCGGGTTCTTCGATCTATCGGGGACTGATCCAATTGCCCTGGGTATCAGCCTACCCGCACGTGTCCTCGTTAGTCTTTCCTGCTGCGCCGTCTGTTGCGCTTCAGCCATTTCTTGCATAGTATTGTGCACGCCTAAACTCATGAGTTTCGCGTACGACGCACATCTGGGTATACCTAGGGCAGCCTTGACTAACTTTCTGATAATGGTGTTGAGCTTGTTCAGCTCGGTCTGCGACCATTGGAGGAGACCTGCCTCGTAGGTGAAGTGACAGAGAGCGAAGGCGTGTAGTAGCCTTAGAGCGCTGTCCTCACCAAGGCCCCTGTGTCGGTTGGGGATTCTCTTTAGAAGCCTGAGTACTTGGTCAGTTTTTTTGGAAATATGCTAAATGGCAGTGAGGTTGCTACCTCCCGCTTCTATGTAAAAGAATGCAATGGGCAGCCTTTCCACTCGCATTTCAACATTATGGGGGCGAGGAAGATAGAATAACGTTAGCAAAGATGGAAGAAATAACTGACAGGGCTAGCACTACCTTTGTCGCATTGTAGGACCATACCAACCTGCCCAAATGTCTGTGCTGCTCAATTTCAGGAAACAAGGCCAAAGCAGCTTCGGTAGTTCATGCCACTGAGGCATGAGCGATGCTTTCGTTAACAACTAGATGTTAAATCTGGAAAGCACTGCGCTACCAAATGAACCCATTCTAGAGTTGAGCCCTGTTGTCTCCTTTTTTTTTTGGCAGGTTCAAAGCAGTTGCATTTCTGGACAAGAAACCTGTGGCCGAGGCCTGGGACAAGACCAAGAAGGAGGCCAAGCACCAGGCAGCCGAACTCGCCTTCCGCAAGCTGGTGGCAAGTGGTGCCCTCGCCTCCGACGTCCCCTCCCCAGAGGTGACTGACGATGCTCTTCTTGTATTCCCCCTCTTGTCTGCCATGAAAGGAAGATGCCTCTTGTGTCGTCGTCTTCCTCGCCCTTCCCCTAATGTGCCAGACAGCTGAACCTAATCGCAACTTCAACAAATTACACTGGAGGTGCTCTAGTACAGCATTTTTTTCAGTTATCATCCCACCTTGGCACGCCCTGGTTACGATTCGTTGAAGATGCTATAAAGCTTCTTATCTCAGGAGTGTGTATGAACCCTGCTCATACTCGTGTTTTCACTTCTCTTTTCAGCACAACCCCTGCTCATGCAATGTTTTGCATATTTCTAAAAGGAACACTAAAGAGGCACTCGTTGAGTCTGAAATGTGCAAAAAGATATGGGTGGGGCCATCACCTCTTGGTTGTGTGAATTAATTACATTGCATTGTGAGATAAGGAGAGTCCTAATATGGCAGGTTTGGGGAAATGTGCTATTCAGCCACTTCGGGCAAAATACAGAAGTAATCTTAGATGTCCATGATGTCTCGCTTGCCAATCAGGCATTCAGGTAGTGGCCTGAAACATGTAAACGAAAATACCACTTTCTTTTGTTTCTTGTAATGAAACTGCGACCACAAAACTAAAGAGAGCAGAGTTCTAAAGTAATAATTTTTCAGTTTGACTGAATATTGTTTAACTTTTGCATACCTTAGCCAAGTCTAGCAGTGCATACTGTAGCCTCGGCTTTGTTACCAAAGGAGCAAGCCGCTTTTCGCTATGCTTTTTCCAAGTGTCTGCTGTTGTAAGTCGAGCTTATCAAAACATTTCACGACCCTAAAGAAGGCAATGTGTATTTTGTAGGCTTGTGTGAATATTAGAACAAATAATGCAGTATTAAAACTCGCTTCGAATCGAATTTAAATTATTGAAACTTTTGAACTATTTTAAACGAATTAATAGGTGCATATCAGTTCACATGTGACACCCTGTAAAGCTGGTTTCACTGCATTAAAGTGATGCTAAGGCCTGCCGCGGTGGTCTAGTGGCTAAGGTACTCAACTGCTGACCCGCATGTCGCAGGATCGAATCCCGGCTGTGGCGGCTCCATTTCCGATGGAGGTGGAAATGTTGTAGGCCCGCGTGCTCAGATTTGGGTGCACGTTAAGAACCACAGGTGGTCGAAATTTCAGGAGCCCTCTGCTACGGCGTCTCTCATAATTATATCGTGGTTTTGGTCGTGCCAAGTCGTGAAACCATCTATCTAGGTGAATATTAGTTTGCTCCTGACCCTCCTGCAAAAGTGGTTTCACTGCAGTGTAGTGCTGCCAAGCTGTGAAAGCACATAATAAGAACCTCGCACTGTTGCGATCTTGCGAAGCCTTCAAGGTTAAATGAAGATATTACCCCCACAACGATTCGTTTTTTAATTTGAAGAGCTTGTTACACTGACTTATGTGCTCCAAGCATAGCTAATTTTAAAAAGTAACATGTATTACAAGCTGACGCTTGCATTCTCCTGTAAGTCATACCCTGCCACTATTCTAAACTTTTTCCACTTTCTTTGCAATCTGTGTGTGCAACACCAAATTTTGTCGAGTTTTATTATTGACCGAGCAAAACGCGTAGGCTACACAGAGAACACAACCGCGTTCGTATCAAATCAGTTCGATCACGTCGTATTTCGGTTCATGGATACATTTTGTTAAAGGGGCGTTTGTGTGCATACCTCATTATGCGACTCTGAATGTGTTTTAACAGCAAAGCTGTTATCCGAACCTTAAAAACTGAAAAAAAAGAATCAGTTTAGCAATAATTTGTAAAGTTGTAGTGGTAATGCTGCACGGGCTCCTTTTTATTTTTGCTACCGCACCATTACGCCTGTAACGCTGCCTTGCACACACCGCGCCCGAATGACTGCGGACAATCGTAATAATTTTCAAACCTAGCGATGAGATTACGCGTACAACGCGTAATCTCACTGGCAATTTCAGTGGCAGCAGCCGCTGTTTTCAGCGGCTGCTGCCTTCGTGAACCTCTCGACCCCGTGACAATATGAAGGCTGAAAGCTAACTCATTTGGATCCGACATCGTGACATTCTACAAAACGCTGGTGTAAGTCAAAAGTACGGCCGCCAAGGGGAGAAGTGTTCTTACCGCACAATCTCTTGCCGTTGAGAGTGCACCACGTACAACGGTTTACGTGCCCTGCGCTGAATGCTTGCCGAAACACGCGTGCCAGCTTGTCGCAACCATGCCCTTCTAATCAAAGCTCATTGCTGCTCGAGCAATGGACCCTCCACCCCCCTTTTCCCTCCACGTATTTTTTCATGCTCGTTCAAGACCGGCGGTGTGTTTTGTCTCTGCTTGAGCATTCGACGGCAGTTCTAACACACGATGGGATGCTAGCGCGTGCGCCCTCCGAGCGACTGAGATCGATTCATTGATATGGGTGGTTCAACGTAAAAAATACTTAATTGCCTGGCAATCGCACGGTGAGCCCATCTAAATTTCTTCGCGATTTTATGTCCACTGTGGCACTTCAATGACCGGAACATGAGTTTTTTACATATATGTTTATGGAGCCCTATTGGTTTAGTATGAACAACTTTTATTCTATTGGTTTATGTCTAGTCTTGAGTTGCTGTTCATGTTGGATGCGGTGTTTTGCAACATTTCAACATTAAATTTTTTTATTTGTCTGAGTTGCTGTTTAGAGGTCCGCTTATGCAGCTTCAGCAGCTGAACAAAGCGCCGCTTATGTTTTTCTTTGAGTTGCTGTGCTTTCAGCTGTGATGTTGTAAGGCTTAATATATATATATATATATATATATATATATATATATATATATATATATATATAATTTTGGAGTAAATCTGGTCACTTGATTAGCATTGAATGCTTAGTAAAAACCACTGAAATTTTGTGTGATAATGAGAAAGCAAGGAGAAAGCAATAATTGTAATTAACAGTGATGTGTGAACCAAGTAATTTGCTCCAGAGCTGCTCCAAAACACCCCTTTTGCTGCTTCAAAGCTGCTCCAAAACCTTATTATTCCTGCTCCCAAAGCTGCTTCAAAAGACTAAAACCCGCTTCCACACCTGAATATTGTGCAGGTTAGTTTACTTATGTCATGACAAATATGCCTGTTTTCCTTCATAATGTGCAATATGTATACTTTTTGAATTCGATTCAGAATTATTTGACCAAAATCACTACTCGCTTCGAACCTGAAATTCACTGCACAAGCCTAGTAACTTGTTCTCTGTAGCTACGAAGTACTGTGTGGGCTGGCCGAGCTCGTTGTTCGACACGTCGGTAATCTGCTCTCTGCCTCTCTTTCTCTGGCGCAGACGGACATCCTGAGCAGTCAGGATGAGAGCATCCCCATGTTTGATATTATTGCTGCCCTCAGTCACCGCGAGTTCAGCCAGAAAGTGCTGGAGGTGCCCGAGTACGTGGGCGGCCGCAAAGTGCTCGCCGCCCTCGTCATGAAGACCGGACCCACCGACCGGGGCACCGTGGTCTGCTTCGGCACAGGTGGGTGGCTCCGTCCTTTGCCGCGAGTGGAAGTTTTTGGTGCACTTGGTGGCAAGCTTGCCCAATCGGAGACCCTCCCATGCTTAGGTCGGCGAACTCACTCACAAGTCGACTCGCTCGGACTCAGATCAAGCTGTCAGTCTGAGTTTCGTTAGTCAGAGTCAGTCCTGTTAGAGAAAATTTGCATGAGTGGGAGTCAGGAAAACTTTGGTGAGTCTGAGTTTGAGCGAGTATAAAGCGTAAGATGTGCTTCTTGAGTGAGTTTGAGCGAGTTCCACTTTCTTTTGCCGACCTACGGTCCTCTCTAGTCACATTTAGCATTACTGTCAGCCTTACCTAGGTTCACATTCATACTAACATCTACTCGCACGTATTTTAAAGCAGTGTCATTCATACGGCGTTTCAATATTAATCAAATAGAGGCGTGAATTTTCTAGGGTCTTCCTTGACCTTCCCCCACTAACTCTCCCAAGGAATTTCTTGATGATTATATCTTATGCTGTTATCTCTTCCAAAAAAAAAAGGACCCTACTGGTTTGGAAGCACTCGGATCTTGTTTTCGAAGTTACTATGTCGAACGGCACCAAGAAGAGCTTCGATTACATGAAATATGGCGGTTGAAGAGCACTGACACTACAGTCTATGAAGCTTATTCTAGTCTTAGTCTACTCAGTCGAACTCGCTCAGACTCAGATCGAACTGTTAGTCGGAGTTTGAGTGAGTCCGGGTGAGTAATGTTTTGGTGAGTTTGAGTCCGAGCGAGTCTAGCTGAAAGTAATGCTCGTGAGTGCGTGTCCGAGTGTGTCCAGCTCAGGAAAATACAAGTTAGTCTGAATCTGAGGGAGTTTGAAGCTCAAATTATATTTAATGAGTGAGTCTGAGTGAGCTCCACAAGTTTTGCTGACCTATGCCCCCATGTGCAAGCGTCGGGCGTTTTCGATTATGATTTAAAAGAAAACACGGCAGGACAGTGTATAGTTACAGAAAAGTTGTGTGAAGGTTCGCCATCTTGAGCTGTGTTCGTACAACGACTAAATCGCAATTTGAGCACACGAGGTATGTATGAGGCGAGGATACGTGGTATGAAGCTATTCGTAAAATGACGGAAATACAAATGCTTTGTGATAAATTTTATTTGAGAATGAGCATATTACTTCTCATTTGTTGGAATTATTTCGTAGTTATGTCTAGCTTTGTTAGTTTGGCAAGTTGACTGATCTCGTTACCTTCTGTTTGATCTCTCCAACTTGAAAAAAAAAAAGTTCGCTGGTGCGTAAGTAAATGCCAAGTGTTTTTGCTTTTACTTCAACTTCAGCTACATCCAACAGTCATAGGTAAAATGCTGTAGGCTCTACATAATTATAACAAATTCTTTAATTTTTAATCCACTGTCTACATTTTCAACACATTTTAATTCTGCTCAATGCAAACTGGCCGATACCATAAATTTTGTTACATAGCACTATTTGCCTGCTAATGCCTGAATATCTACGCCACCGTTGATATTTGTAGCTGAACATCGGCGTTTTTACACTGGCCAATGGCCTGTCTACAAAGGCGTCAAATTAGCCAAACCACATGCAGGAACATTTGCATGCTGATACAAGAACAAAAGAAAAAAAATGAAACGAGATGATGTGGCTTCACTCTGTTGCGTGCTGTATGCTTGACTTTCAGCACGATATGCTGTTGCCATTCAGAAAAGCAAGCTGAAATAGGGAAAGGGCTACTGCTCTCATGAGACTTAGCACATTTTGTCCCTTTATTGCACACACTTGCATGCATTTCATATTGACAAAGTACAGGTATCATCACCGATTTCTAAAAGCATTACTGGGAGTTGTTTGTGATGTTTCAACCATGCAGCAGAAGCTCGTCTGTTACCCTGAGTAATACTTGTGAGAGCTTCTGATAATTCAGACAAAAAATTAATGGGAGCCTAGTGTACTTCACTAATTCATGCTGATAAAACATAAAACTTCTTCATGTTTTATTCGTTTTGCATTGTTTGTTGTTTCCTTGCCTGTCGGCAATTCAGGGAGCCGATGCATTACTGGTGAACAACTAAGCCAGGATGGAACCGTGGTGAACGATTCACACGCAGAAGTAATAACAAGGAGGAGCTTCCTCAGGTGAGCGAACATCAGCACTCCATGATGTTTATGTGGGAAACGAAGTCAAACTTAGGTCAGCCCATACATTGTAGTTTTGGCTTCACAATGCTTGTGCCGGCAGCGGAGGTCAGCTTGTGTATTCCAGACGGACGCTAAATCTCGTTAAATAGCATCCGGAGCTGTGTAATACTAAGTGGTTCTAAGAGAGAAAAGAAGAGAAAAGTGAGCCCCGTAACTGTCTGCTTCAGGGAGTGACACCTCAATAGTAGCTCACAAGGGGTGGGAGTGAGGAGGGATTAAAAGAATAGGATTAAAGGTATAGAGTCAGCGAGCGAGGACAAATCAAGAGGATAGGAGAGATAGGAAAGGTGGAAAACGGTCACAGGAGTCCAGCATGTAGTAATAAGTTATGGGTTTCTAAATCATTTATACCTGAAACTTGAGTCGACCTTGTATAAAAATTAGAACTAATGTCTTTCCGTTAGAGTTTTCTGGGCAGATAAACAAATATGAAGCAATTAGCAGAGCGTAGTAGAAGTGATAGCATCAGACATTACTGATCTAAGAGTTACATTCTTGCCATTTCCACCACTAAGGTTCGTTGCAATTGTCTTTTTTTCCTTAGAGTTTACTGATGTTATCAATCATAACAGGAAGTAAGTCATTATCTGTAGCCTCAACAGATTTCTTTCGGTTGCAGCATACTATTAGCCCAGTCTGCATGACACTAACGGCACGTTCAGCGTTCCTGTGAATTCGAGCCTTCTCTGTTCTTGGCCACTGCGCTCCCGTTGCGTCCACTGCTTATCAGAAGGGTCTCATTTGCATGTTTATCGAGAGAGTAGTTGGATTTTCATTCCTTCTTTAAATTCCTTAAAGGCAGTGATGGGCACTAATTGCAACACACGTCGTTTCAGGTTTCTATACCAGCAGCTCAAGAGCTACGGGCCGGGGAAGGAGCATGCCATCTTGGAGCCCACGGAGGACGGTCAGCGCATCCGGATCAAACCAGATGTCTCGTTCCACTTGTACATTTCCACCGCGCCTTGCGGCGACGGGGCCCTATTTGCCCAGTACGTCCCTCCAATTCCTTCACCCTTGTTTCTACACTATGTTAAGGGGACACACTGACGAGAAAAACAATTTTTTCACGTATAATTAGTAAATTACCATTCCAAAATTCTTAAAACACCACTCTTATTGTGAGACGATGCTTGGTAAGGGAGAAAACGCGTGAAAATAAAATGTGGGAGGAGGTGCCAGTTTAAGATTCCCACACTAAACACCTTGATGTCATTGATTTTCGCAGCCATCAACTGGGTCTTACATAGTTTCCAATCGATAAAAATGAAGCACATTGTCATCTGCGGGTTGCATAAACCTAACATATAAAGTCAAAAACTTTCATCGAGCCAATGTCTCGAAAATACCTAATTGCATACATTTTGAAGTTTTTACATCACATGCGGAGATTCCAGTGCAATATTTAAAAATGAAACTTGAATCTTGATTTTCTCTGCTAATAATGAAGTTGTTTTGGATTGGGAAACATATAGCACTGGGGTTTTCAGAGTGCATTTTGTCAATTTGAACCAAGTCATTTTTTCTATTTATAGTGTCCTTTTAAGGCGACACTGAAGCGAAGATTTTAAAGAATGTAGTTAATTTCGTCCTTAGAGTGCAAAAACCTAATGTCAGCCTGTAATGTAAGAGCAACAAATCGCGGGCTTATTTTTTTGGTCAAGACAACTGAACTGAAGCCAAATAAAGGAAGATGCGCCTGAATTGTATTATGTGATTATAACGTTAATATATTAGAATAAGAGTAGACAGGAGATCAAACTTCTTTTAGTAGGGACATGCTTCGCATTCAGCACGATTAGCTGAGGAAAAACCAGCTTCGCTGTGCCAAGCTTTGCTGAACTTTGAGCAAACTTCCTTTTTCGTGTGCGTGCGTCTGTCTTCATTTTGGTATCATTGGACCTTTGCTGCAGTCCAAGGGGCCGTTCCGAGGTAAGAGTTCGCTTTTTTTTTTTTTTCTCCAGCACGACGAAGCCAGACGACAAGAACAAGACTCAGGATCAGAACAGCGAACAGCATCACCCACTCTTCACCAAGAGCTGCCAGGGGCTCCTGCGAACAAAGCTGGAAGCAGGTGAGCGTCATTCCAAGAAAACCGCGGAACTAGTGGTGGTCACGCTCCGTGTGGCATTGAAAGCACACCGCATACCTTCTTCCAGGCGAAGGCACGGTCCCCGTGGACCTGACTACAGACTACCAGACCTGGGATGCCATCCTGCAAGGTGAACGACTGCGTACCATGTCCTGCAGCGATAAGATTGCTCGCTGGAACGTTCTCGGTCTGCAAGGGGCTCTGCTCAGCCACTTTCTGCAGCCTGTCTATCTGAGCTCCATCACCCTGGGTGAGTGCGACAGTGCGAATATTCGAGTATTTTTTTAATTGTGTTTGCTATTCGATTCGTACAGGAATCGTACTTTTCGAGCTCGTCGCATTTCTGGAAAGTAAATTTATGTCGACATCCGATTTTTCAAACACCATAGGGACTGCAAAATCGTTCGAGAAATGGAGTTCATGCATTTCTGTTCGACTCGAGTGGTCAAATTGTCACAGCCACATTCGAAATGGCTTTGTCTTAGACTTACCGTATTTGCACGTAAATGAAGTGACCACAAATATGGCCGAGTACTTTTGGTCTCAGTGAAACAAAAAGTATTTTACAATTATTACGCGAAGTGATTCAACTGTAAACAGCAATCAAAAGATGGTCACCCGCAGAGTTTCATGGAACTTTACTCTGTTCGAAAATGTGAGAACTACATGCTGCTCCCATAGCAGCTCATCATAGGTGTCCTGCCGTAGCACCTCATCTTCACTGCCATCAAGGGTGCTCCCAATCGAACAATTCTTGAGGGTACGATGAACGAGCACCTTAAGAATGCATACCCAAGCTTCGGTGGTTCGTCTGCAAAGCATTGCTAGCGAAGCCTGCTTCAGGCATCTGCAGCTCACTTCTGGCACTTGAGACCTCATGATGTGGTCCCTATTTCGGCACTCATCAAGCAACTGTGCTGCCGGGCAGTAGTTTTGGCGTAGGTGACCAAAGCATTTTTGGTGGATGGGCGGAAAACGGAACGAAGCCCTCATGTGTGCAATGGCTTGAGAAGGGTCCGAGGACCGCAAAATGGAGTGTTTATTTTTTTTTATGTTAAACAGGGATCAACAGACTTCGTTTGCACTCACCGCTGTGGTCTTGCACAGGGGTTCTTAAAGTGGATTCCGCAGAACCTAAGGCCCCTCTTCGGGGTCCGCAAGCCACTGTTAAATTTCCATTTGTTCCACACTAGCCCACTTAACTCACTTATGTGGCGATTCAGAGGTGTGATCGATCTAGGGAACCTCCATTATTCACACCCGAGCGTCAGTAAGCACATCTCGGGGGCGTAACAGAAACGTACAAGCTGCACAAGAAGTTCCACCAGCAGTTTGTAGCCAGCCAGACTCCAAAAATGCGACATGTGGCGTCTTAAATCACGTGGGCCCTATATTCAGACCATGCAAATTTCGGCTATTTGAAAATAGTTGAAAATAGGTGCTGTTACGCCTAGGCTTAGCGCCTCTGTTACACTTGGTTGTCCACCTCCACCGTTGGCCCCGCATGCGCTACGCTTAGCCCTCTAGACACGATTGTGTGTCGTTTAACATGAGCAAGAAGGCCAAACCTAGAGCCTACTTCAAAAGTTTTTTTGCGGAATGGATTTTGTATTTCAATTTTAAGGGGGCGGACAGGTCTTTTGTACCAAGAAATCGCGAAAAAAACTTTTTCTTTTCAATGGCATTTTTGAATTCTGCAAGCATTTTTACACCGGCCTGCCAATTTTGAAGCTTTAGAAAGTGATAATTCACTTGTTATATCATTACAAAAGGACTCGTGAGCTCGATTAGCGCAGAATTTGGCGAAAAAACACCATTTTTCGCGACGCAGAGCTACTGTTTGCTGAATGCCATAGCCACGATCTTGGTCTTGTTTAAGGGGGGGCGCGGCAAGTAAAGTGCCGATTTTGGTCAAAATATGCGATTTTCTGATTTATTTTTTTTCGTAATCTTCAGACCTTTAACTTCCTTGTTCTAAAATATTACAGCGAAACGTGCGCTACAAATCCCGCAAATAGTGTTTTTGCCGAGGCTAGTCGCCGAAAAGTGCGAAAAAAAAGCCCCTGAAACGGTGTTGTTCACGCCGCACAAACGCGCCAAGTTGTTGACCGTGGGCCGCCATTTTGGTAGCTTTGGAAAGAGGAGAAAGCCGGCTTCCCGATGGTCGCGGTCTCGTATTTCGCCGAGTGAAAATAAAAGCGCGAGGAGCAAGTAAAAAAACGAAAACGAAGAACGGCAATTGGCTGCGCGGGTCACGTGGTAGCAGGCGCGACCTCTTACTGGTCAAAGCTGCGCCGCGCACCTTGGCAACCTTGGAAGCGCGAGCGCATCTGCGGCCGCCGTGTCGAGAATCATCCGGCGTGCGCTTCGTTTTTTGCCAGTTTGCTGTTTTTGTGATAGTTCGCGTGCTTTTTTTACCAAGCTTTGTTTACATCGGTGGTCTCTTCTGAGTGCTTGCTCATACTGCGGTGCTATGTTGTCGCAAAAAAAGTTCCGGAGCGTCCACAAGTACGGCAAGCGTCGGAAAGCTTGGAACAAAGGGCAGACGACTGCGGCTGCCGTCCCAGTCGCAGTTCCGGACGGAGCATGCTCTTCAAGCGTCACGGAGCCTCTACTCAGACCCTTCGCTGATTGTTGTGAGGCCGAGAGTGTGGAAGGTGCCACATCGTCGTATGTCAGACCGCCGGATGCCGTCGACCGTGATGGACGCTCTCGCGAACCCGATTGCGGTGGCACCGCGTCGGCAGCCGTTGCAACTCCGGGCGTGCGCGCGTCGAACATTCTATCGCGAGTTTCGGCCCAGATTCCGAGCAGTGAAGAAATCGCGCAGCGGGCGCAGACAAGGCGGGATGTTTTGGATGCCGTAGCATCGAAGTCCGCTTCAAAGCGGAAGCTCGAGCTTCTGAACGAAGGCTGCGACGAAAATGACGGCGGTAAGGACTCCACATTCTTCATTGTAAATAAGAAGATGCTGAACGGTCTGCTTTCGTCAGTAAAGTGCAACAAGTGCGACGAAGGGTCGATACGCCTCGAGACTACGCACTGCCTTGGACTCGCGGCGAGGATGGAACTTTTTTGTGACAATTGTGGCATAGTGAACAGTGCGTGGTCGTCCCCGAGGTGCTCCGGGCAACAAAAAACGAACCCCTTTGAGGTAAACGTGCGTGCTTTGAGGGCTGTGCAGTCAGTTGGCAGAAAACAATCTGCCATAAATGACATTTTTTCTGCGATGGACATTTCGCATCGAGCACTGCACCACAAGTCCTACCAGAGACTGCAAAGGAAGTACAGCCACCCTGCCACCACATCAGCTGCCACCCGCATTGAAGCAGAAAGTGCACAGAAGGTGCATGACATTTACAAGGACCTAGGAGGAGTGCCAGGCAACATTGACGTCATTTACGACGGCACGTGGATGACGAGGGGGCACAGAAGTCATATTGGCGTGGGCTGTGTAATCGAGCTGTACACAGGCTTGGTCTTGGACCACTGTGTCCTGTCCAACTACTGCCAAGGCTGTGCTGTTGGCCCCAAGCCTGGTGACGACAACTATGAGGAGTGGCTTGAGAAACACAAGCCACAGTGCCAAAAGAACACCGATGCTAATGCAGGCCAAATGGAAGTAGAAGCAGCGAGGATCATGTTTGAAAGATCGTTTACCAAGTACAAGCTTCGATATATCAATGTGCTCTGCGACGGTGACAGCCGTACGTACCTTGCCCTCACGCAAGACAAAGGTGTATGGCTACATGTTGATTAAGAAACAGGAGTGTGTGAACCATGTGAAAAAAAGAATGGGCACTTCCTTGCGCAACCTTCTTGATGAGCACAAATCCAAAGGCCGAGGACTGAGCATGGGTGGCAAAGGCCGGCTGACGCAGGGCCTTATAAAGAAGTTGACGAATTATTATGGCTGGGCCATTAAGAGCCACCCCAACGATGTACCTGGCATGGAGAGGGCCATCATGGCCACTTATTACCATGTAACATCCACAGACCAGGATCCACACCACGACCTGTGCCCAAGTGGGACTGACTCCTGGTGCCCGCACAATCAGGCATTGGCCAAGGGAGAGCCGCTGCCGCCTCACAAACATAAACTGCCCCCTCACGTGCGAGTGGCACTGCTGCCAATCTACAAGCGCCTCTCGAACAAAGAGCTCCTTGAAAGGTGTGCGCAGGGAAAAACCCAGAACGCTGTGGAGAGTATGAACAGCCTCATTTGGTCACTCCAGTCCAAGAGCCAGTTCGCCTCCCTTCGAAGTGTGGAAAGTGCAGTTGCAGATGCAGTCTGCCGTTTCAATGGTGGCTGCAAGAGTGCGCTGCAAGAGATCACTGCTCAACTGGGCTTCAATCCAGGAGACTGCTCTTTGCGGCGAGCAGCCGAAAAGGATGCCAAAAGGGTAAAGAGGGCTCAAAAGGCGCATTGTTCCACGACAAAGAAGCGCAAAACTGGGTTGCGCTCTACAGAGGCCAAGGCCACAGCATCTCAGGATTACTGCCCAGGAGGATTCTGAGTGTTTTAGGCATGTTGTGAACTTCCAAACAAGAGTGAACTTTCAAAGTCAGTTTTCTCAACTCTTGATTTTCGCCTATGTGCCTTCGCTAGAACATCTGTCATTTTCTAACAAAGACTGATAGAGTCGTTCCGTTTTTTGCACTAGGCTCAGGAGGCCTTTAGCAGTGCAATAAAGCTTTATCTCTCTTCTTACTCATCATTTAAAATTTTTAGAACACATTTTATAATTACTGCGATGTGTGCGCAAAACAACATCCATGTTTTGGAAATTTTATTTATGGTTACAAGAACTAGAAAAATCAACTAATAGCTTCTTTGCACAAATTGATGCTTTGGGAACATAATAATATGAAAAAATAATTTCATTTAGCAATAATTATCTCTTTAAGTGTGAAGAGCATTAATTAGTATAATTATGCTTGTAACTCAAAAAGTACAAGAGATATTTGAAAACGGTTTTCATATTTGGAATCCTCACAATCATCCACATACACACACCAAATTTCATCACAAACAGTACATTAATAAAAAAATTAGTTTTACTTGCCACGTCCCCCCTTAAAAGCGCGTTTCTCCATCTTCTGATTCCCACTCCAGCAACCTTGCTGCGCTCATTGGCTGCTGAAAAAAAGCAACCAAGAAAAAAAAGCAATGTATGCGATGCTATTGGTTTGTGAGTGCACGTGACCATGAGGCAGCCACTTCATTGGCTGATTGGACTCACATCTGTTGCTCGACGCGTCAACAACGTGTTGTGCCGCCGTAACGCCTGTGCTTTGACAGCGTGCTCGCGATCGAAGTTGTTTCAATGCTGGGATCATCGCAAAAGTTTCACACCCGTCATAAGTTCGGTAAAAAAAGAAGAAAGGCTCAGGCGAACAACTTCAAAGCGCACCTCTTGGTGAGTAGCGTCAACGAAGAATGGGATGGGTTGCCCGCCGATGTTTCCGACGCAAGCTTGACGGCCTCGCCAGCCTGCGATGTTCCCAAACCTGACGCATCGCTGGCGCATCCAGCATCGGGACGTGCAGATAAACATTGCGCACATCGAGACTCCACGACCGCCATCTCGTCGGCCGACAGCGAGGGAATTGCCGAAGCGTCCGAGACAGTCGACGGGAAGTTAGGCCTAGTGGGTCCGCCGGCCACCGACCCTTCGCAAAGCAGCGGCCGCGTCCGCCGTGACACAACCTTGCTAACGGAATCGGAGCTGCAGGTAAGGCATACAAAGGCCAATTCGATGCTGCAGGAACTGGCATCGACAGCCGCATCGAAGAGGAAATTTGAGTTATTGAGGAACGACGCACCGGCCGGCACTTAACCAAGCAGCAATGCTTTGTTAAGTGTACAACAAGTACGACGCATACAGTACGACGCACCGGCCGGCGCCGCTCCCCCGGAGCAAAGCGAAGAGGAGGTTGAAGCTGCAGTTGCAGAGGCAGTAATGAAATTCAATGGCGGCAACTTGAGAACGTCAACAGGCATCCTCGACGAACTCCATCTCAACCCCAGCCTCCCAAGCATCAGATGAATGACCGAGAAGGACAGGTGGCGAGTGGCTGACTCAAACCGCGAGCGTGCTTCGAGTGAAAAGCTCCAGCAAGCACTAGAGAAGCGCCACCGCAGTGCTAAGCACCAGTCAGACTATGTTCCTCGTGTATATTAGTATCAAATATGCATTTTCTTATTTTTTATTTTTTTGTATAAAGTGTGTGTTATCTGTTTTTGCCATTTTTCTCAAAATGTGAATTTATGACTGTTCAATCTTGTAGCCTCCATATCTCGGCAGTTGTGGCAGTTAGAACAATAATTCTTTTTGCTATAGAAACCTGTATGTGTGTAAAGTGCAAGTATGGAAATGGAATTTAGAAAACAAGCCTTTTTAATTAACTTATTTATCGAATTTACCAAACCATTTGAAGTAGAGGCTTGATGATAATGAAAGCGCCGCACAATGGTGCAGACTGTGAATTCTCGGATGAAAATTCTGGGGACCTCCATACAATACAGGGCCGAAATTCTGCATCATAAAAACTAGAAAAAAAAAAAACATATGGATTATACGCTGGTTTTAACGGTACGTTCGGCACCAGCCTTAACTATGCAAACTTGCATTGTGTTTGCAGGGGCTATGGCAGGGTCACCCACCAATTTGCAGTTTTCAGCGAAAAATGGAAGTAGAGGTCAATATATCCCTGTGCATACATGAAAAATGGTCTGTAGAAGAAAATGATCTGTAGAAAAATGGTCTGTAGAAGCCCTAGATGTCGCCGGTTACCGTTAACCCTTTTATAAGGGGCACTTATATAAGAGACAAACGAGTATAAGAGACACCAGTGTGCCCGCAGTAAAATGGATTTATGAGAAAATGCATACGAGGTACCCTGCTTATAAGAGACATCTTGTATAAAAGACAAGAATTGCTGATAGGAGCGTGCCTCTTACGAAGGGGTTCAGCTGTATAAACTCCGCCTGCTGCGGGCGACCTTCACATTGCTGTGGCTTCTGTGACTTCTTGCACTGCACGGAGTGGAGCCATCATCTTCTCTCGAAACACTGATTATGATCGTAAATAAGGCCTCGTGGGCCCCCTTTAACCTTGCAAGCACACGTGTTCTTTGCGCAGGTAATCTGTATCACCACGGGCACCTGTCTCGGGCGGTGTGTTGCCGTCTGGAAGGAGAGCCCGGGCTGGACACCCTACTGCCGACGCGCTACTCTTTACACCACCCGACGTTGGGCTGCGTGAGCGGCCACAACCCGCCCCGTGACACCGAGAAAACCAAACCGTACTCCATCAACTGGTGCGTAGGGGACGAGCGCCCGGAGGTTACCAACAGCGGCACTGGCATGCGCCAGGACAGGTGAGCAGAAAGGAGACGTGCATTTATTATTCAGGCTGGTGAGCCGAGTGTCATGGGCATTGAGGGGAGGGGGGGATGTGGCACTTTGGGACCACAATTTGGCCAAAAAAATCGAGTTTTCGTGCACCGTTTTTTTTGTGTTCTTGACATCATTGCACACCAACTTGGAAATTTTCGTGGCCAGATTTCATCAACCTTTATTTTATCATTATCCTACTTGAAAAAATAAAATGAAAGTGGGCATTTTCCTTTACTGAGAGTCTACAGTAATTCAGCGTGACCCCCCGCCCCATTGCATTAATCTCCCGGATTCAGAATCCTTCAACTTGACAGGTATGCATATGCTATTCAAACTTTTTTATTCAAATTTGTTTGACGAAATTGCTATACTCAGCGTGTCACTGTACAAATGAAGACTGTTCGCCTTTGCAGAGTCGAGCGGTGCAGGCACTAAGAAACCTCTCTCTACTGATCTACCACGCCAAATGCTTGCATAGTACAACAAGCATACTAGTAGTACTGTTCTAAGCATACTGAATGCTTTTGTTTTGGTGACATGCGAAGCCCTCCTTCCTTGAGTATCGTGAAAACATCAAGTGTGCTTTGATTGCATAAAGCTTATTTCAATACGTTGGCCATAAAAGCTACTCGCGTGGTCTGGAGCAGAGCCGTGCGAAGAACACCCTGTTGGCGAACGCTCTAGCACGGTACAGCTAGCGGCACGACAGTGGCGGTCGTGACGGCATGAGCTGATTAGGTGACGCACTGCTTGCAACTAGCCCCATGAGGCAGTCCCGTTGGTCTCTTGTTTCAGTCAAATGATGTCAGTTGCCATACAATAAATACCTGTGCCGACACGCGTGCATGTGTCTTGGATGACCATATGTACGTCTATAGAGCGACAATCGTTTTTTGATTGCGGTGTCGTGCCCAGCGACATTGTTCGATTCTGTGAGGGGAGCATGCTGTCTTCCGGCACGCCTGTGCCATGCTCTGATTGAACTGTTGCTCATCGTTGGTGGCGATGTCGAGACGAACCCTGGGCCTACCTTGGAAAACAGGGTCGCCACAGTTTTGGAGGTTGCCGGCAGGCCAGAATACTCAGTGAATTGAAAAGTTTTCGGGAAAGGCAAGATGTGGCTGACCAGCAGATTAAGCAATTGACGGAAAGAGTTACTGCCTTGGAAACCGCAAAGAATGCAGTTGATTCCACTGTACTCGGTTCTGTGCCTAATGAGTCTTTGCGCAATATTACTGATAGGCTACATTCTATAACGATGAGATGTGAGGACGCGGAAAACAGGCAACGGCGGGACAATCTGCTCTTTTTTGGTATAGATGACAAAAACAAAGAAGATTGGGCAACATCCGAGGAAAAAATAACAACTTTCTGTTCTCAAAAACTTGGCATCCCACTAACAAACGACCACTTTGAACGGGTACATAGACTAGGAAAGTACAAGACTGATAAGCAGCGGCCAATCATAGCTAAAATGAGTTCCTTTAAAAACAAACAAAAAGTTCTTTCTGCCGCGCATAAACTAAAGGGTACCGACTTTTCGATTGGTGAGGACTTCTCGCCATCTACACGTTATTGTAGGAAAAAATTAATTGAATTCGCCAAACGCTTAAGGGGGGAGGTGGCTTTGAAAAAAAACTTTTTTATTTGTTGACCTACAGCAATGAAATTTGGCATGCATACTCATAAGTGTTTAGAATAGGGAAATATGCAGTTTCATCATGATAGCTTCAGTAGTTCTCAAGTCACATAATGCTACACGATCCAATTACATGGTCTGCTCGTGGAAAGCCTAGCGCTGCAACAAAACATGCCAGGAAGCTGCGAATGGTGTTGATCTTTAAAGCTACAGGGTATGACACTCTCGGAATTTTTTAATAAGTTCTCTTTTTTTTTTTAGAGATCATAATGGCTGCCGACACACATTGTCAGAAACAATGGCACGGACAAATCATCATCTAGAAAAATAACAGGGCCACAAAACAGAAATTGAAGATTGCTGTACCCACAAGCAGTGTTCAGGGATTCAGGGAAAAAAAACAGAATCAAAATCGGTCCGGTCATTCTCGTGCTACTCTTTCCACGAGCAATGCACAATGTCCAAAACACACTTGTGAGAAAAAGCCTGTCGAAGTTTTCGACAGGCTTTTTTCAATGAACTTTTTTGTTTCTCGTTGGATATTGATGAATATTGGCACAGACACTAAGAATAACCTCACAGTGCTTCCATAAACATCTTGAAGCGATACCACGAATACTTTACGAGAAACAAATTATTTATTCATTGAACCATGTGGAGGGGCTGAGCATAATGTCAAAAAAAAAAAAAAAAACAGTACATTGAGAAAGCTGCGTTTAATGTTTCAACTTTTCTTTACGTCTCTAAGACACCTAAAAATTGTGATTTCAGGTTTGTCTTGTGATATTTGACTTCTTTTCATGATTTACTCTTTTTCATGAGTTACAAAGAACAAGTATGGATTTCAAACCAAGTTCTTTGTATGAAGGAGTGGTGTGATAGGTATGACAGAAAAGATTGTAATTGAATAAAACCATATACTGAAATTATTACACATACTTTTTTTGTGCTGAAGTTGTAATTAGCATAATTAAGTACTTGATTACAAATATTCACTGAACTTTGTTTTATTTGGAGAGAAGTTTATTGCATCAGAAAAATGGATCACACCATGACGGCCTATGCCTTCTTTCTAAATAACAAAGTTATGGGCAGAAGACTGGTGGCACGGGAATTTCTAGCAGTATAATTAATGACACGAAACAGGCATATAAAAATTCGTGCCCCTGATTCACACATGCTCTTTCGCCGCTCTAGCCGTGAAACGCATCATCTTACAGCCATCGTGGAAACTCTAATTTACAGCAATTCATTAGCCTCGGAACATTCATAGACGTTCGTGGCGATATCAAGCACGGCTCCAAGCACGTCAGATCGCATCACAAAAGCTTACTGACAGCACTCCATATGACCGTGGGGTGCGCGGCCGCGTGGACAGTGCAGCCGGCGCGTAATGCACTTGCCGGCGGCGTTCGATGACGATGCGTGAAATGTGTAACTACGAAGACAAAAAATCGGCACGCACTGCACTTGGCATCGCATTTTCGAATGACGACGCGCGAAACTGCTAGCCGCTGTTCCGAGCGATCCTTGGCAGTGAAGGGGGGGGGGGGGGGTGACGAGCTTGACTGTGTTGTCTGCTGCCGATGCGTAAAATGCCCGTACAATATTCAGAGGAGCTAGCGAGTGATGTGGTACATTCCTTGCGAAGAAGCACGTCACCAAGAGTGCGCTTATGCGTCGTTCCTGCCCGCAGTCTCGCTGTCAGCAGAGTTAGGCCTAAAGCCGACTCCGATGCCGCGCCGCACTCGTAGACCGCCGCACGCCCGCTCGTAGTAATCTGATCGTGCATCCGGTGCGGCCACTCGTAGTAATCAGATCGTGCCGCCGCTTACAGCTTCATTGCTTGCGAAGAAGCACGTCGCCACGAATGCGCTAGCGCGTCGTTCCTGCCCGCAGTCGGCGGAGCTAGGGCTAAAGACGACTCCAATGACGCGCGGCGCTCGTAGACCGCGCTGACGCTCGTAGTAACCTGATCGCGTATCCGCTTACTGCTCGTAGTTATATCTTAAGCGTAGTTATATCTTAAGTGATTATCAAGCCGTGAACACGTCACGAAGTGGCGATTTTCGAGAGCCATGTCCTCGCGACGCACAAGCAGCAGACGACAATCTCCCGGAGCGAGCATTGGGCCAATGGCGAGGCGAGCTGAGGCAACATGGCGGCCACGGCCAATCAAGGGCCTCAAAACGACCTTCAAACATTTGCTTTTTGCTCGCTTGTTGTTAAAGGGAGGAGCCAGCTTAGGCGGGAAAGTTAAACACTGAGAAATGCTCTTTCCGATGAGCCCAAGAAGCCGGCTCCCGGCCCAAGTATCGTGAAGCTATAATTTTTTGAAAAACGCCGTTTTCTCGCCATTTCCATAAAAATTTTTGCTACCTAGGTGGGTGAAACAAATTTTCTGAAGCACTTCTGCGCGGTTTTCAGTGTAGATATTTTGGAACCAGAGAGAAAAAGGGTTCCAGAAACGGAAAACCTGAGTTTCAAAAAATCGATTTTTTTGCCATTTTTCACGATCCCAAAGCCGCGTCCCCCCTTAAAAAAGCTAATAAAGTTGTCAGTGGACAAACTGCGCATTGATGACGAGACCTACATGTATGATCACGCAACGGATTCCGTTGTACTTCACAAAACATAGCAAAGAAAGCATGCGCACGCAACGGGACCTAAGTGTTCAGATTACTATAACAAGTCACCATTCATGCAGTTATGTTTTACTAACGTACGCAGCCTTATACCCAAACGCGATCAGCTTTGCTCGTTCTTAGAAGATAGTAACCCTGACATTTTAGCAATAACAGAGACTTGGCTTCATTCTGATATACCCGATCAAGAGCTTCTCCCCGATAACAGCGCCTACAAGATATTTAGGCATGACCGCGATAAAAAAAGAGGCGGTGGCGTTCTACTAGCTATTAAGGGGGGGCGCGGCAAGTAAAGTGCCGATTTTGGTCAAAATATGCGATTTTCTGATTTATTTTTTTTCGTAATCTTCAGACCTTCAACTTCCTTGTTCTAAAATATTACAGCGAAACGTGCGCTACAAATCCCGCAAATAGTGTTTTTGCCGAGGCTAGTCGCCGAAAAGTGCGAAAAAAAAGCCCCTGAAACGGTGTTGTTCACGCCGCACAAACGCGCCAAGTTGTTGACCGTGGGCCGCCATTTTGGTAGCTTTGGAAAGAGGAGAAAGCCGGCTTCCCGATGGTCGCGGTCTCGTATTTCGCCGAGTGAAAATAAAAGCGCGAGGAGCAAGTAAAAAAACGAAAACGAAGAACGGCAATTGGCTGCGCGGGTCACGTGGTAGCAGGCGCGACCTCTTACTGGTCAAAGCTGCGCCGCGCACCTTGGCAACCTTGGAAGCGCGAGCGCATCTGCGGCCGCCGAGTCGAGAATCATCCGGCGTGCGCTTCGTTTTTTGCCAGTTGGCTGTTTTTGTGATAGTTCGCGTGCTTTTTTTACCAAGCTTTGTTTACATCGGTGGTCTCTTCTGAGTGCTTGCTCATACTGCGGTGCTATGTTGTCGCAAAAAAAGTTCCGGAGCGTCCACAAGTACGGCAAGCGTCGGAAAGCTTGGAACAAAGGGCAGACGACTGCGGCTGCCGTCCCAGTCGCAGTTCCGGACGGAGCATGCTCTTCAAGCGTCACGGAGCCTCTACTCAGACCCTTCGCTGATTGTTGTGAGGCCGAGAGTGTGGAAGGTGCCACATCGTCGTATGTCAGACCGCCGGATGCCGTCGACCGTGATGGACGCTCTCGCGAACCCGATTGCGGTGGCACCGCGTCGGCAGCCGTTGCAACTCCGGGCGTGCGCGCGTCGAACATTCTATCGCGAGTTTCGGGCCAGATTCCGAGCAGTGAAGAAATCGCGCAGCGGGCGCAGACAAGGCGGGATGTTTTGGATGCCGTAGCATCGAAGTCCGCTTCAAAGCGGAAGCTCGAGCTTCTGAACGAAGGCTGCGACGAAAATGACGGCGGTAAGGACTCCACATTCTTCATTGTAAATAAGAAGATGCTGAACGGTCTGCTTTCGTCAGTAAAGTGCAACAAGTGCGACGAAGGGTCGATACGCCTCGAGACTACGCACTGCCTTGGACTCGCGGCGAGGATGGAACTTTTTTGTGACAATTGTGGCATAGTGAACAGTGCGTGGTCGTCCCCGAGGTGCTCCGGGCAACAAAAAACGAACCCTTGAGGTAAACGTGCGTGCTTTGAGGGCTGTGCAGTCAGTTGGCAGAAAACAATCTGCCATAAATGACATTTTTTCTGCGATGGACATTTCGCATCGAGCATTGCACCACAAGTCCTACCAGAGACTGCAAAGGAAGTACAGCCACCCTGCCACCACATCAGCTGCCACCCGCATTGAAGCAGAAAGTGCACAGAAGGTGCATGACATTTACAAGGACCTAGGAGGAGTGCCAGGCAACATTGACGTCATTTACGACGGCACGTGGATGACGAGGGGGCACAGAAGTCATATTGGCGTGGGCTGTGTAATCGAGCTGTACACAGGCTTGGTCTTGGACCACTGTGTCCTGTCCAACTACTGCCAAGGCTGTGCTGTTGGCCCCAAGCCTGGTGACGACAACTATGAGGAGTGGCTTGAGAAACACAAGCCACAGTGCCAAAAGAACACCGATGCTAATGCAGGCCAAATGGAAGTAGAAGCAGCGAGGATCATGTTTGAAAGATCGTTTACCAAGTACAAGCTTCGATACATCAATGTGCTCTGCGACGGTGACAGCCGTACGTACCTTGCCCTCACGCAAGACAAGGTGTATGGCTACATGTTGATTAAGAAACAGGAGTGTGTGAACCATGTGAAAAAAAGAATGGGCACTTCCTTGCGCAACCTTCTTGATGAGCACAAATCCAAAGGCCGAGGACTGAGCATGGGTGGCAAAGGCCGGCTGACGCAGGGCCTTATAAAGAAGTTGACGAATTATTATGGCTGGGCCATTAAGAGCCACCCCAACGATGTTCCTGGCATGGAGAGGGCCATCATGGCCACTTATTACCATGTAACATCCACAGACCAGGATCCACACCACGACCTGTGCCCAAGTGGGACTGACTCCTGGTGCCCGCACAATCAGGCATTGGCCAAGGGAGAGCCGCTGCCGCCTCACAAACATAAACTGCCCCCTCACGTGCGAGTGGCACTGCTGCCAATCTACAAGCGCCTCTCGAACAAAGAACTCCTTGAAAGGTGTGCGCAGGGAAAAACCCAGAACGCTGTGGAGAGTATGAACAGCCTCATTTGGTCACTCCAGTCCAAGAGCCAGTTCGCCTCCCTTCGAAGTGTGGAAAGTGCAGTTGCAGATGCAGTCTGCCGTTTCAATGGTGGCTGCAAGAGTGCGCTGCAAGAGATCACTGCTCAACTGGGCTTCAATCCAGGAGACTGCTCTTTGCGGCGAGCAGCCGAAAAGGATGCCAAAAGGGTAAAGAGGGCTCAAAAGGCGCATTGTTCCACGACAAAGAAGCGCAAAACTGGGTTGCGCTCTACAGAGGCCAAGGCCACAGCATCTCAGGATTACTGCCCAGGAGGATTCTGAGTGTTTTAGGCATATTGTGAACTTCCAAACAAGAGTGAACTTTCAAAGTCAGTTTTCTCAACTCTTGATTTTCGCCTATGTGCCTTCGCTAGAACAATAGTCATTTTCTAACAAAGACTGATAGAGTCGTTCCGTTTTTTGCACTAGGCTCAGGAGGCCTTTAGCAGTGCAATAAAGCTTTATCTCTCTTCTTACTCATCATTTAAAATTTTTAGAACACATTTTATAATTACTGCGATGTGTGCGCAAAACAACATCTATGTTTTGGAAATTTTATTTATGGTTACAAGAACTAGAAAAATCAACTAATAGCTTCTTTGCACAAGTTGATGCTTTGGGAACATAATAATATGAAAAAATAATTTCATTTAGCAATAATTATCTCCTTAAGTGTGAAGAGCATTAATTAGTATAATTATGCTTGTAACTCAAAAAGTACAAGAGGTATTTGAAAACGGTTTTCATATTTGGAATCCTCACAATCATCCACATACACACACCAAATTTCATCACAAACAGTACATTAATAAAAAAATTAGTTTTACTTGCCACGTCCCCCCTTAAAAAAACACTGTCATCCTTTTGCGTCAATATAGACTCCACTATTGAAATTGTATGGACTGCATGTATCACATCAGCAACAAAAATATTGATAGGTGTCTGCTATCGCCCTCCCGACTCTGATAACTCGTTTGTAGAAGAGCTGCGCAAAAGCGTTGATTTCGCGATTCGGCAATGCTCTCCTGATAATATATACTTACTCGGCGACTTTAATTTTCCCCAGATTGATTGGTCTCTCCTAACTTCTACCTGCCACAAAGCAATGGAATTTGTAAGCCTAACCCTAGATTATAACCTGTTTCAAGTTGTCAAGGAACCGACTTGTGGTACAAACATTTTAGACTTAATTTTAACTAATGCTCATGAGACTGTTAGTTCTATTCTGCACGTAGATGGTTTCAGTGACCATAAGCTACTTCAAATAACACTTAGCCTCCCAACCCACGTTTTACATAGCACTGTTAAAAAAATTCGGGACTATAACAGAGGTAATTACGAAGGTATAAATGATGAATTGAAAGCTTTTTACGATCAGGTTTTTCTTCCATCTTTCCCGTACCGATCAGTCAACGAAAACTGGATTCTCTTCAAAAACAAAATCATTACTTTGGTTGATAAATATATTCCTCTAATTTCTATCTCTAACGACTATAAAAATCCCTGGTTTAACAAAACGCTTAAGTCTCATAGATCAAGGAAGAAGCGGCTCTACAAAACTGCAAAACGCACTTCGAGCCCTTCAGATTGGGAAAAGTACAAGGGTTCTTTGAAAGAGTACTGCTCTCTTGTAAGCAAAGCAAAATCTAAATATTTTACACACGATTTACCTTCCATGTTAAATACTAATCCGAAATATGCCACTATCAGATGTAGACAGCGCTTCAGTGTTGAACTCATTTTTTTTCATCTGTGTTCACGTGTGAAGATCATTCCAGAGTGCCAGAAGTTCCAGAGTTTGATTATACATTCATGGAACCTATTGCCGTCAGCACTGAAGGGATTGCGAATCTTATTGGAAAACTTAGATTATCAACTTCTTCAGGCATTGACAACATTAATTCTAAGGTGCTCAAAAACACTTCATTATGCTCAAGTAAAATCCTGTACCACATCTTCACGCAATCTTTATCAACAGGACAACTGCCGGCTGATTGGAAAATAGGTAAAGTAGTTCTCTTATTTAAAAGTGGCAATAGATACTCACCAGAAAATTATCGCCCCATATCACTAACATGCATTTGCTGCAAGATGCTTGAGCATATCATTTCTTCGCACATTTATTGTCATTTGGAAACCAATAACTTCTTTTTTGAGAATCGGCATGGATTTAGGCGAGGTTTTTCTTGCGACACCCAATGACTGGAATTTACCACTGATCTTCACTTCAATATGGATAATAATTTACAAACTGACTGCATTTTCCTAGATTTTTCTAAAGCATTCGACCGTGTACCTCATTCCCATCTGATTTAAAAATTAACAGAACTTCGTTTAGATTCGCTAACCTTATCGTGGATCCGTAACTTTTTGTCTTTTCAAAAGCAGTTCACTCTGGTTAATACCTCTTCCTCTCCAATTTCCGATGTCACCTCCGGAGTGCCTCAGGGTAGCGTCTTGGGGCCACTACTTTTTCTAATCTACATTAATGATCTTCCAACTAATATTTCTTCGTCAATACGGCTTTTTGCTGACGATTGCATTCTATACCGTTCTATAACTAGTACCGATGACCACCTTGCTCTCCAAAAAGACCTTAATCTCATTAACAACTGGTGTGGTGCATGGCAAATGACTTTAAATTTATCAAAATGTAATGTAATATCCTTTAGTCAAAAAAATTAACTGTTGAATTTGATTACTCCATAAATAATTCCAACGTGTCACGGTCGTCTCCGTATAAGTACCTCGGCGTTCATTTCACTTCGAATCTTACTTGGGCGGCACATGTAACCTACATATCTGCAAACGCATCAAGAACACTGGGATACTTACGTCGAAACCTACGAAACGCGCCAAATAACGTCCGCAAACAAGCTTACTTAACCTTTGTTCGCCCACCGCTGGAATTTGCATCACTCACATGGTCCCCCTTCCAAGCCTATCTCATTAACCAGCTAGAAGCTGGGCAAAACAGGGCGGCACGGTTTATTTCACGTATTTACAGTCGCCCGTCGAGCGTCACACAAATAAAGCATGACTTTTCATTACAGCATCTAGACATACGGCGCACAGTTGCCCTCCTGTCTTTGCTTCATAAATATATTCACGAGTCCAGACCACCACCCTTCCCACTAACGGCACCATTGCGCCTGTCTAAACGACTTCACAATCAGCGAAGCATCACACGCATCTTTGGAAAAACAAAATCATTCAATTAATCGGCTTTGCCTCGCGCCATAGCACTCTGGAATGACCTACCCGACGTCATTGTCAATTTAACTAATCATGAAAATTTTCGCGAGCAATTAATGATACATCTATCTCAATAGCATTGTATAACCTCCTTGATTTCTGTTTTTGTTCTTTGTGCTTTTTTGCGGCTGGGAAATTCTTGTTGTTGCTTGAAGCCCCTCTTTGTCATTTGTGCAACCACTGTTATTAGTTCCAGTGTTATTACTTGCTTTGTATTTTTATTAGTTATTAGTTGCTCTGTAGTTGCTTTGCTTTGTAGTTGCTTTGTATTGTGACAGAAGTATCACCCACTAGCATTCTTTCCTATGTACCCCCCTTACTCTATGCTCCGTAATAGAGCCTGTAAGGTATTTTTAAATAAATAAATAAATAAATACACTCATGTCATTCGCTGCGTGTTCTGGACGCTGCAATAGTTTTTATCTGCTCCTTTGCGTTGCCCCTGTGCTCTATTGGATGCTCTTCTGAAAGAGGTGGAATCTTTTCTGCGCTTTGTCAAAAAGAATGAAAAAAAGTTGTAGTGGGTAGTCGCCCAATTTTTGCTGTGGTGGAGCACTTCGTCAGGAGATGCAGATTGGTACCGGGAAGTTTCTGTGTGTTACTGTTAAGTGTCCAGCCTCGGGAGACGCTCATTACCGAGATTCGGCTGTTATTTGGAAAAAGTGGTTGACGGGAGGTTTGCAGTTTTGCACTTGTTGTGCTGCCGGTAGTTTTCAATATGCATGTTACCAAAAGCTGTGCTTTTGCGTAGAGCTTCTATACTGATGTTCGTATCTTGTGATGTGGACATGTAGATTTACACTAGTTCGATATGTGTCGGTGCAACTTTGCTTATAATTGACTCTACGGTGAAGGATAGCATGAGAAACGGTTGAGGAAGCAACTAGAGCACCGCACAATATGGGCTCTATGCTGGCATAGTTTTAGGACCCACTGCACGTGTGCACATTGCCTGTGCCACAGTTCCAAGAGAGTGCACTCCGCATGTGCCACTCGTCCCACTGTTCGTGCTTTACTTCTGAGCTGCCTGCGACACGACCCATGGTTAGTCTGCTGCTGCAGCGGGGAAATGAGCCACCCGTGCTATGGCTCAGCGCCACTGCCGTTGTGCACCAGGTGGCATTTTAATCAATGGTGCTATTTTTTTCCTTCCCTTTTTCTTTTGCAGGAGCGGCACCAACCTCGAGTCCCGCGTGTCCAAGGCATCACTGTTCTCACTCTTCAAGGACACCTGCGAGCTGCTTGGTCGTGATGACCTGCTGTGCAAGACGTACGGCGAGACCAAGGACTCGGCGCTTAGCTACCAGGGCGCCAAGAAGGTGCTCTTCGAGCGCTTCCTCAAGCTCGACCGCGGTCGTTGGGTGCGCAAGCCACCCGAGGAGGAGATGTTTCACTAGGATGTTCCTCGTTTGTTGGCATTTTCTTTTTTTTTGTTGATTCTCGCGCAAAATTACCCTCACTAGTTTTTTCTTCTACCCCTTCCCTGCTGACTACATGTCGGTTCACGTTGTATTGTTGCCATTATTTGTCGCAATTTTTTTTCCCTCAGTTCACGATTTTTATCTCTACTCATTGCCGCCACAGGCGCTCATCGTCGCATGGCCATATTACTTCCGTCATCACTCGCACCATTCCTCCACGTTCATTTTACACTTTGCGACGTGTTCAGAAACACACACTCTTTGCCGGCATGTATGCTCGCTTTCTACCCTCTCCGTTTCCCTCCAAGCAAATTCACTAATCTACGTGTAATTCCTCGAACTTGCCCACAATTCTAGCATTCGTTGAAGGCATTCTGCTACCCCTGCCTTGCTTGCACCGCATTTCATCCTGCTGGTTTCTCCCACAGCTTTGCTATTTGTTTCCTTTGTTTGGTTTTGGTCCGGAAGCACTCGAACCTCGAACTGTCTCAGGTAGGAGGTCACATGCCAACGTTTGTGGAGGGAACATCCAAAGAGCCAGAACTTTCTCCTGTCGGTCTTTACACTGGCATACCGCAAGAGTGCTCATCTTCTACCCGCTGCCATACTTTTTGGCCCTTTTACGCTGGCACCTTGGGAGACCCGATTTATCTGGATGAACGATTCCAACGAGAGACACCTGTGCGAATTCTGGGGAATTGAGCGGTCATCAGTGTGGTGCGAGCGGAGAATTGTCTTATTGACTTCACCTAATATTTTCGTCGGTATGCTTAGCACGTGCATGTGTCTGTTTTTCATAGAGGACGAAGAAATTTTAGAAATGCGCAGTGTAAGGAAGTTCATTTTTGCACTTTTCATTGCACTAAAAAAATATATACAGTAGACTCGCGATGATTTAAACTCTGATAATTCATACTTTCTGTTAATTGAAACAAAATTCAGTTTTTTGGTGGACCATCTATTTTTTCAATGTATTTAAAACCTCTTAATTCAAACTCCATCAGTAGCCTAATTCATACTTTTTTGTAGGTCCACCAGAAAATATCAGCTGCTTTCCCGCTACTATTTAAAATTTTGTGTGCTTACATAATCGTAACAGTCTAAAAATGAAAAACACTGGAGGCCTTCAAGAAAAAAGGCTTGCAAGTAAACAAATGTTTTAAATGAAGCACACGCATGGTAAACTGTAATGCTTCTCAACTGGTATAGAAAGCTTTGTGCTGAAGGCACATACCTGTAGCAATGAAGCAGTTGGCAATAAAAGATTTCTCTAAAAGGTCTGACCAGCAGTAAATGGCCAATAAACTTGTGGACTCTACACCTCTGCTATCTGTTCACTGCGTGCAGTTAGGGCTTGAAAACACTTTAAAAATATTTAAATGTGATAAAATCAACGTCTAATCATAATGCATGTTGTTACCTCACCCAGAATTCATCTATCTGAGAAGTTCTGATGATTAAAAATTCTTCATAATTCAAACAAAATTCAGAGGTGCCTTCGAGTTTAAATTAACGAGAGTCTACTGTATTTGTTGCATGCCCTCTACAAATTGTTCTTATGTGAAATCATAGCGCTAGGGTTGTTCAACTGCCCCCTCTTTTTTGTTTGTTTGGTTTTTTCATAGATGTTGCGTAAGTGATGCAGATGGATATCGTGAGCTCCTCTTTTTATATCATGGGCTTGTTTTGGTAATGTTTACGGTAGCCGTAGGGGGCACTTTGTTTGCTGTTGTGTTTTACTACAACACATGCCTCCATAAACTAAAGTGAGTTGTCCGCAGTCACGCGGAAGTTCACCGGCCACTCTCAGTAAAAGAAACAGTGTCGTCGTGCTGCTTTTCTCCACTATTGGATGACACAGCTATCTCGTTTGCGTTTGAAAAAACGCACTTTTTTTATGCAGCCATGCATATGTTACCTCCTGCTGATATTGATTACTATCCAATCTCGATAAACTTATCAATGTAATTTATTATCTGCCTCTTTTACACCACTCACTGTGTGGACCCGGTACGTTAAAGCCCGTGGTCGACATAGCCAAGATAGTGTTTCTTCGAGGTCAAAAGTACAAAGACGAATGAGATGGGCCATGCGTAAGCACGACAGGCCCCGAACGGTTTTTGCCTGGTGCACTCTACAAGCCCGGCATGCCTCGCATGTTTTTGTTGTCGGAACGGGCTAAGCTGTAGATATCGTAGCTCAGTTCGCAACCTAAGTCTCATTCGTGGGGCGAAGCTGGGAAGCTTTCGCACTTTGTCAAAGTGTTAATGAGGGCTCATTGTACTTCAAGATATAGCCCTGGAAGCTTCTTTCTCTTTTCCAGTGAGGAGTTACTTGTTGAAAGGCGCCGCATGCATCACTCATGCAGGAGCTGCAGTGCATTATGGGATGCAGATTATTATTATTATTATTATTTTGTTGTGTTTGTTGCCACAATCTTGGGCCCCATTTAGTTTTTTTTTTCTGTTCCCTCAAAGTCCAATATTTTTCTCGTACTGTCGCATGCGTCGTGTTGGTGATACTATGCTGGCTTCTTTTCAGCTGCATTGTGCTGTTCACGAAAGAGGAACGACATTTCTGACCATGACCGTGTGTTTTCCAGTGGGGCGAAGTGAGTGATGTTTGTTGCTTGTCTGCTTTCGCTTCCTCGATCTTCCTTTAAAAATTTCACCCAGTTCGTCTTCTGTGCACCTCTCGTACGGCCGACAACAGAGTGTTGTTCCGCTCGAACACAATGTGAACACGTCCTTTCCCTTTCTGCAGGTGTCACGAATGGCACGCTCTGTAAAAGAGCTCCTGTCATTGCCTAAGGCGATAACTGGTTTCGTCTGTTCATTATCATTTGCCCACCTTTTTTTTCCCCACATGCTGACGTGGCATGCCGAATGAAGTTGTCTGTAATTGCAATTTCTTTTTCATCATCTCTTCAAGTCATATGTATATATTTGCTTTTTTCTTTAATTGCAGCGCAGCTATTTCACATTATGTATGGTCATTATGCTGTCACAGTCATTACGTTCTGTTGCCATGTCTATTCATTCGTAAAGTCGTCTTGCAAGCTGTTCAGCATAGGTGTCACCCCTATGGCGTCTTGTGTGTGTGTGTGTTTTTTTTTTTTTTCATATATGTCACTCTCACATTGCATTCTTTTCTTTATTATTATTATTGTTGTAGTCTCATCTATGCCATTTTAGTTTTTGCAAGAGTCGAGCAAAGACACCCAATTGTGCGGGGTGCATTTCGAAGGCAACGTGTTGAGCCCCGCATTTTTTAATGCCTGCTGGTTCACGAGACCCGCATGTATTGTCACGTTGTACATAGGCGCGGTGATGTCGAGCATCGCCTTCCTGTTTTTAGTTGACGCATCTCCCGCACCGTCGGAACAGGCGTTTGACCCTCATTGTACGTGTCTGGCGCTATTTCGTTGGACCTGTGCAGACACCTCCCACACTCATCCGTGGCATTGTTGGCATGATCCATCTTTTTTTATTATTATTATTCTGGTTTTGATTCCCGCATTGACTTTCTCTTTTTTTTTTTTCCAGAGCGTTGTTTTTATGTACTGTTGCTTTCGATTTTTGCTCTGAGCTCACTGTTCAAGAAATGTGCGCTGGCAAGAATTTTTGCAGCATTCATTGTCTTTCTTTGCCTTTCCCCTCATCAACTGCTGCAGGCATGATAGCTGGTCTTATGACTAAATGCAGCACCTTTATTACGCAGCGATGCTTTCATTTTCACTGAACTCAGCGCCCAGTCTGATTCAGTGTGGTCTGCTCTTGTTTGCTGTATTGAAAGAGTGTGATTGTCTGAAGTGCTGTGACAGTCTACATTTTTTTAGGCTGGACAGTGTGTTCACCGACGCTGAATGCGCATTTTGTGTTGTAGCCTCTGTGTTTCACTCTGTACGTACACCTTTTTTGCTTTTTCTCCCGCGCCGATACCCTTCGGACGCACTTCTACAAAATAAGCATAAGTCAAAACAGGATGTGCCAAAAAACAAACAAAAAAGACGAGCAGAGAGATAGATGTGCAGAAGTGTCCCTTCTCAAGGGAGAGAGCAGTCTCACCATGCGATCCTTTCAGAGCAAGGATTTTGGCGCGACGCTATGAAAATGAGAGTGAATTGAGGCGACCACCGCGGTCGCAGTCTGCGTGGTTGCGATCACCGAATGCACCGTGACAGGGGCGCAGTAGAGGACAGAGAGAGGTGCGTGGTCTGGTCGGCCGAGAAGGCAAGCATCATTTTGTCGGAGTCCTGGTACGTGGCTCCCGACAAGATGGTGCCACCAATTCCCGTCTGCTTGTGGAAGGCCTGGCGCGCTGCCGCCGTCGTGTTGCCGCATGTGCAGCGGGGAACAGCACAGGGCACACACCACGACAGGCGTGCGCTACGATGGCTGCCGCCACTGGCCACGACCTCACTTCCTTCGCCGTATCCGGCGACGTGCAGGGTCGCTGTGAGCAGAAGTCGCCGACGACTGCCGCCCGGCCAGTTTCGTCGGCGTCCAACGAGGTACGAGCAATCGTACAAGCATGCACGTCGGGTGGGGGACTTTGTGCCCCATGGTACACGCGCTTTTTTTTTTTTTTTGCGCTTATCGCATGCACTCCGTGCACATGAAAAACGGTCGGACAGCAGCAAGATGGGCTGTGACTGAGTCGTCGGTGCGGAACGCAGGCGGTCTGGACCTAACATACTTAACAGCGTTAGCGCGGACCTTTCTCCGAGGCAGCAGCAGCCATCTCTGCTGGAACGCTCGAGCGTATCTCTTTAACTCTCCACTCACCCGCACCCTTCTCTTGTGTCGTGTGCACGTGATGTCTGTGAATGCTGCTCATGTTACCGGTACGTGCGTGCCCGGGCAAGGCACACATGTGCGTTCTGGCTCTATTTAACCTGCTTGTTAGTTGCACGTGTAGCGCTGCGGCCGCTTTCCCATTTGGGTTAGGCGGGCCCTGTCTGTAGGCATAATAAGTGCACCAGTAAGCTTTGTATCCTGACACTGTATTCTTTCGTCGGCCGCTGGTTACGTTTCCCTCACCGTTGACTGCTTGCGAAGAAACTGCTTTTGGTTTCCACAATCGGCAGTCTAGGGACTTACTCCCATTGCTCATTGAGGCACCAAGTTCAGCTTCCTTCGATGGCAGTTTTCATGCTGCATCGTAATCGAAATGCTTGGTTCGCCTTCTGCAGTGGTTGAGTGGGCTCGCTTGGGCTCTGGTTGAGGCAAGGCTCCTAGCAGAAACGGCGGAGCCATTGCCTTTTGGCTCCACCGCACCGTCAAATAGACAGTGTCGACAGGCATTCCGTTGCTTTGCCACATCTCAACAGAATGGTCGAGGCTGTTTGTGTGTAGAGCCTAGTTGCCTGCTAGCACTGGGAACCTTAATCTTCTTCCTCGTGAGGAGTCTAGACTCTCTTCACTCTATTTATCTTTCTCGGTAGTTTTTATCGTTTTTATTGTAGCTTGTGAACGTAAACCAATCTCGTGAGTGTGTAGTAAGCTCGAACCTAAGCCGACCTAGGGCCGACGTCCGCGACCCCTGTGTAGTTGCGGACAGCGGCGATAGATCGTCGCGTCGTTGTAATCTAGCGAAAGCGCGATTTAGGAAACAAGGTTCACTGTCTTCTCGTCTTGTCTGTGCTTTTGTGTGCGTCTTAACTGCGCGTGTACTCTTGCTCGGAAGAGGAAAAAAATGCGAATAAGGGAGACAAAACCACTGAAAGCGTAAAACGAAGAACTTGGTTTCGGCATCGTCGTCTAAACGTTTGGTTGGTGTTGTTTTTCCTTGGTTTCCTTCCGGCATCCGCATTTTTTGCTGCTGGCTTGATTTCTCGTGGTACCGTACTCTAGCGACGTTCGGCCTTTTTCTTACGCGTTTCGTTCTTCAGACACCTTTTCTTGCTTCCTCAGTTTCATTGCGGAAGGTTGGGAGACGGGTCCGCACGCCGTGGCAGTCGGGCACCTTTGGCAGTCCCCGGTGTGAAAAAAAGCTTTGATTTTTCTCTTTCACGTGGCCCACAGCCGATTCGGTGAATCAAGAACACGAAGAGGCGTGAAGCAGCGCACGCACGCACACTTGCTGCACATTCGCACTGCGTGGACTTCGTGGCATGGAGGCCAGGCAGCGGTGACATGTGCGCCAAGGGTGAGTGAAGGAACGGAGTCACACCTTCCCAACTTCGAGAAGCCGTCGGCAGTGCAAAACAACCGCCGGGTCAAAGAATCTCAAATTGTCCCCGGGATGAAAGGCCACTGCGCGGAGTGTAGCTAATGGGACACGCCCGGTGTGCTTACGATGCTCAGACTTGTCGGCATACTTGTCTCATGTGCCGTTGACTGGGGGCGGTGATACACACATGCGACGGTAGTCATGTTGACCTTCTGGCCTTGTTGACTTAGTGTTTCGGCCATGTGCCCTGTTGCATTTCTCGGCGCGAGCAGACATCACAAAAGCGGAGCACATGTCACTAGCCTGAACTTGCTGAAGTGTGATCAATGCCAAAAAGCACTTTCAGTGAACAAGCTGGCACACGAATAAGCAACACGTGCCAATCACAAAAAACGTTGAGTAATGGTGGGATGGCTGAAGTTGGAACCACCAGATTTGTGCACAAAGCTAACAGTCATGAAGCCCCATTCACCTTAGCATTGAAGTGGCACTTCAGAGAATGTCAATTGATAGCACCTTACAACTTCACTGGGGCGAAGTGCCGTTAACACTCTGCTTCCATTCTCTGCCTTTCATCCGGGCAATAAGAAAAATTCCAAGATGACTGCCGGTCGCCCGACTCAGGAGACACAAAGCCCGCGTCCGAACCGTGCTGCTGACCTCCCCGTCTCGCATCTTCCCAACAGGAGGCGTGTAGGCGTGGTCGGAACCAAACTCTTTGTCTCTCTTTTTTCTTTTCTTTTCTGTCTCTTTCGCAAAACTGGTATATGCAGTACACATTCCGCAGCAGTGGGCACACCCCTGCACGCTCTGTCGGTGTTACTACAGGCCCTGCCGTCCCGACTTTGCACGAGGGTTCGTTTTCTCGCTCGCACGCCTCTCAAAGTCGCCCGGCGGAAAAGAACGGTCCCTCTGTCTCCTCGTAGCACCTCACGGGGCGTGCAATTTGGAAACGGGGCCTGTGTTGTAACCGATAACAGGAAAGGAAAAGAAAAAAAAAAGATGCAGACGGTGTAAGATGCTGTGAAGTTTTACCTCCCGTCGTCTTCATCGTGCTCCCACCTGTCTTTTTCCCGCTGTCTCTTAGGTTCGTTCCACTGCCTCCCATCACCTCCCCGTTGCTTCTCACTAGGCGCTTAACTTAAACGTCATTATGCTTGTCAACAGTTATGAAATTCGTGTAAAATTATTCCCGCCAGTCTCCCCTCCCGTGTCATGTGTCGTACCCCGCTTTTGTACCATTCTTTTTTTCATGGGTGTCATAATTCGCGAATCTTACTTATATACCGCATAGTGCTCTCCCACCGCACCTTCCAAAGCCCCCAACTCTGGACGTGTGCCAGTAGTGGATCCTGCAATTCATCTTCTTTCTTAATTCCAGACCGTCGCGACCTTTCATAGCCAGGTGGGACGACAGGAAAAGAAAATGACATTCCATAACTGATATGCCTTTAGTGCAAAACGTTTTGCCAGACACACCTGTTCGTCCTGTCTTGGAGGGAATATGAGGAAGCGGCGATTCCAGCTTCGTTTCCTCGACTTCACCGTTTTGTCCCTTCTTTTCTTCCCTGCCTACGTCGTTGAGTCCTCCTTTCATCTTATTTGTAGGCGGCGCTTTGGTTTTTCGAAAGGTCCGTCCCAACATCTGTGGCCCTTCCGTTTTTGTGGGGGGTGTCATTCTCTGTATATATACATATATATATGTACATAGCCATATGTATATATATGTATATATGCGAGCAGATGGGAAAGAGGGGTGGAATTTATGTTACCTTTGTTTTTCGTGTTAACGATTATGTTCGTCATCCCGTCGCATTTTTCGTTGTGTCATCCAGGTCTACTCGTTCTTCAGTGTTCACCTCCTCATGTATCGGGTAAGATATTCCTTGGAACATACCTTTTCAGTTTTTTTTTCTTGGTAGCGGAGATCGTGACAACCGTCCCACTTGCAGTAACCTTCGAATTGTTCGGCCTTGCTTAACTGTTTTTTTCATCCCAAAATCTTTGTGCCCTGACCTGATACGATGTCACTTGGGGACGAATTTTGAACGGTTGTTCTTAAATACCTGCATCTGCGTCACTGAGTACACCGCCGGGTGATTGGCTTTTACAAAAAGGCATGTGACCAGTGGATGTGCACTCTGTACCATCTCGTATTATGCAGAACTATGACCAGTGCGAAACTTTTGTGAACGACAGCTTTATACAATGTGTTGATGAATCGAGCGTTCCGTGGTTTTGTTGAAAGAAACGTTGACACTGGTTAGAATCGACCGAGTGAACGGCTGATGGAACAACTTCAAGAACTCCGTTTGCTCTTCTTGATAAGGGGAACAGTGCACGAATTGCCGTTGTGTTACGGGTGTTTAGAAGCTGCGTGAAATCCATGCTGCTGAGTTTTCACGCCTACGATCAAGGACAAATTTGAGCTTTTGAGCAAAACTGCAGTTGAGCAAGGCTGCTATGATCATCCTACTCGTTGCAGTGGGCGTTTCTAACAGACTTCACTTGTGACTGCATGCATCGGTCACATGCCCCGCCCGCTGTTGTCGCCCTGTCTCATCACAATTGCACAATTCTTGCTTGCAGAGTAATTAACATTCTGGTGTGTTGATTTCTAAATGTAAAACAGTCCTCATAGTCGTGACAGCCGACTGGACATGTTTCACTAGGAAGCCACATTCGTTGACAGTGCCATCGTGAACTTTGTCTAGAACGGTGGTTTCATCTGTTTTTTTTTTTTTTAAGCTGCATCATTGTCAACCTTGCAAAGGGGGTTTTGTGTCAACCTGTGTGAAAACAAAATGGGCGCGTATGGGGCCACCGTCGACACTACCTGGCCCTGCCCCCTTTTTGTGCAGTGGTGTTTTGAGCCATTGTTGGTCTAATCTCAGCGATGCAGCTAGTTGTGTATTTTTTTTTCTTATTAATCTGAACAAATTGAGTGCAGCTGTATGTAGTAGGGCATTTATTGTTGAAAAAAAGTTGGACAATATTGTTGCAGACTGCAGAAAACTAGTACAATATTACTAAAGCCTCACATGTTTTATTTTTTTTACCCTTTGCCTAATTTGCATGTGTTCCACTGATTAAGAAACATATATATCGAGCTGAAAGTTAATCGAAGCGAAGTTTAAAACCTAGACCATGGGACTGTTGTATTGCCCTCCGAAACCTTCACAGCATTTTTCATGACCTGCACATTTTTCCAACTGTGATCTTGTTCTTTAACTTTTTTTTTTGTCAGTTTTAACAGTGTCTGTGTTTTTGTATGCATGTGTGTTGCTAGGTTCTTTTTTTTTTTTATCTCTTAAAACCGAGTAAGAAAGAGAAAACAGGTTTGAAAAAGGTTTTTCCTTGTATCACGTTGGGTTTGTCTCCACCAACCCATTGCAATGCTAGTCATCCAAAAAACAGGACATGGCTGGGACATGGAAAACTGGTGCGAAAGAAGTGTCATCTTTGTTTAACGAATGATGACAGTGTTAGTAAACAACAAGAGAAAAATACTGCCTCTGATTTATGTGCTGTATTTCTCGTAGACCATCCTTGTTTTAATGTTTTTCTACTTTGTGTTCTTTTCATATTTTTTTTAACAGAAAAGAAAGAAATCTCTCTCATGACACGTTTCTTTGTTGCGATCAGGTTTCTCGAGCCTACAGGCTGAAAAAAAAATGAAAAAAGGAAAACACGAAAAAAGGAACAGTTGAAAAGTGACATGTTTGAAAACTGTGTACTAGACTTCAAAAAAAAAAATCCATAGTGTTGTGATATGTAAACTCAATATCCTAATAAAGGTCACAAATGCAGTCCACAGTTTTGTTGATTTTTTTCAGACTATAGTCCTTCTTGGGCCACTTAACGGAGAAGTTTTGGTCTGTCAGTCACACGATTCAGCCACCCAGCCCAAGTTTTAAGCTGTTGCTGAACGCCCAGTCATCTTGAAATGGTGGCTTCGTTTGTACTTGTGAACATTGTCGATCAAAAAGCAAATTATATGCATATCTGAGGCACAAAATCAATACGCAAGTATTAGGTGTTGTGTTCCTTTGCTAGAAAGTATGTAGATACATCATTAGGAGTGATTAGGATCCGTAATTAAGAGTCACCCTAGTGATTCCTATGCTACGGTGAAAATGCGACGCTATGCACGAAAAAGCCCTCTGTCGGTGATAGGTGCTGCCACCTGGCAAGATGGAAATGGTACGAGAACAGCATCACGAGACCAAAACTTTTGTAGTACAGCCAGCAAAGCACACTTTGCAGCGACGCACACATATATGCGGCCAATTTTTTTTTAAGTGCACTTGTTGAAAGCATGAATATGAGTGATGCAATAATACTTCTTTTTTACTCTTACAAACATGGAGGACTTCCTTGCATGGTCTCTTCCATGTATGTAGATGAATTGCTTTTTTTTTTCAGAGTTCATGCGAGTGCTCAGGCGCACCAAAGGTTGAAGCTAAGCATTGTGGCACACAACGCATTTATTTGTTACAAGGCAGGCTTTTCTGGAGTGATATGGTAGTACATAAAAACTAGCATTGTTTGTGTTGCGTCGTGCTAATCTGGCTCACAGTAGAGTTATTGTATATTTTTATTTATTTACATTTCACCTACCTCGCCGTAAGGCATTACGTAGGGTAGGTATAATTGACTACATAGTTTTCAATCGAAACAATAGATACAACGGCGCTCGAGATATTTCAAGAGAAAAAGAAAAACACTCGAATGTTGGTGAGCGAAAACGTCACAGTCATGCATGTGTAAACACCCACACGCTTCGAGACGACAAACCATTCTTAGTGGCAGTGATATTGTCGGCGTTGTTACAAGGAAGAAAAAAAGATTCATTATCAGTTTCATTGACGAGATCATCCGGTAGACGGTTCCATTCCTGCATTGTTTTTACGAAAAAAGAACTACCGAAAGAGTGGGTTTTGTAGCGGTATTCTAATATTTTTCGTGAATTGTCTTGACGGGGCGTGACGCCAGCCGCGTCGCCGTTCCCGGGTGCCCTTTGCGCTCTTCTCAGGGCTTAGTTCCAGAAAAATTGAATATCAGGTGGTGGGGGAGGACATCACCCCCGAAGAGGTAGCAGAAGACCGCGGTTGGCAGTCTGCAGGCGCCAGAAGAGTTGGCGCGCGCTCGGCAGGCGCTAATCCTCATGGTGCTACTTTCAACGAGACGAAGTCGACAACGGCCGAGGCCCCGCGAGGCCGCAACAGTGGCAATAACATCAAGGCTAGGATCATTCGCGCGGGCCGGATGCCCCAGCTCCCCAGGGAGGATACCGAGATCGTGATTCGGCCCCGCGGGGGCCTCAATGTTGTCAAGACCGGCTGCACCGTGGTGGCTGATGCAATCCTGGCGGCCACAAGCACCTGCGCCGAAGATTTGCGGGGCGACACGCTATGCCCCAACGTGCAGCAGAATATTATGGTTGTCAGCACACCTAAAAGGGAAAATGCCAACTACTACGTCAAAGTTCGGCAGATCGTCGTCATGGGCTGAACATACGAGGTCAGTGCCTACGAGGCCGCCCCTCATTTCGCGGGCAAGGGCGTGATCCGACGTATTCCACTTGTCGACAGCCCGAATGATATTGACAGGATCGTAAAGAAAGAAATCCGCTCGCCCTGGCAGCAAAGCGCATAGGCAGCACCGGTACGGTACTCGTCGCCTTCGACGGTCATAGAGTCCCAAACTTTGTACGCTACGGCCCCACCCTCGTGCAATGTTCACTTTACCGCAAGAAAATAGACATTTGCTACGCTTGTGGTCGGCTCGGTCACCGTGCTGATGTGTGCCAGCCCAGGCGACGTCTTATGTCGGGGCTGCGGGGCTTCAAATCCTGACGCACAACACAAGTGTACCCCCAAGTGCAGGCTGTGCGGTGGGCAGCACCTCACGGCTGACAAGGACTGTAAGCAAAGATTCCAGATCCCGTATGTCGTACGACGAAGGCGTTGGGAAAAGTCTCGTGCCACCGATTAAGGCCAAGCCACGGCACCACCATCACCCCCCCCCCCCACGGATGGGCAGGACCTCCAGCAGTCACGTGGTTCCGGGGGCCGTTCCAGGCGACGTTCTCGGTCCCATTCCAGGGGCCGTTCCCGGTCCAGGAGCCGCTCCGGGTCCCGAGGAGGAGCGCGGCGCTACAAGTCTGGGAGCCGCTCCAGGTCTCGATCCAGGTCTACCGGGCGTCAACAGCAGCCTAGCGGGGTGTCAGCGAGAAGCGAGAAGTCGGGCTCTGTAACCTGGGCCGACACGGTCCGAGGAGGGCCAGCTGAGGTACTGTCGGGGTCACTCCCAGAGCACGCGGAGAGTGCGCGGGAGATTTCCCAGCTGAAACGCGAGAACGCTGCGATGAGGGAAACCATAAACAGGCTTATGTCCGAAATTGCCGCGATTAAGAACGCGAGAAATCCACCACCACAACCCGCCGCCGACTGCGTCGCCGATACAAAGCCCCTACCCATGGAAGTGCACAGCACTGAAGCCGGCGACAGCAGCAGTGAGGGTCAAAGTGATCCCAAGAAGAGGGCCGTCGCCTACGAACAGGAAGGTGTAGCGATTCGAGTCAGGTCTGAGCTTCGAGACCCGCTACCCGCGCTCAGTGAAAGCATCAATAAGCTCGGGGAGAATTTCGCCCAACTGCAGATTACCCTGGCCGCGCAAAACGACCGAGTATCCAAGGTAGAGTCCTTTCTCGAAAGCGTAGTGAAACCTGCCCTGACCTCAGCCGCCGTCGTACAACCCCAGCCCGGCGCTACGGGCCCTATCGTTCACGCTATTCTTAGCCAATCTGAGGGCAGCACCAGCCCACAAAAGCACCAAGATGGCCAAGCCAAGTGAGACGTTTCTCATTTGGCAATGGAACTGGAGGGGCTTCCCCAGTAAAAAGGCGTCCTTGCAGCAGTACATTCGATCCTCTAGCGAAAAACCCCTCGTCATTCTGCTTCAGGAAACATTAACCCCAAACGTCACACTGACCGGTTACCAGCCCGTCTCGCGTTATTCTTATGGCCGGGGCGTCTGCACCTTGGTCAGTAACGAGCTCACACACATCTCTCACGACCTCAAAATGGCCAGCAGCAGCGCCGAATATGTCATGACCGAAATTCTGCCGCGCAGCTCGGACCCAAGTAGCATCTTTTTTTCTCAACGTGTTCAGTAGCCCTAAGGACCGACGACAGCGCTTCAGGGCCCTCATAAGGAAGGAAGTCAACCTGGGGGGTCCCAACCCCCTGGTTCTGGCGGGCGATTTCAATGCTCCGCACCACACTTGGGGCTCCCCTTACAATACCAGCAAGGGCGTGGAACTGTGGCAGAGCGCGACTGACATTGACCTGACTCTAATCACCGACAAGGCCTTTCCAACTCGGTTGGGCTCCTCATCCTGCAGAGACTCGACTTCCGACTTGACCTTCATCAAGAATCTCCCCGATGTACAGTGGGCCAACTCGAACATTGACTTAGGTAGCGACCATTACGTCCTGGTGATACAGTTCTTAGTGGTCCGAAAGAGGGCACGGGAGTTTTCTTGGACAAACTGGGACCAGTTTCGCAAAGTCCGCAACGACCGACCACTACCTGCAACCAGGCCAAGCCTCGAGCAGTGGATTAGCCAGCTCAGAGAGGACGTCATAAGTACCACGAAGAATATTAGTACTGGCCTTTCGGTTGAAAACATGGACAGCCGCCTCGCCCACCTGCTCGAGGGCAAGCAGTCACTTCTCGCCCGCTGGAAAGGCCAGCGCCTCAATCGCAGGTTGCGCAAGGAAATCTCCGACCTAAACAAGACCATCGAGAAGCACTGCCGCGTCCTCTCCAAGCAGCAATGGGACGAGGTGAGCAACTCGGTAGACGGCCAGATGCGTAATGGCAAGACATGGAACCTGCTCAAGCACCTGCTCAGTGAGACTAACACCAAAACTAACCAGCGGAACCTACTAGCGCGTGCCATGCACGCAGCCAAGCAGTCCTCTTCAGAAGAGGAGGTTTTGAAGCAGCTGGTGCAAAAGTACCTCCCTGTCGACTCGAACCACGCAACAACGTACCCCGAGTACTCGGGACTGGCCAACACTGAACTGGACGCCGAGATATGCCACGAAGAGGTTCGGCAGGCACTCCACGGGCTCAACGGAAGGTCTGCCGTGGGCCCCGATGGCATAACTAATAAGACCCTGCACAACCTGGACGACCGGTCAATCGACTTCCTCACCGAAGTCATCAACGAGGCATGGAAGAGCGGTGAGGTCCCCAACCTGTGGAAGGTCGCACGCACCGTGCTCATTCGGAAGCCGGGGAGGCCACCCAACTTGGGCAACATGCGTCCCATTTCGCTCACATGCTGCGTGGGAAAGGTAGCCGAGCATGCGGTACTCAATCGGTTGACTCGGTACCTGGAAGACAATGGGCTCTACCCGCACACCATGATTGGTTTTCGGGCCAAGCTTTCGATGCAAAACGCTATGGAGCTGCTCAAGCACCAAGTCATCGACTGCAACACTCGAGACACGCGGGTCATTTTCGGCCTCGACTTAGAGAAAGCCTTCGACAATGTTACTCACTCTTTCGTGTTGCAGTCGATTGCTGAGCTCGGCCTTGGAGTCAGATTCTGCGAATATGTCAAATCGTTCTTGACCCGTAGGAGAGCCACCCTCAGAGTGGGAGACCTTGTCTCCGAGGAGATCTAGCTGGGCTCGCGCGGCACGCCACAGGGGTCAGTGATATCGCCCACCCTGTTCAACCTTGTCATGGTCGGGTTGTCCAAGAGGCTCTCAAGTATCGGCATTAACGACACAATTTACGCGGACGGTATTACCATTTGGTGCACAGGTGGCAGTGACGGGCAAGTCGAGCGCTTTTTGCAGGAGGCCACAGACACCATGGAAGATTATCTCCGTCCCACAGGCCTGAGGTGTTCCCCAAACAAGTCCGAGCTCCTCCTCTACCAAACCACTAGGCGAGGGCCAAAGCCCAAAAACTGGCAGCCGATCTCGAAGAGTGATATTAAGCTCTACACAGGAGATGGCGGCGCAATACCCAGAGTCGACTCCATTCGGGTCCTCGGCATGACCATCGAGTCCAATGGTTCCAACGGCAAGACTATACTCAAGCTCGCTGCCAAGACGGATAATGCGGTTCGGCTGGTTCGGCGGGTGGCCAACCGCTACCAAGGCCTCAAGGAAGACAACCTAATCCGCCTGGTCAATGCCTTCGTGCTCTGCCACTTTTCATATGTCGCGGCCATGCATAATTGGCAGCGTGCCGAGCATGAAAAGATCAACGTCTTGCTCAGAAAGATTACCAAGCGGGCCCTCGGTATCCCGATCAGGACGCGCACAGAGCGCCTGCTCCAGCTCGGAGAACACAATACGTTGGAGGAGATTGCCGAAGCGCAGGAGCGGGCCCAGCTCGCGCGCCTTTCGAGCTCCCAGACCGGCAGACATATACTCCGAGAGCTCGGTCACTCTCCGGCTGAAGTGGACAAGAAGATGAGACAGGTGCCCCGTGAGATCCGTGACCTCATCACCGTGGCACCGATACCGAGGAATGTCCATCCCGAGCACAATCGTGGCAGGCGACGGGCTAGAGCTGCCACTCTTCTCAAGCAGATTCATAGTGAGGAGCATGGCGTCAGCTTTGTCGACGCGGCAGCGTATCGTGGGAGCCGCACCTTCTCCGCAGTTGTCGTCGACTCCAAACAGCAAATCACCAACTGCGCATCGGTTCACACTGACGATCCGACGATTGCCGAGCAAGTGGCCATCGCCCTTGCCATCCTGGAAGGTGAAAGGGAGGTCATCTATAGTGACTCTAGGTCAGCTATTCGCGCTTGCGATCGCGGTGTAATCTCCAAGAAAGCCCTGCGCGTGCTCCAGAGTGGTGGCCGCGATGGTATCAAGCACCACGTACTGGTCTGGTTTCCTGCACAAGTTGGACAGGTCCAAGGTGCTCCCCCCAACCTCAACGAGTCTGCCCACGAGGCCGCGCGCGCTAACCGATCGCGCCGGTTTCGGGCAACGATTCGGGGTCAACGGGGTTGAGGAAAACAGGGACGCGCCTGCCACGTACAACGAAATAACAAAACATTTTTACCTTGCGCGAATACTATATCCACTCCATCATCCAAAACTTAATAGGCCACAGGCCCTTACGCTCGGGCTACTGCAGACCGACACGTACCCTAACCTGAGATCCCTTCACGCTATTTATCCTGACGTGTTCCCCAATGACGCTTGCTCCGCATATGGGGATGTATCCGCGCTGGCGCACATACTCTGGGAGTGCAAAGCAGTGTACACCAACCCCAACACTACATCGGTCAGGTGGGAGGCGGCCCTACGCAGCTCCCTCCTGGCCGACCAACTTTGGGCCGTCCAGCAGGCCCGCGGAGCGGCCGATAGGCTTGGCCTAACGGTCCCGACGTGGGAGTCGCCCGCTGCGCGCTGACGCGCGCCTTGCAGGACCTCAATAAAATTTCGCAACCAACCAATGGTCTTGACGATTCGAGCCGTATGTTGGTGTGAACAGATAATCAAGAGAATATGCTACCCTAAAGATAGCATATATAGTGACTTTAGCTCACAGCAGCACTAGTGGCCACCTAGCGTGTCCTGGCTTGCCTAGGCTTTTACGATCTCACGTCTCTTTCCCACTTCTAATAAACTATATTGCATAGAGTTTTCTACAATTAACTAGAGGATAGACTGGTGCTGCATTTGTTCAGCGACCGTGGGTATGATGTGTGGTACTGGGATTTGCCTAGTCTTCGTGCCTGCGGGCTTCGAACACACATGTTCCATTGTTCATTGCTGTGTTTTGCTTTTCTTTCGGGTGAAAGAACGAACCGCTGTGAATTTCGTCGCCCCATTTGGTGAGCCTAAAAAGATTAAGGGGGTAAAGTGCAACTGCAGAACGTTTTGCAATTTTCGTTTCGTGACGAAGCAGCGCCAAGTTACGCGAAGCCAAATTGAGACAGAAGAACGAAGATTAGGCATATCCGTGTGCTACCCATCATTCCATTCTACGCTCGCTGATGTGCAGCGCCTAGCTGAAGTGACCTAGAATATGAGGGGGATAGAGTTAATATACAGACTGTATTTTAATTCTATGATGGTTGGGGGGTCCAAAGCAAGGAGGTTATACTAAAGATTCTGGAGTGGCGGTCCCGCATACCCGCCCATGTATCGAAGTCATCGAAGTGATGTTGCGGTGGCCATATTGCTCAGGGCAGAGAGAGGCGGCGCCTGCCTTGTAGCGCCGTAATGCTCAGGGCGCTTGCGGCCGTGCGTTTCGTTATGGCGACAAAAACACCTGTTTCATATTTTTTAGGAGGTGAGGGAACGTGGGAAGGACTTTAATGCACATCTGTTAAAATTTTTCTTTGACACTTGGCGTTTTAAGCGTGTTAAAAAAACGCCAGGCCTACACGGAACGCGCACCACAGTCGCAACAAAAGCTAGTAAAAGCGGCCTTTCAGAGCCTTTTCTAAACACTCTTTGGGAGGCTACAAGGACACTGCTGGGTATTCACGGCGCCATAAATAATCATAAATTTTCTGTTGTAGGCTAGCATTCCCTATGCTATCCAATCTGTGGGAAATCGTACGCGGTTTCTGCTACACACTTGTTGCAAATTTCGTGCATTTTTTCAAGCAGTGGCTGATGGCGATGCAGAAGTATGCATGAAGTGGTTATGTGCCACAGTTAACACGTGATCAAGAACGAGTGTTCTAATAGGTGGGAGCATTGGACGCAGCGGTCCGCGGTGGCACAAATGCCGCTTTATCGGTTCTGTTGAAACGGCGAGCAGTGACTGCAGAGGCCACCATCCTCTTGAGCCCCAACGCAAACACCAGCGCTTCATATCGGCTTACCGCTTTTGGTGTTGGAAATATTCATGTCGCCGTTGGCATTGCTACGCAACTGCAAACGACTAGATATGTGGTTGTTTAACTTATGTGTGAGCGTGGATTCGTACGTACGAGTATATTAAGCCCCACTTCATGACGTCTCGCTCAATAATAAAAAAAATTAAAGCATTCACCTTGCATCCGCATGCTTCGCGTAACATCGATTTCCATTGTACGCGGGATCTGCCGAATTTTTCTAATGGGAAAGTTTGCGTGGCTGTGCGGAATTATTTCAACAAAACCAATCGGTTAACTAGCTAATTCATAATAATACCCATCTGTGTTGACATATATGTACAATTTTAATAGTGTACTGATTTTTTTTATTACCAATAGAAGAGAGCAATAGCTTTCTTGTTTTGGTACATCTTTCCGAGCAAAAACTGGATACAAGATATGCAATTTTATTGTATAACCTCATTTATTCTAAAGTTTCATAACATTTCATGATATCACTCAATTCTTGGGCCATCCCCCACAGTGGGTGTGGGCCTAAGTTGAAGGAAAACAATAACCAGGTGGGGCTCGGCTGGACGCAGCCTAATTCAAGCAGGAACGTTAAGAAAGTCATTTGATGCCTGCGCGGCGCGCATTCGAGCATCGTCAGCATGAACGGGCCTAATGGAGTCAATGGACTGACTGGTCTGCCAGACACGGTGGGCGTCAACTTATACTGGAACTACTGGCCTATGGAGATGGCAGACCTTCTGGAAAGAATCAGAAACTTCAAACACTATCTGCCGCGAGGAGACCATTTCAATTCATCTTATAGCATATGGCTGCACACATTCGGAGTGCCACCACCGGTGCCCAAGAGTCAGGTGCGGAGCGCTCTGCCCGCGCCAGAGCACGATTCTCCGTCCATGGAACAACTCTTCTACAGGGAACACTTCGCGACGGCACGACGGACGCAGGCTGAAACGAGCGAGTTCCGAAGCAAGAACAACGTCACCGTCAGAGGACGAGCAGTTCCGACGCCCATTTTGCAACTTTACGAAGCCAACTTGCCGGAATGCGTCGCCGAAGCTGCCGCCTGCGCGCTCAAACACGGCCCTCTCACCGCCTTGCAGTCGCAGTGCTGGCCCGTGGCACTTCGCGGCAGGGACCTCCTCGCGATCTCACACAACCGAGCTCAAGCGAACGAGCAGGCCTACCTTGTACCAGCCATCGTCCGCGCTGTGCACCAGCCATCTACTGACAATGGTCTTGTTGCGCTCATACTCGTTCCGACCCGCGAGGTGGCGGAGAAAATTCAACGTCTGGTTGCGGACTTGGAGATGTACACCGGTGTTCGTTCCGTGTGCCTGTGCTCGGGTGATTGGAAGGAAAGACAGCTGAAGATACTTAAGAAGGCGAGTTACGGGATGTGGATCGCGACGCCTAGCCGTTTGCTATCGTTCTTGAAGGAAGGGAAGGTGAAAATTAGCGGCTGTACACTTCTAGTGCTGGATGAAGCTGACCGCATGTTGGCGATGGGCTTCGAGAAAACGCTTCGCTCCATCACTGCCGTCGTCCGACCTGATCGCCAGACGCTCGTATTGGCAAACTCTGCATCGAGGGAGGTTGGAAACCTTGCCGATTTCTTGCTCAGAGACCACGTCCAGGTTACCATCGGATACAGCAAGCTGGCAGAGAACGAGAGGGTCGAGCAGACAGTTATCGTATGTGAGAAACCTCGCAAACTGGATAGGCTCGTCACCTTGTTTGAGGACATTCTCAAAAAGAAGGATGACAAGGTCATCGTCTTCGTCGAGACTAGGTCGAACGTGGACAAGACCGTGTTTGAACTACAGCTGCGGGGCTGGTCTGTCGCCGGTATACACGGCGCGAAGACGAGGGACGAGCGACGGCGGGCGATGGACGCGTTCAAGTCGGGTCTGTCGAGCATTCTCGTGGTGACCGACGTTGCAGCTCAGCAGGTGGACGTCGGCTGCGTGCGCTACGTCGTCCATTACGACCGCCCGGCGAACGCAGACGTCTACGTGAACCGCGTGAACTGCGCGTTGCACTGCGACGGATCGGGAGTGGCGTACGCCTTTCTCGCTCCCGACGATGCCCGTCACGCGAAAGAGCTCGTCTTTTACCTGCGAGACGCCGGCCAGGAGGTTGATCCTCACGTAGTCCAAATCGCCGAGAGGGAATCGCGTTTTGAGAGGCGCAAAGCAGGACGCGTGTCCCATTGAACGGTCTCCTCATAGCCGTGCGCTCTCCGCGAATCCCTGGTGGCGATAGTCATGAAATTTTCACTTTTACAGGAACAAAATCGTAGCTTATTTAAAATGGAATGCTGTGTGCTCCAGCATGCGTTCTCGCTTGCTATTTTTCCAAGACCTTGCATCGTGCGGAATGGGAAGGTGGATATAAACTTGTAAATGTCGTATAGTAAAGTGACTGAACAGTTAGTTGTTCTACTCAATGCAAATATTTTATTCATTTTTTTTAATACTGCCAGTTTTTTCCCGAAACTATTGCAGGCGGGCAAACATTTTTGACAAGCAGGTAAATTTTAGATTGCGACGCATGTGTTGCTGAACGAAAGACAGCTTGAATGCCTTTCTTTCTGTTTCTTCTATATACCTACCTAGCCACGTATACGTCTGGGTGCAGTCGCGGTCGTCTTTTTTGCTTCGTATATCCCAAAATTAACCTATGAGGATATGAGTGTATGACGAGCACGAGTCACAGGTTATGACACCTACAATGTGAATCGTCAATCGCGTACTTCATAAAACCCTTTCCGCCAGAGACGGGTAACACAAATCTCCATAAGGCCTGTTTCACAAGCGAGTGATTTTTTTTCTAAGAGCTTAGCGGCAGACGTCGCGCAAGCCCAAACACGACAGTGAGGAGGCCACCCCTAGCTCACCATTTGAAACGTCCGAGCTGATTATGTTTGACGTAAGCAACTGATTTATACAGTTTGAGGTATACGCATTGTCATGGCAGTGCAAAAAAAATAGAAAACTAGAAAATCTGTGTTGGTGACCATCACCCACACAGATTGCATAGGTGAAAATTGCGTAGGTGACCATCCTTAACGTGATGGCACGTTCCATTGTAACCAATGAAACGCAGCGCGCTGATGGGTGGATTTGACCGTTTCGTAGTGTTGGCTCATTCAAAACGGGGCTGTCGACAGAGCTCGGAAAAATTCCGAGTTTCGCCAAGATCGGATCATCCTGCATAGCACCCCATGCTAATTTTTTTCAAAACTGGTACAGAAAGCAAAATTGCCGTATGTTGCACCAAGCACGGACGCACCCCCGCCTGTATATGACGTCACCTTTTCTTATCTCTTACGCTATCCCTTACGCTCATCGTGATAAAGTGCAAACGGAACCAGAATGCTTATTCAACGAAGGTATGTGATCGCCCATGGTACATTTTGAGTGGGCATCATTAATCATGGCTCTGCTGAAAAAAAAAAAGACGGGTTGCTCCGCTTCTTGCAGTGAACTACAATTAATGCTGCCTACATAACTGAGTAGTATCCACAGCCTAAGACCGGGGGTATTTTCGCATGGCTTCCCGGGGTATCTCTTCTCACTATATTGGACCTGAAAGACGCATATCATATAACCAACTGCCATTGGATGACGAAGCGAAGAAGCTGGCCGTAATAAACACGCAAAAGGGGCTGTTCCGCTATAAAACTCATCCGTGCGTATCTGCCTTGGCTCTCGCGATTTTCAGTGGCGCATGGAAACAGTCCTGGCTGGCCGTCCAACCGAGCAGGTGTACTTCGCTGACGTATAAATAGCGAAACGTCAAGAGTACAACGACTCGGTGATCCAGCATGTTTTGCGCCGACTTCAAAATAATGATGTCAAGTTGAAGAAAAAAAAAAGGCAGCTTCCCACTGAAAGGTGCCGAGCCCTTTTTGGGAGGTGAAGGGCAGCAGCTGTAACGTACAAGGATGCTTTCTAAGCCTTCACTCCTTTTCTATGTACTGCAGCTACATTCAGCTAGCTCGTGCTGTCTTAGAAGTAGCGGGCCAAACCTATAGTGCCGTCCCGAGCTGTCAACGTGGGTTGACCATTTCTACGTTCACCGGAACTTTCACCAATGTCTGCTTTTGTCTGTCTGTTGACTAGCGGAATGTGCAGTGTGAGAGTGCATCGACATACCACGACTTCGCTGCCAGCTCTCGGGGCCACATATTGGTCCACCGAAACTCGGCCTTCAGATTATCTCCAGAGGCCGAGTTTCGCGTCTTGACGTAAACACTATGCGAGTGCAAGTCTTGGAATAGTTTTCATCATGAGCTCGATGTTATCACCACAAAAATTACCAAATTTCTCGCACCAAGCAAAATACATCGTTTACGCGTTTCAACGCGCCAAGACAGCGTAGGAATTTCCACAGAATTTGAGCTTTGGTTGACTCGTTACATCAACCAATTTCATTATTTAGTGTTTTCGAAACGTGGCCCAGGAGTTTACATGCTAGTCTATACGCTTTTTGTAACTACCAAGCTTAATACTGCCACCGCATTTCAGATTGCCATGCTGGTTCTGCCCTATGTATTTTACCATACATTCTTTATATGAATCTTGCCCTTCAGGTACATCACTGCGGATTGGAATGGAGTGAAATTGATGTACAGCGAAAATCGCGGAATGGTACTTTTATCACCGATTTCATCTACCACTTCCCATCTTCATCTGTTCCTGTTTCCTTGAGTAGGCATATTGCTTGAGGGTAAGCAAGTTTTAATTCTCGGCGATATTAGTATTCATTCAATAGACATCGATAGTTGCATTACAACTGCATATACTGACTGTTTAGCTATGGTTTCCGATTTGAATAAATAATTGCTTATGTCACTAGGTATTCTACACATGAAAGCTATACTCTTCTTCATCGTACCTTAACTAACATCGCACCGTCTCCACCAGCGTGTCCCAGAGATACGCACATCACAGTCCACTTACCTGCATTTGTCTCAAGTCGGATGGTAAACCTTCTGTCTAACCTACTTTTTCTCAAAGTTAGACCGCCCGGTCTTGCACTTTCTGCTGCCACATTATACCCGCTGTTACGCTTCATTTTACGCGAACCCCTTTGGGCCCAAATGCAAGACCACGGACAGCGTGCGAACGCTCCCGGGCCTGTAAACGCATCGGGGGTAGAGGCGCAGAAGTGTATGCCCAGACGCCAGGGAACCTGAGACGCTGCTGCCGCGAAGGTCGTCATGTGCTGTGCGCGAGAACGCGGTGAACTCATGGCTCATTCGCACCTGGCTCTTGAGTGTGGGAACGCCGGTGGTGTGATCGGTGGCGCGATCAGTCGCGTGATCGGTGGCGTGACCAGTGGCGTGGTAGGTGGTGCGAACACAAGGTGATCCATATTTGGTCATGTCTGGAGTCGCCTGACGTCCCACAAGCGTTTGGAACCCTTTAAAAACGCGCAGGGAGAGACTGGGTGAAGCAGTCTGGATTGAGACTCTGCCGGAACTCTGCTCCTCGGCTTCTTACCTTTGTTTGTAAACTTGAATGTCCACTTTGGCCTAACTATGTAGTATTAAACTGTTTTGATTTGCTGTTCTGCGCCGTCTCGCCGGTACTTCCCTTCTCGTCGGTCCTGATGCAAGTTACGAGCACAACCTGCTGACGGCGGCGGTCAAGAGACACCCTTAACAACTAGTGGCAGTGGTGGGATGCTGCAGTCATTTCGACGACTCGAGGGCTGAGCTGCGACACGGATCCACGAGCCGTCTCGTCTGCCAGGCCGCAAACAGATGCAGTGTTTGCGAGGGTCTACGCGGAATTCTTGGCTGTTGAGTGGTGAGTGCGGGGCTTTGTCTGCTGAGTTTTGCCAGGCTTTTTCAGTGGGGAAGCGTAACTGGTAATTCGAATTATTGTTGTCGCCAAAGTGGGCTGCGGCAAGATAGTTGTGTACAGTAGGAAAGGTCGCACTGAACACAGCCATGAAGTTGCTGCGTAAAGCGGAGTTATTACAGCTTGCAAAGGAGTTGCGTTTGGATGTTTCTGACGCACTCCGGAAACCAGAATTGATCGAGGCTATTAGTGCTCTGGAGGCTGAGGAAGATGAGCTGACGGAATGCCTTGAGATAATTCGAGAAAGGGAAGCCGCAAAAAGACAGGCAGAGGAGCGTAGAGAACAGCAAGAGAAAGAGCGTGAGGAAAGGGAGCTCGAATTAAAACGACTCGAGTTTCAACGTTCGAGAGAGCGCGAGGAACGCGATCACGCGCTCGAGTTAAAGCGACTCGAGGTTGAAATAGAGCGCGTGCGAACGGCAGGGCAGAGAAGCGAGGCAAACAGTGCAGGGGTGCACATATCGCTCAAAATGACAGAACTAATTCGCCCTTATAAACTCGGAGAGGACATTGGGTTGTTCTTGGTGAACTTTGAGCGGACGTGTGAGAAGCAAAGGTTCTCCCGTGAGTCGTGGCCACAGCGCTTGCTCACACTCTTACCTGGCGAGGCAGCAGAAGTAATCGCTCGTTTATCCACTGAAGAGGTCGACGATTACGATAAAGTAAAATCCAGTTTGCTTAGGAAGTACAGGCTGTCCGCGGAGGCATTCCGGCGGAAGTTCCGGGAATTGGAGAAAGGAAGGAGTGAGTCATACACTGAATTTGCCTATAAACTGAAGTCAAACATGGTGGAATGGCTAAAGGAGGAGAAGGCCTACGGTGACCACGCAAAGGTTATTGAGTGTTTTTTACTAGAGCAATTCTACAACCGGTTACCAGAGAACATTAGGCATTGGGTGCAAGACAGGCCAGATGTTAGCTCTGTAGCCAGAGCCGCAGAGCTAGCAGAGGAATTCGTCACACGTCGGGCTCGCGAAGGCAGTGACAGTGGTCGAAAAGGGGGTCCCGATTTTAGGTTCAAGCCAAAGAGAGGGCCTGTGAAAACGAAGGAAGAGCCTGAAATTGGGAATGCCCGAACCGTAAATACGTCGGAGTCGGAACGGAACACCGAACTTGCGTTAGAACAGCAAAAGGAAGCTAGAAGCGAGGAAACCGTTCCTTTGCTATAACTGCCATAAACCCGGTCACATTGCGGCGCACTGTAAGAAACCAAAAGTTGTGTTTCTATCCATCAGTGGTAGGGACGAGAATATCGAGCTTCTCGAACCTTACATGCGCGACCTTGAAGTGAACGGGAAGCCATGCCGCGTACTGCGCGATTCTGCGGCTACGATGGACGTAGTTCACAGCTCGTACGTTGAACCGCAAATGTTCACGGGTGAGTGTGCTTCGATCAAGCAGGCTGTAGAGTCGTGTAGTGCATGCCTTCCCGTCGCAAAGGTAACTATCAAAGGTCATTTCGGCACGCTCGAGACGGAAGCTGCCGTGTCGCCGGCACTCCCTCCGCAATACCCTTACCTGTTTTCGAATAGATCGGACAAGATGCTGCGCGAGAGAGGGCAGCTGTTTGGGGAGGCAAATGTGATGGCGCTAACGCGTTCGAAAGCACGGGAACTCGCTGCGAAGGCAGTTGCCGAGTCTCCTTTAGCTGAAATCGGCCTGACGCAGGACTCCCCAGCAGAGGTCGAACTTGCGCCAGCGTTACAACAGCAGGGGGTCCCATCTGTGGAGGATGAAGCTACGGCACGGGCATCATCAGAAATATTGGAAGAGCATTCCAGAGATTTACTTGTAGCGCCTACGTCGAAAAGCTTACAGCGACTGTTAATGGTAGACAGCATGGCCTTGAGGAATCAACAAGATAAAGACCCGAGCTTGCGAAACATCCAGAGCAGGGTAAATGAAAAGATAGCCCCGAAAAACATAAGTTATTATGAGAAGGATGGCATACTGTACAGGAAGTATGTTGACAAAAGGGGTGTAATGTTTGATCAGCTGGTCGTGCCTCAAGCTTATCGAGAGGATTTACTGCGCTTGTCGCATGGAAGTTCTTGGGCAGGTCATTTAGGCGTCAAGAAAACGAAGGGACGGTTGTTGCATGAGTATTATTGGCCAGGCTGTTTCCGCGACGCAGAGCGATTTGTAAGGACACGCGACACGTGTCAGCGTGTAGGTAAGCCGGGTGACAAGTCGAGGGCGCCGATGAAGCTGGTGCCTATCATCACAGAGCCGTTTCGGCGGCTCGTAGTGGACACTGTAGGCCCACTGCCGGCGACATCGTCGGGGTACCGCCACGTGCTGACCGCGATATGCCCAGCGACTAAGTTCCCCGAAGCGGTTCCACTTAAAGAACTTAGCTCTGTGGAAATAGTTAACGCGCTCCTTTCCATATTCGCACGAGTTGGCTTTCCCGCCGAAATACAGTCGGATCAAGGCTCTGTGTTCACTAGTGCTCTTACCACTACGTTTTTGGAAAGGTGCGGAGTAAAACTAATTCATAGTTGAGTCTACCACCCTCAGTCTAACTCCGTGGAGAAGCTCCACTCCGTTCTGAAGCGAGTGTTGAGGGCGTTATGCTACGAAAGGAAGACGGACTGGGAGCTATGTTTGCCGGCTACCATGTTCGCGTTAAGGACTGCCCCGCATGAAGCAACGGGGTTTTCGCCAGCTGAGCTCGTGTACGGCTGCTCGTTGCGATCTCCTCTTCGCTTGCTTCGAGAATCGTGGGAAGGCCGAGCCGAAGACCCAGTAGTGGTCGAGTACGTTTTGAAGCTACTGGAGCGTTTAAGAAGCGCTCAACGGTTATCAGAGCAAGCCATGGCTAAAGCGCAACATAGGTCAAAGGTGTACTATGACCGCACAGCCAGAACCCGTCGATTCGCTGTCGGGGACAAAGTAATGATACTGCGACCGTCGCAGAAAAACAAGTTAGAAGTGCAGTGGGAAGGTCCCGCCAACGTAGTTGAAAAGCTTTCTGACACAAACTACGTGATACGCCTGCCCGGAAAGCGAAAGATACAGCAAGTGTATCATTGCAATCTGCTCAAGCCATACCGAGAACGGAAAGCAGTGGTATGCATGATGGTGAACATCCCCGAGGAGATTCCAGTTGAACTTCCAGGGCTTGCATCAGTCATAAACGGTGAGGATGGTGAACCACTAATCAAAGAATTAATATCGAAAGCGCAGTTAGAGCCGGAGCAAAAAATCGAGCTCCAGGATCTTCTGAAAGAATTTCAGGACTTATTTGTAGATAGGCCTGGAAGAACCTCAGTTGTTACTCATGACATCGAGCTGACATCCTCAGAACCCGTGCGTAGCAAAGCTTACCGAGTGTCACCGCGCCAACGAGAGATTATGGATTCCGAGGTGAAGAAGATGTTAGAATTAGGCGTGATCGAGCCTTGTGAGAGCGATTACACTTCGCCCTTAATCTTAGTTGAGGTGCCGGGAAAAGATCCACGCCCTTGCGTGGATTATCGCAAGCTAAACTCGATCACCAAAGATCAGATTTACCCTATACCAAAGATTGAAGAGCGCATTGAGAGGGTTAGTGGAGCTCGATATATTTCCACGCTGGATCTCGTTCGAGGCTACTGGCAGGTTCCTCTCACCGAAAGGGCTAGCAGATATGCAGCGTTCATATCGCCGTTGGGAACGTTCCGCCCTAAGGTATTAAGCTTCGGTTTGAAAAATGCACCATACTGTTTTTCAAGCCTTATGGACAAGGTGTTACGAGGACTAGGGGAATTCGCTTTACCCTACTTAGACGATGTGGCGATATATTCGTCCGCTTGGTCGGAACACATGCAACATCTGCGAGTGGTTCGAACGCGTTTGCGTGAAGCGGGACTAACTGTGAAGGCACCTAAATGCCAACTCGCTCAAGCTGAGGTGATCTACCTAGGTCACATAATCGGACAAGGACGCCTCCGACCTTCTGAGCTCAAGGTGGCTGCCATACGCGATTTCCCGCAACCACGCTCAAAGACAGATATCCGCTCATTTCTGGGGGTTGCAGGTTACTATCAACGTGTTATCAACGAGATATTCGGAATTAGCTAGCGCTTTAACTGACGCGCTCCGGAAAACTGAGCCACAAACTGTCATCTGGGATGACCGTAAAGAGGAGGCTTTCAAAGCATTAAAAGCCGCCTTAACATGTCAACCTGTGCTGAAATCACCTGATTATTCGAAAGAGTTCATAGTTCAGTGTGATGCTAGTGAGCGAGGCATGGGAGTAGTGTTGTGCCAACGAGGAGAGGACGGTGAACACCCAGTTCTTTATGCCAGTCTGTCACAGAACGAGCGCTAAAAAAGGGCGCGACGCCAAATTCTTGCGATAACGCGCGAAAGAGACGCCGCGAGGTCAAAAGAAAAAAAAAGAAAACAAACATCCAAGGTCCCCGGGCGCGCGCTCTCCCCGCGGAAGCGTGGCGTCGCAGACGAACATCCTCACCCCGCATCGGCGGCCCAGCAAGCCCGCGATTTTTCTAGAACGAACGGGGCGTGGTCAAACCGAGTTGAATCATCCTCCGGGGAGGGCAGTCAAACCGTCTCGCACCTCTCCCCAGCCTTCGTTGCGTATCGCGCCGACGAAATGACGAGAAACATCTGGAAAGTCGCGCGCAAGGTATTTAACCGAGCAGCCGAGACGAGAAATCAGGAGGAGACGGAAGTTAACGCCAGAGCGCGTAGGGATTCCGCCGTGTAGTCGGCGAAGTTTTGGTCCGAAGGGACGAGGCCGGAGGTGAAGAGGATTTCCACCTGAGGGGTGACGACTCGAGCTACAGGCAAGAGCGTGTGTTTACCGCTATTGAGCGAGGACGCGTGGCAACAGCTGCGGGTGTGAAGCCGACGTGTTCCGGCGAAGAAGTTGAAGTTTGAAGAGTGGCCAATTCAAGACGGGAGGTTTCCTGGAAGAGAAACTTCGAGGGCGCGGAACGACAACAACGCTGGACTTTGAGTGAGTGATTCTCGGAAGAGTATCATTCAGACTTTTGTTCCAAGGACTTTGGACTGAATAGGTTTTATATCTCTTTAGTCTTTAAGTGTCTTGGTTGTTCAATGCATGCGACTGCATTGTAGTGCGTATTGTTGTCTGTGTCCGTGGTTTTGAGTGTGGCTGATTGTACTGTGTAGTACGTTGTTTGATTGGTGACATATTGTATGCAACAATTGTGGAGTGTGCATTTTTGTGTATTGTTTTCGATCTGCCATTATTGAGAATATAATTTTGTTTGTTTATCAACTCTCGGCTCCGACTTGTTCTTTGGGCCACAGCCGGCGTCCGCTGGCGCGCCAAAAAGGACCACTTCTAAATTGTCCACGCTTTCGTGGTGCGGTTCGGGGGGCCGATACTTCGGCCCTTGGAATTAGCCCGGCGATCGCCTCCCTAATAAACGGGACAGGTGTGACACAGTCGTAAGCTGACTGTGCGAGAACAAGCGTATAGCGCAACCGAGAAAGAATGTGCGTGTCTCGTATGGGCAGTGCAAAAGTTGTCGTGCTACCTTGCAGGCTCGAGGTTCATAATAGAGACAGACCACTGTCCTCTCAGATGGCTGCAGTCCACTTCTTCCAAAAATGGTCGCCTCCTGCGCTGGAGCCTCGTTTTGCAGCAGTATTCATACGAAATACGGTACAAAAAGGGGAGTCTCAATGGCAATGCCGATGGCTTAAGCCGAAGCCTCTAGGTCATGAATTGGCCTCGATTGTTTTTTTTCCTGACATAGGTTTTTGTGTTATTATTTCTTCCGTAGTTTTGGAAGACCTGTGCGTCGTTAGGTGGGCAACGAAATTAGGGGTGTGTTTAGTACTTTGTATGAGTAATAAGATTGAGACTTTTGTGTTTAAGGTAAGCCTGGCGGGGCTCAGTGGATACGTGTCTCGCGCTTGCTTCTTCAGTGGCTTTGTTATCCTGTGTTTTCCCGTGGATTGTTTGTTCAGTCGACCGGCTCTACCATGGCGAGGATCTTGCCCTCCCAGAGAGAGAACTTCATTGTCATCTGGCATCTCTTCGGACACCACGTCGGTTCCAAACTCTTGGCAGGAACGCCGGAAGAACCTGTGGTTTCCCTTCTTGCTGATGAAAGACCTGAAGCGGTGGGGTGTGATGATCTCACCACCCGGAGCTGCCTAGCGACCAGCCCCACCGACGAGCCCCTGCGGGGTCGCCCCGGAAAGGAGCTCATACCATTGTCTTCGGCCACTTTTGACTGTCGCCATTTGCTGGATTCCATTGTATGGTTCGCCTCCAGCCTCCGGCGAATCTCGACAACATCAGGGAAATCTGGCGGAACTACCTTACGAGACGGAACAGGGCCTAGAGCCAGGTATCACGTACCGTGCTCCAGGTTAAGAAGGCTACGAGCTTCGACGACTGATCCCTGTTGACAGTGGATGCTGTCCCCTGCCATTCGGGATCTCCATCCGCGAGGGGGCAGTCTGTTACGCTTCATTTTACGCGAACCCCTTTGGGCCCAAATGCAAGACCACGGACAGCGTGCGAACGCTCCCGGGCCTGTAAACGTATCGGGGGTAGAGGCGCAGAAGTGTATGCCCAGACGCCGAGGAACCTGAGACGCTGCTGCCGCGAAGGTCGTCATGTGCTGTGCGCGAGAACGCGGTGAGCTCATGGCTCATTCGCACCTGGCTCTTGAGTGTGGGAACGCCGGTGGTGTGATCCGTGGCGCGATCAGTCGCGTGATCGGTGGCGTGACCAGTGGCGTGGTAGGTGGTGCGAACACAAGGTGATCCATATTTGGTCATGTCTGGAGTCGCCTGACGTCACACAAGCGTCTGGAACCCTTTAAAAACGCGCAGGGAGAGACTGGGTGAAGCAGTCTGGATTGAGACTCTGCCGGAACTCTGCTCCTCGGCTTCTTACCTTTGTTTGTAAACTTGAATGTCCACTTTGGTCTAACTATGTAGTATTAAACTCTTTTGATTTGCGGTTCTGCGCCGTCTCGCCGGTACTTCCCTTCTCGTCGGTCCTGATGCAAGTTACGAGCACAACCTGCTGACGGCGGCGGTCAAGAGACACCCTTAACACCGCGAACTTTTTAATCTCATTGGTCCACCTAACTTTCTGTATACCCTTAGTGCCTTCTCTGGGAATCCAGTCAGTTACCCCTAATGACCAGCTGTTATCGGGGCTACGCCCTATACGCGCCTGACCCAGTTCCAATGCTTTTTTATCAATTTCAACTATATCTTTTTACGCCAGTTTCTTCCCTGGCTCACTTTGTTCTCTTCTTGTCTCTTAAAGTTATGCCTATCATTTTCCTTTTCATCGCTTGCTGCGTCGTCTTCAATTGAACTATTTCGTTACCGCGTGAAAATGATTGTTTTTCATATCTTTCGGGAAGATCGTGCTTGCCGGTTTGAAAAGTACTCAAGCGAACATTGCAGCATACTTTGCACAATGAAATGCTTTTTTCCAAAAATTATATGTTGTAGAGCAACAAAAATATCTGAAATGAATAAAATTGTAACGAGTAAGTATTCTTGGTTGTGAACTGGTGAACAGTGCAATAAAAACACTATACCGGTATATTCAAAACTATGTTTACTAAAGAATACACAGAATATGAATTTTGTTGAAAAATGACTTAGCAACAGTATAGGAAATAATGAATGCTGTTCAAAATTTTCCTCTTCACATATACAAAGAAAATTAGAACCGAGGTGCTGCTTCGTTGCTCGCGCCATGCGGTGCATAGTTTTTTCGTGAGTCACTATGAGCTCATACACTTTTCTCAGTAAATTTTTCTTGTGTTGCGATAAGCCTCCAGTTGTTCTAATACAGATGGATATGCGCGATGTGAATGATCTCTCTATAAATGAGATGTTCAATGAACTTCGCTATTTCATCTAGCGTGATCTCTTTCCATGGGCCAACTCCCTCCAAATAGGTTGGCGTCCAATATATGCTTCCAAGCTTATTTATTTACAGTTTTACGCATATGGTATTTTAAAAAAAGAACAATGTCGCGCGCAGTTCTAAAACGTTGCGCACTGCTCCGCAGCCAGGGCCACGATGTGCCCCGGGGGCCTTCTTGTCATTAGGTGAAGCTCTGCAGCCGGCGCCAGCACACTGCATCCCAACGAAGTGTGGACCTCGCACGTAACCAGAGTAGCTATATGATTGTGCACAAGTGTTGGAAGCTTTACGCACATGCGGCGGAGGAGACAACCTGAGGATGTAAACAAAAAAAACATGATCGGCGGTGAATGTCGATCAGGCTGAAGCGAAAAATCGTCACCTTAAAGATTTCGAGCTCAGGTGCTATCATCCTCAAACTCTATAAGCTCGTCTTCGCTCAGTTCAGGTGGGGTTGCAAGACAGTTTCGAGCAGCGCATGTGTTTTGCAGCGCTGGTGCGCACCCATGCGCACGTGACGATGACGTCACAGGAGCGACTATGGGGACACTAGATGCGACACTGTGGCTGATAAAAGAATGCAAGCAAAGCGAAAACTGCTAGAAACTGTCAGAGAAGACCCCCTCGACATTTTGAACATACGGTGTTGTCACACAGGTCCCGTTTTTTAGGGAGGCGATCGCCGGGCTAATTCCAAGGGCCGAAGTATCGGCCCCCCGAACCGCAGCACGAAAGCGTGGACAATTTAGAAGTGGTCCTTTTTGGCACGCCAGCGGACGCCGTCTGTGGCCCAAGAACAAGTCAGAGCCGAGAGTTGATAAACAAACAAAATTATATTCTCAATAATGGCAGATCGAAAACAATACACAAGAATGCACACTCCACAATTGTTGCATACAATATGTCACCAATCAAACAACGTACTACACAGTACAATCAGCCACACTCAAAACAACGGACACAGACAACAATACGCACTACAATGCAGTCGCATGCATTGAACAACCAAGACACCTAAAAACTAAAGAGACAGAAAACCTATTCAGTCCAAAGTTCTTGAAACGAAAGTCTGGATGATACTCTTCCGAGAATCACTCACTCAAAGTCCAGCGTTGTTGTCGTTCCGCTGCCCCTGAAGTTTCTCTTCCAGGAAACCTCGCCGAAGTTTCTCTTCCAGGAAACGTCGCGTCTTCAATTGGCCACTCTCCAAGCTTCAAACTTCTTCGCCGGAAACACGTCGACTTCACACACGCAGCTGTTGCCACGCGTCTTCGCTCGATAGCGGTAAACACACACACTCTTGCCTGTAGCTCGAGTCGTCACCCCTCAAGTGGAAATCATCCTCTTCTCCTGCTTTGTCTCTACGGACAAAACCTTCGCCAAGTACACGGCGGAATTCCTACGCGCTCTGGCGCTAACTTCCGTCTTCTCCTGATTTCTCACTTCGGCTGCTCCATTAAATACCTTCCGCGCGAGATTCCAGAAAGTTCTCGTTCTTTCGTCGGCGCGATGCGCAGAGAAGGCTGGGGAGAAGGTCTAGACGATTCGAATGCCGTCTGCGACGGATGACTCAACCCGGCATAAACCACGCCCCTTTCCATCTAGAAAAATCGAGTGCTTGCTTGGCCGCCGTTGTGGGGTGAGGAGGTTCGTCGACGAAGCCACGCTTCCGCGGGGAGAGAGAGCGTGCCCGGGGAGCTTGTTTCTTTTTTCTTTTTCTTTTATCGTTGACCTCGCGGCGTCACTCCGGCGTTTCGTCGCGAGGAGTTGGCGGCGCGCTCTTTTTGAGCGCTCGTTCTGTGACAGGTGTACCTTCGTAAATATTTTTGTAGACAAATTTACTCTGGCTCTCTATTGAATAGCTGGTACAATCTTCTGACAATTGTTACTGCTCAACATTGTCAAATTGCGAAGTTGACACTTTCATGCAATTTTCGGCTTGAAAAGGTTCTTCTCTTTACAGGACTTCAGTGTTACTGTAGCATAATGACGATGGGCAGGCACTTTTGTTAAATTCACCCGCCTGATTCACTTTTCTATCAATACACGCACATTGGTTCGCGCAAAGTTCCGTCCAAATTTACTATGTTGCCAAAACGGGCAGATTGAAATTGATTCTGAAATTTGAGTGGCAAAATTTTGATGGAGGCGAAAATGCTTAAAGTCCGTGTCCTCAAATTTCGGGGCACGTTAAAGAACCCCGTGTGGTCGTAATTTCTAGAGCCCTCCACTACGGCGTCTCCCATAATCATGTGGTGATTTGGGGACGTTAAACCTCACATATTAATCAAATCAAATCTACAATAATGTCACATAACCAGTCTCTATTCTCAAATGGGCAATTTCACGGTTCATAACTCGTATAAACAGTGCTCGCTACTTCCGCCCCCCTCCCTAGTAATGACTTTGCAGAGCACGCAATCCGTACTGTACCAGATGGCCTTCTCAAGAACTAAATGGTGAACGACCTCGGAGCAAACAACGCGAATATTGCTGGGCTATCGTAATGTACGCTCCACCATGTGGCAAGTTCACTTCAGAACTGATGTTGAGTTACAATGTTCGTTCGTTCTTTGATACTTGTATGCCATCTCTTTCTCGAAGTTAGAGGCTTTCCAGATTCCCGGCTGTGGACCTGGTGTGGGTGTGCAACTTTGCCCATGGGAGGTGCAGGTATCCAAGCGTCGTCAAAGGCGCCGAGGATTTTTGGCTGGTACCAGTCGACACACGAGATGGGCAAACCCAGTGACAGTCGGACCAGATTCGTCGGCAGCTGCTTCTATCACCCTTAGCTTCAAAGCGGCCACGCGGTTGCCGATTCAGTACCGTCTTGCCCTGACAACGAAAAACCGCAGGCGTCTGCGTGAGAGGAGCGGCAAAACAAGGCAACTCTAGTACCCAATGATGCCGTTCCTGTACCTCCAACGCCGTCGACGTCTCTTCACTCGAAGAGGCTCCCATAAGTCAACCAACCTTACGAAGGTCTACACGACTACGAATACCAGAGCGAGGACTGTAGCTTCAAAACAAAAGTGTTAAGTGCAGTTCCACCATGTGTCAAACATCTGTCGCCGTCTTGTGTTACGTCATAGGCAAGCAGCCTACACATATTTCGTTGTCTTCCTAATAAAGGTATTCTAGCTGTGTCCGTTCCTAGTCCGACTCAGTCAGCCACTACAACTTTAGGCATACAAGCAGTAATATGTAATGACATCTGTACATTCTGAAAAGGTCCGCGAGTCGTTCCCATAATTCTGCAACGTTCTTATAGAAACATAGAAATATAAAAAAGGTACTGACTTTATATGTATTCCGTAAGAAAGTATATAGAATTACTGGAACGATATGTTTTTTGTAAGATTCCCATGTAAATATGATGAATATATGGGCATGATATAGATTATTTAGGATAACTTATGGGCGATTTATTAGAATGGCATAGATTTGGCCAATGGTCTTATGGTAACACACTGGAAATATGTGACATAAATTAGTCGGAAAACGTTTACGCTTCGCCACAAGAGTAGAACGTGATAGCGTAGTCGGGCACCATCAGCATCGCCTTCAAATGGTAGCCTCTCTCCGCTTGTCGTTGCACACTTCGACCATGCCTCAAGAAAGGAAAAACTGTGCAAGTAATGGAGACTGATAGTGCTAATTAACCTTGTGGCTGTTCTTTTATTTTTCTGTGATCTTTACTCCCCCTCCCTTGCCCAGGGTAACCAACCGGTCTAAGTGCTAGCTGCTTGCTTGCTTGGTCCTTGATTCATGGCTCCTACGCACCGCGGGATACTGGTCACGAAACCAGAGGTTAATATTCAGACATTTTTTTATTTTAAAAAAGTATGACCAACAAATTCATCGCCACAAGGATAAACAAAAATTTAAAAGTGACTGGACTATACCAAGCACTGGCTAACTACCCTCTCCTTACTTTCTTCCTCCTCCTCTGGGTGCCATTCACTTTACAGGTGAGGGTTTGAAAATGTTCCGGTTTGCAATTTTCACCACATAATTTCCTCTCTTTTGTTGAACTGTTCAGCTTCAGGGCTCTATAGAGGCTTACGATGGGATCCTGGCCGGCCAAACTAAACGTAGCCACGGCTTTGAAGAAATGTGTGAAGGCCTCGGTCTCTTTCGCCGAGTCCCAAGGAATTCTGGTTAACGGCTTTGGGGGATGATGATGATGATGATGATGATGATGATGATGCTTGTATGATTGGCCAGTTGGTTGATTGTCCACTCAAGTCCTGGCGCAACCCACCACGGGAAATCAGCAAGGTTGACAATGGACGGCACCTTATTTAAGAGATAAAATTGTTTTACCAGCCGAATACGTTTTCATATGGATGTTTTAAAAATGAAATAAAAGAAAGTGAGAATAACCAAGGAAGCTAACAGGCTTGCAAATAAAGAGAATTTACGCCTAAGTCTAACATTCTATTCGTTTTGTTTCCCTTAGGAAATCGCATACGGCTTTACAAACGCTCCTGTCGACGAAGCCCCTTTAAGTTCCTCCAAAGAATGAATGGCACTTGAACGGGATAGAGGCCAATGCCTTCTTCCTCGTCATGATCCACCGGCGGAAATAAAAGTTATTTTTCTATCTCTCTCTTTCTGCTTTGCACTATGACGCAGTGCCGTGCTTTCTTGTCTACGTCACGGAATGTTTCATGTGTTCATTTCTGTCAAAAAAGGTAAGCCTATATACACCATAGCTTTGGAAATCTGACATTTTTATCTCGATATGTTTGGTTGAATTTTATTAAAATTCGCTATGGGTATGCACCTGGCCCAAGAAGCACAAAGGTGAACCTATAGGTTTTGGAAATCTAGTATTCATCTGTCTCAATATCTTTCGGCATGTTTCATTAAAATGGTCTGGGACCATTTTAAGGAAATTCGTTATTTTAATGAATTCGTTATTTGGAAAAAAGTGAAACGTGTAGCTTTTAAAATGCAATGTTCTTCGGTCGCGGAACGTTCCTTCATGTTTCATTGAATATGACTGAGGGATAAAAGGGAATCTCTTAGCCTTTAGCATAGTAACATTCTTGTCTCGGAATGAAGCGGGTGCACTCCGCGCAAAAAAAAGTCGAATTTTAGAAATCTATTATTCTGTGAGGAGTTATTTAGTGGTGTTTCAATTATATTTGCTGTGGGTGAAGTATTAGGAAAAAAAGCAAGGCGTTCAAAAATCTTTTATTTAAATTTAGACAGCCTTTGCAAACCTAGTATTCTTGTATGTCTGAATGAATAATCGAATATGCTCGAAATTCTCTGTGGGTGAATTCTGGACTACACTACTTTTCTGTCAGATTTCATTAGAATTGTCGCGGGTAATTCTTTTGAAAAAGAAAAGAAAAGAAGATTTTAGGAAATTTGGTAAATTTTGGCCTCAAACTGCTTTGCCACATTTCATTAAAATTGGTTGAGGGTGAGCTTCTCGCGAAAATAAAATAAAGGAAGAATAAGAAAGCCTACAGTGTCCGGTGACCACCTAAACGTTAGTTTAGCCAACGCCTATACTTTATTTCATTCAATGCCAGTGCAAACGGGCGCTCCTGAAAGGGGGGCGCCGGTTTGCCTTAGCTCAGGAAGTGGTCGTGATGCGACGCCACTTGATGGGCAGGCTGCTTGCGTGACACGTGCCTCCGAGCGCTTTCCCACAAAAATGCGATAGACGCGTTTTCCTCTCCAATATGTTACTTCTGTCAAATTTGTTCCTATGTTGTAGGCCCGTGTGCTCAGATTTGAGTGCACGTTAAAGAACCCCAGGTAGTCGAAATGTCCGGAGCGCTCCACTACGGCGTCTCTCATGATCACATGGTGGGTTTGGGACGTTAAACCCCGCACATAAATCAATCAAATGTGTTCCTTCGCACGAAGTGATACCGCCGCCGACTCAGTCAGCGCACGCAGCAGTTACACAGTGACAATTCCCCACTGGTTGCCCGCATAGCGCCGTGAACGGCGACCATGCTATATCGGAACACCATATCTCTTACAGAGCCACCATGACTGCGAAACTTGCGAACACGAGGAATGCAAGACGCCGCCCAACGGACTTGTACACAACTGAACAGAAAATTGCTTCAAATAATTGCCATCTTGCTACGAAGCGCAGCCACTATAACACAGAACACACAACACAAGCGCTTGTGTTGTGTGTTCTGTGTTATAGTGGCTGCGCTTCCTAGCAAGATGGATCCTTACCAACTGGCCCTATACAATTGTTTATTAAATAATTGCAGTCGTGAGGAACCACATCATGAGCTCCCTCCCCATGATCGCAAAGAACACGCGAAGGCTAGGCAATGAGCAAAGCAGAAAAGGCCTAGAGGAGGGGAGGGGGTGAGCGGCTGGATCGGGCGAATCTGGCTGGCATTGAAAAAAAAGGGGGAAGGGGCAGAGGTTTGACAATGAATTATCGCGAGGTCTATATCTTCCCGATGTCTACAGTTTCTTCCGTGTCGCCTTAAGAAGTCTTGCACTAGAGATGAGTTTTATTGAACTAACACGGAAATCCATGAATTATTGAGAGAGGCTGTTGTGATGTTGCATTTTTTTTTACGTTGCGTGCATTGCACTGCCATGATTCAGGCGCAGCTGTCATCGTGGACATGTAGCCAAGTCGGCTAGACACTTGTCTTCTGAGCCACGGATCCTGGGTTCGACGCCAAACGCAACGAGCATGAGTCATTCTTTTACATACTATAGCAATAATCATGTTGCATGAACAGGGACGGATGGATGGCTGGACTATCAGTTTTCTCGCCGAGTCCACGTAAACATCCTTACACAATAAATATTTCTTATTTCGCATCACTAGTCCGACACATTGATATGGATCACATATGTTTACCTGTCGCCCACGCGGGTGTTTGGCCGGATGGGTAAATCACATGGCTTGTGAGCGTGAGGTCGCCGGTTCGAAACCTGGCACCACAGGGGATATTCTTTAACATTTTTTTTAATTTTTATAGAAATTTGTTTACCAGGAAAGAGTGATTGACAGGTAGACGAGGACACAAGTTCCTTGTTCAGTCAGCGCAGCAATGCTTGCGCACTTCGATGCCTAGGATCTCAATCACTTTAGTTTAGAAAAGCTGTTTATAAAAAGCTGCATTTAAACTACCTTCAAGGTCAGCTGTTTGCCAACGTTATAAACAGCAGATATACGAAAAAATATATAGCAGATCGCACATTAATGTCTTCAGCACAGAGAATCTATGCGCTGATGAGCACAATTCGTTTACGGAGAAATCATTTCCACACCCCCTTTATTTTGGGCTGTTCGGGTAGGTGCGCCTGCTTGGACAGTTGTTAAGTACTTCACTAGCATCTTTCCAAGCTAAATATTCCCCTGATGTGGAGGCTTCACCGAACCAAACGTCGAAAACCACTCGAAAAACTTGAGGATCTATCACCCATGATAAGGCTCAACTTTTTGTCTGACGTCACTCTTTGCAGGGAGGGACCATCTGCGTAGCGTTTCGAATTGAAAATGCCCCCGATGTGTTGGTTTCGCCGCAATGAACGTCAAAAATCACTCGAAAAAAATTGAGGCCCTTATCACCCACGATAAGGTTCAACTTTTGCCTGACGTCACGACCTGCATTGACAGACGATCCGTGCGATGTTCCGAGCTAAAGATTCCCCTGATGTGTTGGCTTCGCCCCAGCGAACGTTGAAAACCACTCAAAAAAGTTGAGGCCCTTATCACCCATGATAAGGTTCAACTTTGTCTGACGTCACAGCCCACGGTGATGAAGCTACCATGCCTATTTTTCTTTCCACAGTTGTCGAAAATGGCCTACAAAATTTTCCCATGGTCTGAAAAGCCAACTTTATTTCGAGATCAGTGTAAGGGGTCGGCATTGCTGAAGACAGGAAACCATGTCATTTTTTCTTTCGCTGCCATAATTCCTCATTGTAGCCAGCCACTGCATGACCAATTGACACAAAATTCCTTGCAAATATTAAGCGGATACCACGCTTCTCAAAAGAATGACGAAAAATAGCATAGTTAGTGCCGGCCTAGTACCCAAAAGTTCATTATTAATGTCCTAGTGGGTATCAATCAAGTGTGCTTGTAGCAGTTACCCAATGAGTTTCAAAAAATCTCTGAAAGGTCGCTCTTCCAACTCTTGCTGTGACTGTCCTGCGCCTTCCACGCAGGCCGGGCGTTTTTTCTTTCTTTTTTGGCCAATCCTTCAGGTAAGTTTTGTCGTTTGACGGTGTAGTTCTGCTGTCAGAAGAGTAGGCAGCCACCAAACCTCTGAGCTAGCTTCAATGTGGTTCTTTATATATAGAATCGAGCCCTAAGGAGTAATTTTTTACACGAAAGTTTTTTATGCCCGGGTCTACCACCACTGACGCACTTCCGTCACGGAAGCGACGTTGAAACATGTACGCTAAGAAATTGCAAAGAAAAAAATTGAAGGCAAACTTCTATTGCGTGGAATCCAACGAGCAACTTCTCCATCTTTAGCGCGCGGCGCTAACCACTACGCCACAAAGCGTGCACTGTCTAGAGTGATAACGGCAAGCTATTAATATACAGGAATCATCGTTTGGCAGTCCTGCTCAGAGCTTCGGAATTTTAGCGTGTTTTCGTTATCAGTGGCGAGATGGTCTCACGTTCAACGTGTTCTCAAGGTCGCCGCCTTCACAAAGCGCTGCCACCCCCCCCCCCCCCCGTCTCACGGAGCATGGTCTCTCCTGCGTGGGCGCTTATCTGACTGACTCGTTATTCAGGAAAGGACGAAAGTCACTTCGTGAGCTTTCATGGCCTGGTTTACGAAAGGACCGCGCTCCTGACACACGACGCAGGAAGAATTGTGAGAGTTGTTATTGTGCGTTCAACCATTGTGTGTTAATTTCGTGTGTGTGCTTTCTGCTTGAGGTGTGCGCTGCAAGTTTCGAGCTGCTCACCGTTACAAACGTGATTTTGCCTTTTATTGCTGAAACAATGCACACTGAACGCTCAACTACCTCTGTAAATACACCTTTTAGTTTAGTGTTATACCGATTTCTATATAGGTGATCAGCCGCGTTTTTTTTTTGTAATTTTCAGTCGGGCAGTCACTGGCTGATTAAACTAAAACATTAGATGAAAAATTAGGCCTGGGCGTCCGTTCCTTAGTCACGAAAGATGAATCGCTGTAAACAAATATTCCACGAAACAAAATAGAATGTAGTTTCAGCACTGGGTTTCAATGAGCCGCTTATGAGCCGAGTGTCTTATACGTTGGAAAAAAAGGCCTTGTCTCGTGAAAGTTGAATACATCTCAACCACACGAGCGTGATCTGCTGGCAAAACAAGCAAGAGAACTGGACACTTTCTATTGCGTAAGCATTTCTTTGCCAATTCAACCGCAAAACATCTAGCCCTCTCGTGCACCCCTCTGAAGCGCAACATCGTCAATCCGGCAAGAAAAAAAAAATATAAGCGGCTCTCTCGGCAGTGTTGGCACTCGGCCGTAGTTCCTGCTCTCTGTAGGCGAGTGTCTTACCCTCTGGGCTTCACACCAATGTTTGGTTAGGTGGGTGTATCTGACCCAAGAAGATGCGTTTTACCGGAGATAAAAAGCGCAAAAAAATTATCTTAAAAGTGACTTATGGTGGCCAAAATTGATTTATGCGCTCGATGATACTCGCGACTGCCTTGTAAGCCGCAAACGGGAAACGACACCCCTTGCATCCCCCCCCCCCCCTAAGGTTGTGTTGCCTGTGCGTATAATATTTTCGACAGCTTTCAGTTGCTAATTTTCTTGAACTCTTAGGACATCCACACACACATAAAAAAACCTGTTTCGAAATATTTCTCAGCTCAATATGCATGCACCAGCAAGCCTTTAAATGTAACAATTCTGTTTGAGCAAGAAAATGGAGAAGTGGGAAAATCTGGTTGATTCACTGTTTTTATTAGCAATGAATTGCAATTGATAAAACTCAAGAAATGCCAGAATAGCACTGTACTATACATCACGTACAGTAAATACAAACGTTGGCATTCTGCATCGGTTACACATACATAGGAGAATTGTTGACACAAATAATCATATACAATATATAGCTGCAGGAGTCGCAACGTTCGTCGGCTGTAAACAATACAATTTTCAAGAAACGACAGCTCATAGTAACACGTGCGTGAACAATGATCATGCAGTGTAGGTGACCACCACATTGAGCCCAGCACTGCCAACGTTTTTTTTATTCTGTAAAAGTTGCTAGTCGAAAGAACCTTGTATAGCAAGCAGATTTCCTACACAAGTCCGCTTGTACTACTGTACCATTACATATTGAACAAATTCTATTTACATTTTAGCACTTGACTATTTCTTGATACAATCCTTAAGCCTTCGTTCCAATTTGTGGCATAGCTAACAGGGCATTATATTACAGAATTATACACCAGCATTCTGAAAATATACCTCGCAATTTGTAATGCACATATTTTCTATCACATTTGTAGCCATCGGGCTTGCTGCGTCCCGTCCGTAGGGAAAGCAAGGACGACGGAGGCTTCACGTCAAAGCAAATAAGATTTGTCTGACTAAACACGGTATACGGCAGGGTCGGCCCAGGGACGAGACGGCTACGCAGCGACCATCTTTACGGGCAGCAGCAATCGATCAGCTCGGGTGACAATCTCCGTCCTTTGTGACAGCCAAGGCGCCTCTGCCCTGGGCTGCACACAGGCTGACCCTTTTGAAGCGCGCAAGCGGGCCGTGCACACTGCTACTGTGCTACACGTGGCGCCACCTCTTGATAGCCGGTGCGCGTGATTTCCACACATTCCCCCCCTCCCCCCCTCAAGAAGGCGGGCTGGGGACCGAATGTCTGCAGGTAATGTCCGGCCACTGGGAGCCTGTGGCGAGAAAAACAAAACAAAAAAAGAATAAATATTTTCTTCTTGCCAACAACGAAAGCATTTGTGTCTCACGCGAAACATTGAGGCGTAAATAACCGCCTGAGAGAAGAAAAAAATGCCCCTCCTCACCGAAGAGGATCGTGAGGAAATGCGAATGCGTTGCGCAGCGTCCATAACGGCATTTCGCACATGAGAACAAAGCATTAGAAGAATAATGTTTTCTTTCTTTTTTCTTTACAATTTGAAGCCAATACCGCCATTCGCAGCACGTGGTGTTTTTCTGTCGTGGAAAACGTGGTATGCGTTTCTAGGTTTAGTAGCTAGCGTCCACAGTCAAAAAATGCTATGAAGTGAACAAATCAAACAGTGTTCTGGGCTCGGGGTTGGCGTTTCACAGCAGCGTCTCGAGCACACATTTCCGGGTGTTCCTGAGAAGCCCCCAGCCAGTGAACGGTCGAGAGTGAGGCTTGAGTGAACGGGAAAGTGGGGCGAAAAGAGGAGAGAAAGTGAACGAGAGAAGGAGTGGCGAAGCACTACAACTAGCGTCTCCAACACTCTCTCACCACATGCTCCTGTTGCTAGGGGCGAAGCTGTTGCTACGGGAGAGAAAAAGAGCGGAGAGTGAGAGTGGCGCCGCGCACATCGCAGAATGCCTGACATAGCCCGAGTAAGTAATTCATTCGCATTAAAAAAAAGAAAGGGCACTAAGAAAGGAAAGCCTTGGTGCTCGTTTTTCAGCAACACCAGCACCACCCAGCAATTCGTACAATCTGCGTCCTCGGTAACACAGAAAGAGGGGTGTGGGGTTTCTGTGTGTGACTGGGTGACCAAGCTCCGGTGACGGATGCCTAGATATTGTGTTAAAAATATTCGGGAGATCCCACGTACCTGGGAATAGATGTTATGCAAAGCATGTGGAGGGAGGGTGACAGTGTTGCAATTTCTTTATTGGGTGACACGTCTTGAAATGATGCTAAATATATGTACAAATGCTGCACGCATAGCCATATGCTTAAGAGTTAGAGCTGTTTGTATAACCAGTTCTTTTCACTTGCGCAATGATGCCAACTGGAACATGCGTATTAGCAACACCAGAAGCTGATATGAAGCGCTGATGCTCGCTGCGATGCTGGTCCTGGACACTGCTACACAAATGAACTTCAGCGCATGGCCGCTAACCACAATTTACGTTAACTCGAACTGACGGCTGTATCGAAGGAGTACATATGTAGTGTTCATAAAGTTGGGTAGGCAGCACTGCAACCAATATTGACTTTTCACGGAAATTAGAGTCTATTTAAAAAGCAGTTCTGAGATCTGGCGTAGCTCTGGCGGAAAATGCTTCATTGGCACCCAGATTGTTTGCCAAATGCTTCATGCCACGCAGCTCCATTGCCACGCAGCTGGGACTTTGACATGTATTCTTTGAATTCGTGGTCGACGCTACCAATGTCGGGTATTTCTTAACGCTCGCGCGTTAAAATTTCCCATGTATGTTCCCAGTGAACCACTGACATCCTCTTAACATAGAAATAAGATCCGTACGTCTATGTCTTTCGATAACATCTATTAGACATCCCCATAATTTGCCATTCTTACAGTCCAGAGAGCCTATATGTATTATTGACGTTGTATTCACTTCTATCTTAGACAAAAACTAGACGTCGCAAATGATGTCGCATATACGTGCTCACAACATCAAATGCATCGCACAACTTTGTTTTCTAAAACCATTTTAGTTGACCTTTATAACGATTAATATATTCGGGCATGTAAAATCTAGAAAGTGCTCGAAAATAAATGGACATTTTTGAGCATGTGTAGTAATGCATACACTTACATGCGCGAGAAGATAATGGGAGTGAACGACCATAAAATTAACATGCGTGGCATTAGTGCTCCCGTACATGATGATGTGGCATTATACGCCTTAAGGTGCTTTTCAGCGGGAAACACTTTAGGGGCCTGGGCTGTCGTCACTCGGTGTAACGCAAAGAAAACCACATAAAGATAGAAAAGAGGAAGCAGAAAAGAAGTCCAAAGAGGTGTAAAAGGAAGAAATAGGAACAAAAGTAGAAAGGTCTAGGGAAATAGAAAAAAATATAGTAGAAATAAAGACTGAAAAAACTGAAAAATAAAGAATAGAAAAAGAAGAGGAAAGGAAGCTCAACAGAAATAAAGCTGACTTATTCCCAGCCCCGCACTTCCTCCAGGCTTGCTGCATGTGTCGTGTTGTGTGCTCGAGATCTGCCCTCCCACTGCAGCCAGGCTCTTACCAGGTGTGCTATACTTAAAGAAAGCATCAACACCATGAGGCTGACTTTATATTTGTCATCTGATAGCAATCCGGCCAGCATCGCCCCGCCGTGGTGTTCTAGTGGTTAAGGTACTCGGCTGCTGACCCGGAGGTCGTGGGTTCGAATCCCGACTACGACGGCTCCATTCGAAAATGCTGTGGGCCTGTGTGCTCGAGGCCTGTGTGTAATCTCGAGGTGGTCGAAATTTCGGGAGCCCTCCACTACGACGTTTCTCATGTGGTGGTTTCGGAATGTTAAACCTCACATATCAATCAATACGGCCAGCCTCACGCCTTTGATACTTTCTATAAAGTACAGCTGAGCGGCCATGAGCAAGACTGCTCTGGCACCACAAGTCTAACACCCTAATTACATGCGGTAAGTGTGCGAAGTGCACGAAAAAAAACATTTTATTTACTAAAGAACAATGTCTATGTGTATCTATTGAATGTCCATTCAATGTCCTGGTGCAACGTACGTACAACCTTACTTGGCCGAGCTTTTCAAAGTTGCGGGTTCATCTAATCTTTGCAATTTGGATTTGTATAGATATCTAACAGACATTTACAATGTCCACGAGAAACATACCATGCATGTCTACACAATATTTGTGGTTCACTGCGTTCTCGTCGTTCCTTGGTAGATACTAAGTGTCAATCACCTGTGGTGCATACCAGCGGCACATAACCGCCCGTGGGTATGTGCCATTGTCTGGCGGAAAGTGGCTGACGACGTACGCGACGGGATTGTGACATTATTCATGTCTTGACCAGCGCGTCATAATCGCTAAACCATCTTACCTTCCCATGCTAATTTTGGTACACGCCAAGTTATGGGGGTGACCTCGACAGCACCCAAACGTAAGCGGCTATATAGATACATCGAAAGATAGATACGCTAAAAGTTGCAGAAGTTCGCATTTAAAAATGTTCAGATCAGAGACATGAATAGAGTCATGCACTTGATTACTCATGCAATCTGTCAGCGTGAAAGAAAGCTTGGATTTCCAAGTTATTCTACGAGGCCCGTCCCAACTGTTTGCTAGGGAAGCAGAAAAACCTTTCGAAGCGTCACTGAACGGGTGTTTGCGTTTTAACACCAAGACACCAAGCACAAAATTAGTGTTCTTCTGACGCTTATCGTATCGTCTGGCCTGTTCCATGCAGGGGACAGGCGCTGCCTGGCTTGTTGTACCGAGTCCCTGCAGCTGGTGATTCAGGTCATCTGCAAGCTTTACATAAGATTTCCCAGTAGCGTCTGCACGTGTCAGAGCATTGTCCTGCAGAAAACTCAATTCTTTACCCAGAATAAGTTGTGCAGAAATGAAACCTGTTGATTGTCATTCGAGTCGACAGTGTTATCTCTGCCAGTTTCAGATCTCAGTCCTTGTGGCGCTCGGTATGCGCGAAAAACATGGAAGATTTTGGTTTAACCTTTCTGTTGTGTTTGCTTGCGGGTGATACACAGACGTGCGCTTGTGACGAATGCCCAGGGTGTCACAGAAATTAGTGAACACCTTGCTGGTGAACTACGCTGCGTTGTCCGTGATCAGCTGGACAGGGAATCCGAACCTGGTGAAGGTTTCAAGAAGGCAGTCACATACTTTCTGCGAAGTCAGCTTGCGCAGAGGAAAACAATTCAACCCATTTTGTGAAACGGTAAGTCACAAGAAGCAGGTACTGGTTTCGCCGCGAACTCATGGGAAACAGAGTCATTACGTCACGTGCTACTATTGGCTAAGGCCGAGTACTCTCAACTGATTGCATTGGCCCTAGCGGTAAACTACCTCATGGTTTCACCCTTTGACAAACTGAACAAGAACACAAGTATATCGTAACACATTTTGTTTATGTCTGGCCAAGTTACTATGCGACACAGCTCCTCATCAGTTTTCTGCCCTGATGAGTCACCAGCTAAAATACTGCCATGGTAATAGGCTATGAAGGACTTGCGAAGTTTATGAGGGATAACAACTCGAAATGGTGATTCCGCGTCAACATCGTCAACCTGGGGAAATACCAGAACAAGAGGCCCCCTTTTCCAAGCAGGTAGCAGTCGGTCTCTTCGTCGCTTCGTGTGTCAGCTGGATCATGAGTCAAAAACTTTTCTGATACCTTACGGCAGAGACCATCACTCTGCTGCGCTGCAAGAAGCTCCTGTTTAGTCACCGACGTACCCTAACGGGAATGCATGGTTTCTGGTAACTTCGTCACTACACACACATTTTCTCGTCCGACATGGGGCTCTATAGACAACGGCGCGCGTGAAGGTGCGTCAGCAATTGTGTTAGTGCTATTCTTCTTGTGCCTAAACGACATAATCGTAGTGCTGTAACGTAAGCACCGATTGGGCCAATAGTCCGGAGGGGTTAGGTAACTGTTTCAGTCATGACAGTGCTTGATGATCAGTCTGAATAACGAATTGAGTTTCATCCAAAAACATTTCAAACCTTTTTACCGCATAAATCATGGCCAGACATTCCTTTTCGGCTACCGCATAGTTGCGTTCCGCACCGGTCAAAGTGTGGCTTGGGAAAGACGGGCCCCAGAGCACCAGCGCACTCCTGTAAAATACTGCGCCAATGCCATAATCACTTGTATCCGTCTTCAAAAAAAACAAACAAAAAAAGTGATTTTATATCTGTCAGCTGAAGGAAGGCATTGCTGGTAATCGCTTTCTAAAGCGTGTCGAAAGATGCTTGTTGCTCGCTGCTCAAGAGTCATTTAGCGCCTGTCTTCAGCAGCTGTGTTAGTAGTGTAATTATGTGTGCGCACTGTGCAATGAAATCACGATAACAAGCAATCATTCTTAGAAACCTTCGCAAACTCTTAGTGTTTCGGGGTGGCGGGAAATCTGCAATTGCGCGAAGCTCATCTGGGTCTGGCTTTAGTACACGATTGTCAACAAAAAACGCAAGCAGGTCGATCTTGTTAGTAGCAAGCTGAAATTTTCCGGGATGAACTGTTAGACCGGTTGCTGACATGCGCTGTAGAACCGTATGCGAGTGTTCAAGATGCTCTTCAAACGTGCGCGAAAACACCGTCACATCATCAAGATACCAAAGTGCATAATTAAACTTTGCACCACCTAAAGCCATATCCATCATGCGCTGATAGGAGCTGACTTTTAGAAAGACCAAAAGGCATACGCACTAACTCAAACAAGCCCCTTGGCATGCGAATGCCGTTTTTAGAATATTGTCAGGGTGAAAATCGCTTTTCAGGTACCCACGAGAGCAATTTTTAGTGGTGAAGAACTGGCATAGGATACAAATCTCTGACCTTGACCGCGTTGAGCTCGCGGTAATCCATACCAAGGCATACCGTATGGCCTTTCTTTGGTGCCAGTACGACTGGGAAGGCCTCGGACATTTAGAGGTTCGCACAGCTCCGGTGTCGAGCATCTTGTCCAGTGCTTTACCGAGAAAGGCTCGCTTGTGCTAGCTCAGTGGTCTCGGGTTACAACGCTATGGCTGGGCGTCACCATTGTTAATGCGATGCACTAGGACTGTTGGTCCTCTCGGAACGTTCTGGGAACATTCCCGAGAACGGTGTCAGCACGCCCTCAGACTGCTTCCGCTGGTGTTCAGTACCCGTGAGTTTCCCAGATGACTGCACGACCGCTGACGGAAGGGTGGTTTGCATGTCTCCCATGTCTTCCGGGCTTCCTGGTATCGGCATGGAGTATCATTTCTCCGAAAAGTGTGTTGTCTCGAACTGTCTATGAAGGCCTCTGTCTGGCCGGAAGGTCGAGCGTGATCTCCTCGTCTGCAAGAAGAGCTTGGCCTAGAAGTATTGGCACTGATAAACTCGGCAAGCGAACAAATCGCTGGGGTTTCGTTTCCCCATTAAAGGTTATCCGCAAGCGCAAACAAGCTTCAGTGCTTGAAAGTGATTTGAGTCCATACGCAAACGAAAAAACGAAAATTTGCGTTACTAAGCTTCAGCTTTTTTGATTTACACCATTCCAGCAACGCGTCACCGATGAAAGTGATTCCCGAGCCAGTATCAAGGACTGGTAGGATAATTCTCTGTGGAGTGTCGAAGAAATAAACTTCGTGCCCATTCACTTCAAAATACACATTTTCTTGTGTGGCTGCCATTTTATCAAATAATTTTATAATATTTGACACCTGATCACACACGATGGCTCTGATATACAGCTCACATTCTGCAATCTACGCTATCTAGTCCAATAGCAGTCTAGATCCTTTTGGCACGCAGATAAGTTTTGGCAATAGCGAACGCCACTGGCATCACCCACGATCGCGATATTACAGAAAGAAATACTAAAGACACTACATTTGTCACCGCTGTTTTCCTCTCTGAGCCGTGATCTGAAAATCTGGTGGCTACGTCAGTTTTGCGTCATACTATAAATTGGGTCTCACTGACATTTCGTCAACTGCAATTATGAATACCTGATCTTCTACTGGCCAATTTTTTGCTGCATCTTTAAGAATGTCCAATACATTAGAAATAATAAATAATTCCGGGTATCACTGTAATTTCAGATAACCACATTGGATGGGACCTCGGTGATGGCAAAGCTCCCCGCAATGGTGGTCTAGTGGCTAAGGTGCTCGGCTGCTGATCCGCAGGACGTGGGACCGAATGCTGATCCGAAGGACGTGGCGGCGGCGGCCGCATTTTCGACGAAGGTGAAAGTACTGTAGGCCCGTCTGCTCAGATTTTGATGCACGTTCAGGAACTCCACGGGATCGAAATTCCGGAGCCCTTCACTGAGACGTCTCATCGTCATATGATGGTATTTGGACGTTGAACCCGGCATCTCAATCGATCAATCAGTTAACCAATTAATTATTAATTAAATAATTAGTATTAATAATGATAAATAAATAATTAGCCAATCAGTCAATCATTCATATAAATAATTATTCAATCAATCTTAAATTGTGCTAAACAAAAGGTAAATGAATGACATGAATGACTGACTGAATGAATGAATAAAAGTCCAGCAGTTTCGCACGGTTGAGGCAAGGCGGAGAACAAAAATATGCACGAATATATATATATATATATATATATATATATATATATATATATATATATATATATATATATATATATATATATATATATATATATATATATATATATAGTCAAGTTATTTAGAGACTAAGCAAGCTTCTGCTTCTTCTCACATCTTTCTAAATGAGCATTTCCAGGTGAAACATCAGACGAAGCACACGAGCTGAACTGGGTAGTTGCGTATACGGTGTACTTAGGCGGCGGTTATGCAAGCCGTCATGATCAATTCAAGGTAGTTATAATAGCATCCGTATTATCGCTTATTTTCTTCTACATAAAATGCATAGTCCCATTGCAGTATGCCAGTCATCAATAAGCTTTTGATACGTTTGAGTGTCGACCAAGCTGGACGCATTGTGTAGCGTGCGCCAAATGCTGTACCGTGAACGAGCCATGTCAGTTGACATCATCGTTCGACTGTTGTCGCATTTTTGTGTGAGAAGTTTATTGAAAGTGCACCACGGTGGATCAGCGGCTATGGGCTATGGTGCTCGGCGGCTGTCCCAAAGGTGTCGCGGCTTCAATCCCGGTCATGATAGTCGCTTTTCGATGCAGCCGAACTGGTACCCGTGTATTGTGCGATTTCAGTGCGTGTTAAGAACCACCACATGGCCGAAATTTCGGAAGTACTCCACTACCGCGTGTCTCATAGCCATATCGTGGTTTTGGGACGTAAGATCGCAGATGATATTATTATTATTATTATTATTATTATTATTATTATTATTATTATTATTAACAAAGAAAAGAGAAAGTCTACGAGATTTCGAGCACACAAATTTGCTGCGTCATGCCGATTGAAAATCACTGACGGCTGTGCATGACAGTACTACGTCTACCTTTTGCCGCAGTTACGAGAAGCCCTATTGCGTGGCAAGCGGATGTTCCACCACACGCACAGTCACGCCTGTGCTTGTACGAGAAGCCCCAGTTAACGGTATAGAGTTACTCACAGGTGTCCGGAAAAGCTTATCATGTCACGCTCCTTTTTTATTGTCATTTGCCAAATAGTGGAAAGATCCTCTGTGCATGTTTTTCTATACTGATAAGAGCAAAGGAAACAGAATGCGAGCTTATGGCGCCTCATGTGCTTGTCAGCCACCATGTATAAAGTTACGAAAGCCATGAGCGAAAGTCAGGATGTTCAGCTGGTTCTGACAGGAAGAGGCTCGTTGAAGATAGCCGTTACGAACGAACGAGGATCACGAGGCGGACTTATATTTTACCGTGAAAGCTGTACCAGTTTCGCAAGCGTGGGGAATATACCGTTGCTGGGTAAATGCGGTCGTTGCTTCCACCTAAACACGACAAGTGAAAGAAAAACAAAATGCACACATATAAGAAAGCATACGCATGCTCACACACACACACACACACACACACACACACACACACACACACACACACACACACACACACACACACACACACACACACACACACACCGCTGCGGTGGTCACATGGTTAGAGCGTCCACTTTCAATGTGGAAGGTGCCGGGTTCGATTCGCAGTGGGGACCCACCGGCTTTCCAAATGGGTACAGGAGTACACCGACCTGGTGCTCGGTTGTTCCTGGGTACTCATCTTGAAAGGTAGTCCCATGAGGGTCTGCGAGGGTTCCTGGGCGTACCTTAACCTACCATAACCTTGATGAAATAGTTGAGCATCCGCCACTGCTTTGGGAGGCAGAGAATTGCTGTCGCCAGGTACCTACTGATTAAATAGGACAAGCGCACTTCCGGCATGATGCTCGGCAGAATTAAGTTGTAGTCGCTTGGAAGGGCACCCACCTTGCGGAAAATTCGCGGCATGGGACCACCAGACCTAAAATTAAGGTCATCCTCTCTCTCTTTATATATACATATATATATATATATATATATATATATATATATATATATATATATATATATATATATATATATATATATATGTATATATATATTGTAATGAATTAATGAATCTGAATAACGGACGCTCTGCTGGCAATGAAGAAGACGATGATGATCGGTGGCTGCAGTAGTAGCTCGCGCACGCCGCTCGCCATTAGCCGGACCTGCCTGATAAAGGACATTTTGCCAAGCTACGTCTGAACCTTTCTCGACGTACAACACCTCTATTTTAAGTGGTGGAGGTGCTGGGTAGCGTCCGATTGCGAAGTTCCAGGTTGATGGGAACCCCAGACGAGACCTTTACGAGTTACATTGAAGATGTCTTGTCTCTTTGCAAGCGCGTCGATGAATCTCTAACCGAACGCGACAAAATCAAGCACATCATCAAAGGAGTTGACGACGACACCTTCCAGATGCTCGTCGCTAGGAATCCACAGACCGTCACTGATGTTGTCCAGCTCTGTCAGGATTGCGACGAGTTGTGTAAGCAGCGTGTCTCGACGCGCAGGGCCGCAGAAGATACGGCTGAAGTTTCCGCCCTCGTACACAACGTCGCTGCTGATCACACCGTCTTACTGCCCCAAATCAAACAATTCATTCGTGAGGAAGTTGCGCGGCAGCTTTCTCTTGTGGCCGAAGCATCCGCGCCAGTGACCTCGTTAGACCCACGTCTACGCCAGGTCATTGACACACAGGTCACGCAGGCACTGCCTCCATCGCCATCTGTTCCTACGCCGCTGACCTACGCTGCCGTCGTTGCTAGACTCCCAGCCCCACCTATCTCTGGCGCATACCGGGGAACCGGGTCCTCCTACCCTACGACGCTGCCTACATACACGGCACCCCATCCCGTTTCGCCCCCTGCACCTTCTGTCGTTAACCCATGGCACACCTTAGATAATCGACCCATCTGTTTCGCATGCGGTTTCGTGCGACATATAGCACGCTACTGTCGCCGTCGCAACTTCCAGCCTCCAGACCATGGGAATTCTGCAAATTACCAGGCTGCCCAGAATCCCCAGCGACCATCTTCTCTTATCACCGACTCATTGTCCCCACGACGCCCCGTCGATTCTCGCCGGTCATTGCCACCCCGTCACCGATCTGTCTCCCCGATGCTTCGGCGCACGAGCCCCGCTCGAGAGGAAAACTGACAGCCGCAGTTCCGGAGGCAAGAACTGCGTCGTCGTCGGACTTTCTAAGACCTCCTCTTTGTCCGACCAACGAAATCGATGTGCTAGTAGAAGGTGTTGCTGTACGTGCACTTGTCGACACAGGCGCCGTCGTTTCTGTAATTAGTGAAAAACTGTGTCGCGATTTGAGAAAAGTTACAATGCCGCTTACGAATCTTGCTCTGCGTACAGCCACCTCCCATTTCATCGCGCTGACAGCTCAGTGCACAGCACGCGTTCTTATTCAAGATGTTTGGTACGCCGTCAACTTTGTTGTTCTCCCACGTTCATCTTACGACGTCATACTAGGATGGGATTTCCTTTCTACCCATCAGGCCCTCGTCTACTGCGCTCGTGCTGAACTCACGTTGACGAATCCGTGCCTTGATATCGACCACCACAGTCCCTCAAAAGTGTTTGCCGCAGCTGACGTCCGCATCGCGCCGTTTTCCGCCGTCCTAGTGCCTGTGTTTTCCCCTGCTGCCGCTAACTCGACGCTCCTGTTCCAACCAACTATAGCTAGTGTGCAACACCGAACCATCGTCCTCCCGTTTGCCGTCATCAACTTTTCCAATGGTTCGGCGGTACTTTATGCGTGCAATGTTTCTGCTTGTTCGTACATCCTGCTACGCGGTGAGTGTCTGGGAAGCCTCGAGACCTTAAATTGTATTTTCGAAGACCAGATCTATCCAGACAAGCCATTTTTACCGACTTGTGCCATTACACCCGCAACTGACGCTAATGAACCTATGGATGTATTCCACAAGTCCATTGATTGTAACCTCACGCCTGGGCAGCAGGAACAGCTGATCAAGCTCCTACAGCGTTTTCGAGCCTCGTTTGACCACAATCAGCCTTCCTTAGGTCGAGCGTCATCTGTTGTTCACTGTATAGATACCGGTCAAGAGACGCCATTACGGCAGCGTCCATATCGTGTGTCAACTACCGAACGCCGTGCCATGAATGAACAGGTTGACGACATGCGGACACGTGGCATAATCGAACCATCAAGCAGTCCCTGGGCCTCTCCAGTTGTGTTGGTGAAGAAGAAGGACGGATCCATCAGGTTTTGCGTGGACTCCCGGCGTCTAAACCGAATCACGCGCAAGGATGTCTATCCGCTGCCACGCATTGACGATGCCTTGGACTGCCTACAGGGAGCCGAATTTTTCTATTCTTTAGATCTGCGCTCTGGATACTGGCAGGTACCCATGGCAGAGGCCGATCGTGAAAAAACTGCTTTCATCACGCCCGACGGGCTTTACGAATTCATAGTCATGCCCTTCGGCCTCTGCAACGCGCCAGCTACTTTCGAGCGGATGATAAACTATATCCTTCGAGGCCTCAAAAGAAACGTTTGCCTTTGTTATTTAGATGATATTGTCGTCTTTTCAACTGATTTCGCAACCCATTTAACCCACCCCGAGAAAGTCCTCGCGTGTATTTCTGCCGCGGGGCTGCAACTGAATCGGAAGGAGTGCAATTTCGCCGCTCGAAAGCTTACGATCCTTGGCCACATGGTTTCAAAAGACGGCATTCTTCCTGACCCTGCCAAACTTACAGCCGTTTCAGTGTTTCCTAAACCGACCGCCATAAAAGAGCTCCGAAGCTTCATAGGCCTTCGCTCTTACTTCCGACGCTTCGTCCGCAATTTCGCGACGATCACCGCTCCTTTGACCAAGCTCCTCGCCGGCTCTAGAGACCTTTCAGCCTGGTCTGCCACCTGTGACAACTCTTTCAATGAACTGCGCCGCCTCCTCACGTCGCCGCCTATTCTGCGACATTACGACCCATCGGCACCCACAGAGATCCACACCGACGCTAGTGGTGTCGGGCTAGGCGCTATTCTTGCACAGAAGAAAGACGGCTTCCAAGAGTACGTGGTTGGCTACGCAAGCCGAACTTTTAGCAAAGCCGAAACCAACTATTCTGTCACTGAAAAGAAATGCCTCGCCATTATTTGGGCGATAGAGAAATTTCGACCTTACGTGTACGGGCGCCCTTTTGACGTCGTGACTGACCACCACGCCCTCTGCTGGTTGTCGTCACTGAAGGATCCAAGCGGTCGCCTCGCCGGATGGGCATTACGCCTCCAAGAATATAATATTCGCGTGGTCTATCGCTCCGGCCGGAAACATCCGGACGCAGACGCCCTATCCCGTTCGCCTCTACCCCCTGACCCGGACTGCTGCGAAAGTCTAACCTGTGATGCCACTGCCGTCACCATCACCGACATGCCATCTGAGCAACGCAAGGACCCTTGAGTTGCTTCGATTCTAGACATCCTCTCTGGGCGGACGGCTTCCCCCCCTTCTCGCACGTTGCGTCGGCAAGTCGAGCACTTCACCACTCGCGACGACGTGCTGTACCGACGCAACTACGCACCCGGTGGACGTCAGTGGCTACTCGTGATTCCACGTCATCTGCGATCTGAAATTTGTTCCACGTTTCATGACGATCCCCCATGTGGCCACGCAGGTTTCCTGAAGACTTATTCTCGCATGAGTCTCCGATATTACTGGCGTGGCATGTACCGTTTTATACGACAATACGTTCGGGCCTGCTCGACGTGCCAGAGACGAAAAACTCCCCTTGTCACGCCAGTGGTACCTTGCTACCCTTACCATGCCCATCCCGACCATTCGACCGCGTCGGCATCGATATCTATGGTCCCCTTCCCAACACTGTTGACGGTAACCACTGGATCATAGTTGCCGTCGACCATCTCACGCGGTATGCCGAAACTTCATCCCTTCCCTCATCTACAGCAAAAGACGTTGCGACTTTCGTTCTTCACAATGTCGTATTACGTCATGGAGCACCTCGGGAGTTACTGAGCGATCGTGGTCGCGTATTCTTGTCAGACGTCATCACAGCATTGCTGCGTGAGTGCCACGTCGTTCACCGCACTACAAGCGCCTATCATCCCCAGACCAATGGAATGACAGAGCGCTTCAACCGCACCCTTGGTGACATGCTGTCTATGTATATCTCGTCCGACCACTCCAATTGGGACCGAGTGCACCCGTTTATCACGTTCGCTTATAATACCGCCATTCAAAGCACTACTGGGTTCTCTCCTTTTTTCCTCCGTTACGGACGCGAACCTTCTTGCACTATGGACACCATTCTTTCGTACAAACCTGACTCCTCAGAGTCCACGACTTTGTCTCAAGCCGCTACATACGCTGAAGAATGCCGCCAACTGGCAAGATCATTCACAACCCAAGATCAAGGACGCCAAAAGCACCAACATGACGCATCAAATAACACTACTTCCTACGATCCAGGTTCACTCGTCTGGCTGCATGTCCCTTCTGCTACACCTGGCCTTTCTACCAAGTTGGTCCCCAAGTATCACGGCCCATATCGTGTGCTACAAAAAACGTCACCGGTGAATTACCTCATCGAGCCACTGGAACCATCTTCTGACCAACGTCGTCGTGGCCAGGAAATTGTCCACGTCTCGAGACTTAAGCCCTGCTACGACCCTCCCGTGTTTACTTGTCCATAGGTCGCCAAGATATCTCCTTATTTTGAGGGGAGTAATTATAATGAATTAATGAATCCGAATAACGGACGCTCTGCTGGCAATGAAGAAGACGATGATGATCGGTGGCTGCAGTAGTAGCTCGCGCACGCCGCTCGCCATTAGCCAGACCTGCCTGATAAAGCACATTTTGCCAAGCTACGCCTGAACCTTTCAACCTCTCGACGTACAACATCTCTCTCTCTCTCTCTCTCTCTCTCTCTCTCTCTCTCTCTATATATATATATATATATATATATATATATATATATATATATATATATATATATATATATATATACATTCGTTAGATAGATATATTACTGGGGTATAACGTTTACGAGTGTATGCAGTCCCAGTGAAAGTGCAAGTTACGGGAAATGAGCAGCAGTGTTTCTAATGCCCTCCAACGACGCTGGCGTTCGCGGGAAAGCACGCACTAGCGTTTCAAGTGTAGTGCCTGCTCAGAGTGTATGGCGTAAAAGTTAGTAACGAATGGGCGCTCTTGTTCATTTCACTCCTCCACATCCTCACAGGTCATGTAATAACCTCAGTTTCTTTTGTCAACCAATTTTTCTTATATACTATCTGCAGCTATAGGCTATGCTTAACGCTCCCCTTTTTTTCTTTCACTCTCTTCAAGCCCACATTGTCATTTTCAGTGTCGCTTCGCAACCCCTGGTTATGCTGTACTGTCCACGGATACAATAGGCTTTATCGTTCTTTTCCTTTTCATACTCTCCACCGTCCGACAACTCTTCTATGGCGTGATTTTCCTTTAATACCACATTGCTAGGTGATAGCATAGATGCTCATGGTATACATGATTTTGCTTGCATAATGTCACATATCTATACGCTATTCATTATTCTATCTCCTCATTTCCACTCTGTTCACCCTGACATTTACTATACCCTACAATGCAAGGCTACGCTGCTAATGGTTTTGGCTTGATGAGGCCACTACAATCCTATGAGTTACCTCCTTCCTTCTTTTTTTTTCCTCATTGCACACACATGCTCCTCGCTACCCTTGATTCTGTAAGCTCTCATCATATTGTCACGTCACTCCAGGGGGTGTCGACAAGATTTACTGACGTCTGAGCAACAGGGCTCTAACCAAGCGCGTCGGTTGGGCTTGTTTGCCAGAGCGAGGGCCCACGTGCACTTCTTTCTTCTCTGTGGTGTGAGCCTTCACCTTGGCATACGACCCACTACTAGAAGTAGGTGGCAATATTCCCCCTCAACAACAAAAAAAGAGCATCGTCCCGATGCTGCAAAGTTATTGAAAATAAAAACCAAAACAAAGTAGTTTAAACAATGAAAAAGGGCACCAATAATGAAATGTTAGACGCGATTAGTTCACCAATGATGAGGCAATTGTCGGAGCACAAATAAAAAAAAACACAGGAAAAGTGGTCTTTTAGGAACGCGCAAAATAGGGCTTCATGCGCACCACGTGAACTATGTCAGAGGTCGGTTGTTTTCGTTGTACCCATCGTGACGACGTAGCGTCCGGAACCACTTCGTAGTTTACGTTGCTCACGCGGCGTAATACTTTATACGGACCGAAGTATCTGCTGAGCAACTTTTCGGAAAGGCCACGGCGTCGAACAGGGGTCCAAATCCAAACTTGGTCTCCCGGTCTGTAAGATACGTCATTGTGACGCATATTGTAACGTCGTGCATCAACCTGTTGCTGCTGACCAATGTGTAGCCGGGCGAGCTGGCGAGTTTCCTCGGCACGCTCTGCAAATTCTTCTGCGTCAGTTGTTAATTGATCGGCGCCTTCACAAGGAAGCATCGCATCCAGCATCGTCTGAACTTCGCGGCCGTAGAGAAGGCGAAACGGTGTAAATCGGGTTGTTTCTTGAACGGCGGTGTTATAAGCGAACGTCACATAAGGCAAAATGCGATCCCATGTTTTGGGTTGGACGTCGATGTACATGGAGATCATGTTTGTGACTGTCTTATTTAGTCGCTCGGTTAAGCCATTGCTCTGCGGATGGTAAGCAGTCGTCGTTCGATGCCTAGTGTTACTTAGTCGAAAAACTTCATCAATAAGTTGTGCAGTGAACGCTGTTCCTCTGTCGGTTATCACTGTAGATGGAGCACCGTGGCGCAGAACAATGTGGCACATGAAGAACTGTGCTACCTCAGAAGCCGTGGCTCGTGGTATCGCCTGTGTCTCAGCATAGCGGGTCAAATAGTCAGTTGCAACAATGACCCATTTGTTGCCGTCAGACGATAAAGGAAATGGGCCGAGAATGTCCATGCCAACTTGGTCAAATGGCTTGTGGGGTGGATCAATTGGTTGAAGTAATCCAGCCGGCTTGCTTGGTGGTGACTTTCGACGCTGGCATTCACGACAGCTTTTAACGTACTGCTTCACGCTTGCAGAAAGTCCGGGCCAGTAGTACGCCTCACTTACTCTGGCGAGCGTTCGCGAGTAACCTAGATGACCAGATGTGGGCTCGTCATGACACGCAGAGAGGACTTCATCCCGCATGTCCTTCGGAACGACGAGGAGGTAAGCGCGACTTGTAGGACGGGCGTTTTTTTTGTACAGGACATTATCTCGGAGGCAGAAAGATGTCACGACGCGAGATAGATGGCGAGGTATAACGGCGCTATGACCCTCCAGATAGTCGATGAGCGGTCGAATCTCTTCATCCTCTCGCTGGCGTCTGCTCAAGTCAGATGAGCTAAGGGCGCCCAGGAAACCGTCATCGTCCTCTTCTTCTTGATTGACTAAAGGTATGGGTGCACGTGACAGCGTATCAGCGTCTTCATGCTTCCGTCCAGACTTATATACGATGGTAACATCAAATTCCTGTAGACGCAAGCTCCATCGGGCCAGTCGTCCAGAGGGATCACGAATGTTTACCAACCAGCAGAGGGCATGGTGGTCCGTCACCACTTTAAATGGACGACCATAGAGGTACGGGCGAAACTTGGTGATCGCCCACACTACTGCGAGACACTCTTTCTCTGTGGTCGTGTAATTCACCTCGGTACGGGACAGTGAGCGGCTGGCATAGGCTATGACTCGTTCTTTGCCGTGTTGATGCTGGACGAGCACTGCGCCGAGGCCGATGTTACTGGCGTCAGTGTGCACCTCTGTGTCAGCATCTTCGTCAAAATGCAAGAACAGGGGCTGATTGCATCCGCTGTCGTAGCTCGGCAAAAGCAGCCTGTTGTTCGGTAGCCCATACAAACGGTGTGTCGTCGCGTGTAAGGCGAGTCAAGGGTTCCGCTATCTTCGAAAACCCTCTAATAAATCGTCGATAGTAGGCGCACAAACCCAGAAAGCGCCGAACAGTCTTTTTGTCTGTAGGATGCGGAAACGCGGCTACAGCGGCAAGTTTGTCGGGGTCGGGTCGTACTCCATTCGCATTGACTACATGGCCAAGGAATTTGAGCTCTTCATAACCAAAGTGACACTTCTGCGGTTTGAGTGTAAGATCTGCTGATTGAATAGCCTGTAGCACACTCCTGAGGCGGTGAAGGTGTTGCTGGAAGGTTTCAGCAAAAACGACAACATCATCAAGGTATACGAGACAAGTTTGCCACTTCAGACCAGTAAGCACAGTGTCCATCATTCGCTGGAAGGTTGCGGGCGCTGAGCACAAACCAAAAGGAAGGACTCGAAATTCATACAGGCCATCAGGGGTCACAAATGCCGTTTTCTCGTGGTCTCGCTCGTCAACCTCAATCTGCCAGTACCCGCTTTTTAAATCCAAAGAGGAAAAATAGTGGGCGTGGCGTAATCTGTCTAACGAGTCGTCGATGCGTGGCAGCGGGTACACGTCCTTTTTAGTCAGGCTGTTCAGCTTCCGGTAATCGACGCAAAAACGTAGCGTTCCGTCTTTCTTCTTGGCTAGGACGACCGGAGAGGACCACGCACTGTTGGAAGGCTCGATGATGCCGTCGTCAAGCATTTCTCGAACTTGCGTACGAATGGCTTCTCGTTCCTTCGCTGACACACGGTAAGGCTGTTGGTGTACTGGGCGGGCGTCGTCGTAAGTGATGATTTTGTGCCTAGTGATCGAAGTCTGGCGCACCTTAGAGGAAGCAGCGAAGCATGACTTCAATTCAAGCAAGAGTTTCCGCAGTGCTGTCTGGTTTTCTGGTGTGAGGTTAGAATTAATATCGATATTGTTTAGAGACGTATCGGCGGCCTCCACTGCTTCCGACGAGAAGCAGATGGGAATGGTTCCTAATTCATCTGCAAACGCTAACGAAGTGCCACGGAAAAGGTGCCGGTGTTCGTTGCTGAAATTTGTAACGAGCAGTTGAGATCGGCCATCACGTAGCTGTATGATACTCCTAGCCACACAAACACCTTGAGTCAGCAGGTGTTCAAAATTGCTTTCTGCAATCGCTTCACCATTTCGCAATCCACAGCATGTGACGTCGACAATAACACTGGCTCTTGGAGGAAGCGTTATACTTTCAGCAGAAACACGAAGAACGTCGGTACGTTGTTGGTCGTCCTGCTTGTCGATTGCTCGGTCGGCTGAGAAGGTGATGCGATTCTCTTGAAGATCAATGACAGCTCCATATTCGTGCAGGAAGTCAACACCAAGAATAACGTCGCGTGAACATTCACGGAGCACAAGGAAACTTCCTACAAAAGTATAACCGCAGACCCGAACTCTACTCGTGCAGGTTCCAAGCGGAGAGACGGTGTGGCCACCAGCCGTTCGAATCACGGAGCCATGCCAGGGCGTGATTACCTTCTTTAGTTGTCTGGTCATTTTCCCGCTTAGTATCGAATAGTCAGCCCCGGTATCAACTAAAGCACCTACTGCATAGCCATCTATCAGCACCGGTATATCCAGAGAAAGCCGCACATATCGTTCAGTCGAATCTGCACCCTTTACTGTTAGCGTCGATCGGAGGTCTTCAGCACGTCGACTGCCAGCGACCTCGCCTCCAAGGGTCGCTTGCGTTAGTTTTCCCGGCGGGGACTGGAGAACCGTGCGCCAGCATGGCGCTGTGGCGAAGATGAAAAGCGCCTCGGCGACGGTGAGCGCGACTGCCGTCCAGAAGGCGGTGGCATGCGCTGTTGAGCCAGGTAGTCCTCAATGTCCCGGGGCCGCTGGCCTTACCGAGGAGGCGCTGAATATACTGAAAATCCGCGCAGCCCGAGGCGCCGGTATGGACACTGGCGGTACAAATGGTCCGCTTCACCGCAGTGGAAGCACAAAGGTCGGCGATCAGGAGTGCGCCAAACATCAGATTTCCGAGGCGATGCACGTCTGTCGTCAAGGTAGTGTGCTGGTTGTTCCGCAAGATGCACAGGGCTGGCGTAAACGAGGGGTGGCGGTGTGCGTGTGTTCTCGTAGTATCGTAGAGGCTGCGCCGACTGAAGTGAAACCGTAGGAGGTGCCTGAACAAACAGCGGGGAAGCGGAAGCTGGGCGTTTCAAGGCTTCTGCATAGGTCGGACGGTGGTAGTCAGCCGGGGCGGGTGTGGCGTTATTCAGACTCACAGGGTCACGAAGGGCATGACGCAGCTCGTCCTTGACGATGCTTGCAATGGAACTCACCGTAGGTAGTGGTGGTGTGGCAGCCTTTTGCAGCTCCTCGCGTACTATGGAGCGGATAAGGTCGCGCAGACATTCGGTGTTGCTCCCAATACTCGTTAGAACTTGAGGAGTGGACGTGTTCACTTGCCGCTCATACAGGGTGGATCGATGCTGAAGCATCTTTTCCATCGTGACAGCTTCAGACAAAAACTCGGCGACCGTGTTCGGAGGGCTCCGTACAAGACCAGCGAAAAGCTGCTCCTTAACTCTTCGCATCAGGTGACGCACCTTCTTTTCTTCTGTCATACTCTGATCGGCTCGTCGGAACAGGCGCGTCATATCTTCCACATAGGTCATGACAGTTTCATTGGGCATCTGGATGCGGGCCTGGATCGCTCATTCCGCTCGTTCGTGGCGATCAGCACTTCTGTAAGTATCCAACAGCCGGCGGCGGAATTCAGGCCATGATGTCATCTGTTCCTCGTGATTCATGTACCAGGTACGTGCTCCATCCTCTAAATAGAAGTACACACGTCGTAGTTTGGCCGCGTCGTTCCAGTCGTTCAAAGCAGCCACGCGCTCGAAGTCGACCAACCAGTCCTCGACGTCTTCGAGCTCGGTGCCATGAAACGGTGTCGGAACCTGCGGACTTTCGAGGGTGTACCGAGTCACCGGGGGGTTTTCCGTACCTGTTAGAGTGGTTTGAACGGACGTGCTCATCATACTGGTGTGAACTATAGGGTCAGCTTCGGGAGGCAATCCCCTGATCCTGCGGCTTGTCCGATGAACGGGAGTGTTGACTCGAACTGGGCTTGTGGTGCCGCTTCCAGGGGCCTACCCAGCACTTCCACCAGTTGTCACGTCACTCCAGGGGGTGTCGACAAGATTTACTGACGTCTGAGCAACAGGGCTCTAACCAAGCGCGTCGGTTGGGCTTGTTGATGATGATGATGATGATGATCCTTGACACTCTGGCGCACACCCACAAAGGGGGATCGGCCAAGAACCGGGCGGCAGGATCTTAACTAAAAGGCTAATGGTTTTTCAAAGAAAACGTAATTTTGGGCTAAAAAAATATAGAAAGGAAAGCCGAAAATCGAAAAAGGAGTATATCTGAGCAGGGAGCGATGCAGGCCATCAGATGCGATTTGAGACAGAGGTAATGGTGGGTCTATATATATATATATACATACATATACATACATACATACATACATACATACATACATACATACATACATACATATACATATATACATATATACACATATATATATACACACATACACATACATATACATACACACATATATACATACATATATAGGCAGATTAACATGGCAATCGCTTTGTTTCAATTATGTATTCAAATACCACAGAGCAGACGTCCCTGTGGCTATAACCGAATTTAATGCTGCCAAACGACAAAATTACTGCCACATTTAATTCTAATCCCAATTTTTCAAGTGGAGCTACCAGGTATCTTTTCCGCTGATGAGAATACCGGCGACAGAACAAAAAGAAGTGATCTATCGTTTCCATTTTTTGGCAAGTCTGACATAAAGGTGACGCCTTTAGACCAACTTTATGCAAATAATAATTCAGTTGAGGAATTCTGCAACGCAATCTTGTAAAAGTAACTTCCAAGTGCCGTGTTGCACACCACTGTCTATTCCAGCGGCATCTTAGATGTGCGAAATCTCGATATTTATCCAATGAGTAGCAGTCGTATTCACGCAAACAGAGGTTTCTAAACCTTATTGCTGTCGCGTAAGCCGTATCAGGCAAAATCGGGATAATGGGACCGCTAAGAGATACTGTGGCTAGTGCATCCGCCATCTCATTGAGATATATGCCACGATGACCTGGTACCCATAAGAGCTGCAGTTTTTTCAAGTTTGTCGGTATGAGTTGTCGAAACATGTGCATAAGTGTTAAGTTGGCTCCTGAAGACAGAGCAGCACGTACTGAAAAAGAATCTGTAATTACGACTGCTTCCGATTCGCCCAAAGGAAGTTTCCGTAGTGCCAGTACAATAGCAAATAATTCTGCCATGAATATTGGTGTGTAATCTGGGAGTCTAACCGAAAAGGACCAGTCAAGGGAACGTGAGAAGATACCTGCCCCAGCCTTTTCATTTGATACGGATGCATCGGTCGCAATTATGTTGTTCAAGTTCAAATGCGCCAAGTAATCCTGCAGCCGATCATTTAAATATTGAAATGGCATTTGCTTTGCGTTAGAGGGATAAATATTCTCAAATTCTATCATAAGATCTAAGTTAACGTCTCTTGTTGTGAAAATATGTTTTATTTTGACGTTCAGTGGTTCTAGCAGCGCTTGAACGAACAAGATCTGTGGGCAGTGGAATCGTGACCACCAAGTTTCAAAAAATAAACTTGGTTCTTTAATAAACGCATAAAAGGATGCTCTCTGGGGCACAGCGTATAGTTTTAAAAATGTTTGGATAGTAAGCATTTTGAATCTATTTAACAATGACGGTAGACGCGCTTCCATGTATAGCACGTTGTTAGCAACAAACTTGGGCAGTCCAAGGCACAGTCGTAAGGCCTCCCTTTCTAATAGTATTAGCGGTCTCATTTTATATGTCGCACTGCCCGAAAATAAGACGCAGCCGAATTCCATGATAGGACGAATGTACATTTTATAGACCATTACCAATGTATTTCTTCGCAACCCCCTTTTTATGTTGCTGAGCTTGCGTAACCACCCCATGGCTCGTGTTGCTTTGGACGCAATGTGATCGATGTGGCTTTTCCAATTTAACGAGCTGTTATATATGATGCCTAAGTATTTAAGTGAATCCACCTGGGGAATCTGCTCTGTGCCATACATCAAGGAGATGTTAACAGGATCCCTGAACGAGAACGCTAGAAGCGCGCTTTTGTTTACATTTAGAGACATTCCAATTTTTTGAAGCCATTCCTCTATCATGTTTTGGTAATTCTGTAATGTCTGATAAAGTAATTGCAGATCACTGTTTGTCGCAAAGAAAGCAATGTCATCTGCGTAAAGATATAAATGAATATCGCTATGTGTTGGAATCGAACTGAGGAAGATGTTAAACAACACCGGTGAGAGCACTGCACCTTGTGGTACGCCACGGTATTGTCGATATCTGTTAGAAAAACAACCCCTTTGAAAGCAATAAAACTCTCTCTCCCTTAAAAACTCTGCTACCCATGATGTCATGTATTTTGGTAAATGTGACCTTTCCATCTGCTCTATTAGTATTTTATGCTCCACTTTGTCATACGCCTTGGCCAAATCCAGAGTAACTAATGCACAATACTCTCTTCTACGCCTAGCCAACTGTATACGACTCTCCAAATCCGCGTGCGCACACCATATGGAGCATCCCGATTTAAAACCAATTTGACTGGGGTTCAATATTGATTTCTCCTCAATGTATTTTATCACACGTGCATTCAAAACTCTTTCAGTTAGTTTAACCAAATTAGATGTAAGAGAAATTGGCCTCACATTGTCAAGTGTATACCCAAGCCCCTGTTTTTTAAGTATCGGAATTATTTTGGAAAGTTTCCAATCCGCCGGTATCCAAGAAGTTTTCAAAGAGTAATTAACCATATTACAGAGTTCATGTGGGGAAATGTCATATAGTACTTTTATCATTGCTGAAGTTACTCCATCTGGTCCAGGTGGTGTAGGAGGTAAGTGCCTCACTACACCCGCTAGTTCCGCTACTGTCACCTCGTTGAACTCCTCCCCTGCAATTGGCTTTACTATGTGTCTTGGCATTGTTGATCTGAATCTTTCTTCTAATCCTTTAGCAACATTTTCTAAGATTTCAGTGAGTTCGCTAGGCGATAGAATTGAAGAATTAGTATTGTCTGATGGTGGTATCATTTTTCTGGAACGCAAAAATCTAAAAAGCGCCTTTCTGTTGTATGGTTTTGAAAGATAGCTAAATTTGTTAGTGTCATAGTCATCTTTTGCTTTGCGTACTGTGCGTTTAAAATCTGCTGCCACGTATTTATAGTCACACCAGTTTTTTGGGCATTGGTTGTGGATAAGTTGCTTCCACGCCGCTTTTCGTTTTCTATACCCCCTTGTACAATCAGCGTTCCACCATGGGCTAAACGACCCGCCTGTGCCTGAAGTTATTGAAAAAGTTGACTTTTTTATTGCTCTTTTCAGTACCGCACACAGACTCATAGCCCGAATGTCTTCCTGCATGTCCTTGCGAAGAACCAAAGTGGGCTTCAAGTCTTTTTGTTTGCCAGAGCGAGGGCCCACGTGCACTTCTTTCTTCTCTGTGGTGTGAGCCTTCACCTTGGCATACGACCCACTACTAGAAAGAGGTGGCAATATGCTGTCGCCTCATTTTTTTTTGCATGGCGTAGTGAAGGTAAGACGATGCATTACCCACACATTCACAGCATGCATGACGCCAAGCAATGAGATGAGATTGCAGCACACGAGAGCCCACAGAATAAGACAAACCGGGTGCGTAAAGCGCTGCGCACTTCATTAACGATTTCGTAAACGTTTGAAGGTTACCGTGAGTGAAGAGCGTAAGGATTCTGCGCCAGGAAAAGAAACTTACTCATAGCTACGCAATGAATTCTGACGGTTCTAAGTAGTGTGCGTTACATCATGAATGGTCGCCTACTATTTCGTTCTTGCTAAGAGCTTTCTATTTTGTTCTGGTCAACCTTTTGTCCTGCAACACGCTTTGAGTGATGAGTGGCTGAATGCCGGTGGTCTTGCAGTGTTGAGGTCTTTTGTTTGTTTGTTTTGGTTAACAGTCTTTTCATAACCTTTTTGTTGTTCACAGATGTTTCTTGATAAGGCAGATGCTTGGGCTTGTTGGTGACTCGAATTCAACATATTTGCACAGCGTGAGACTACGATAATAAGGGTTGCAGCGCGAGCACGAATGTGCTAGAAGAAACAGACGAAAGTCGAGGCACGGAAGGCAAAGAGGACAACACAAGCGCTAGTTGGTTTGAATTCATTATCATGAATTCAAACCAACTAGTCCAAATCGCCATTCTTCTGTAAGACTACGAGTTGTTAAGGCGTAATTACGGAAGAAGAGACAAGAACAGAAAATATGTTTCTGTTTCGCCGTCTGCTGTAGATGCCGGGAGGCGGTTTATGGACGGAGGAACATTGGGTGGTTTTAAGGCACCTCACCCATAAAAAACTTCTCTCTTTCGCGCTGCCTCAAAGTCATGTCACTACTTCCTTAAAAATCACGGAGGAGCCATTTGAGCAGAGCTAGGTGACGCATACAACCACCTTCTCAAAGAAAACGAAGTTCTACGGCACTGGTATACCGCTTCGACCGGACTACGATAAGACCACTGGTGTGATTTCTATGAGAAAGCGGACCGTCCATAAATAATGACCATTCAACGACAATCTTGTCTAGTAGTTATTAGAGACTTTTATTGTGACTATCTTACAGCGTCTTCTAGACTGTTGTGTTTAATTTGGCTGTGCTTTCTCTTTTTCATAGAGAGGTTATGAAACGAAAATTTTCTCTGGTTAACGTCAGTGTCCTTCCTTTACCTTTGTGATTTTCTCTCCCCCTCTCCCCTCTCCCCTGCATTACGTATAGTTGTTTGAAGAATGTTAATTTACTGGGCTCACTGAAACAGATGCGTGGCTAATGAAAATCATACCAATCATAGCTCTAACTAGTGATAAAACGTGCAATTGTAGAAGTGTATAGAGGAAAAGGAAGACAGATGTTGCGTGTGGGCATTTCTATCGTGGTGTTTTTTAAAGTCTTTTTTTGATTAACTGCTCAGTAGTATGTTTCGAAAGCATATGCAGGAAGGACTGCACTTTTTCACCACATACCATGGGTACTGCTAAGCATCTCGTGTAAAGCATCGTGCCCATAAATCTCACTGAACGTGGTATGATAGGCCTGCGCTTGACATGCGGATATGGTATTAGTTGTTGAGTAAGTATACCGACATATATACGTAGCCATAATACCGGAATAGTAATGAAGCGGGCACTTTTTTTTTGCACGTTAGTTGGTCGTTACGTATTTAGGTTTAGCATGCAACCGGCAGCACATTCGTCCTAGTTGCCACTTAGTAAGCGTGCTTTATTAATTGAAGAAACACCCCATTCCTTCGCTTATCTTCGAGAATTCGGCCAGTATAAGTACACTGAGGTGCGTGTCGCAAGTATTCTAGATATTTTATCTTATCATTCGTATTAATACAGGTTGAATGACTTTCAAGGTTATTTATTCCTACCACGAATTGAAGCGCGCATCAACGCTTGATTGGTCTTATGTGACGTTTCCTGCCTTCGATACAGTAGCAAATACTCTTAGAACCACGTCATTCCATATACTCCTGAAGTTTGTGTTTTTTTATGCCAAAGCACTTTTGCACATGTACAACAGGGAATTCTATGTGTTTTTTCGTCTACGCGACACGGATACAACCCCGCGAAAAAAGCCTAATAGAGAATTTAGCATTCCCTACGCCTTGGAGTGCTCATGAACTCACGCGACCTCTAAAGATAGAGCTGCCGAACTACCCAACGCCCACATCGTAGTTTTCGAACGTAAAACCCCACATGATATTATTGTATCACCTGAGAAACTCGCGGATGCGTCGCAACGATCATTGAATCACCAACCACAGCTTTCGTCAACATTGTAAGTGGCTTTACCATATTTCCTCATTTGCGCATGACACGTGGGACAGAGTAAGGCCGCTTGCCCGTAAGTGTAGTATGCAGGACTCACGCGTTCCATCTACATTCGGAGTGCCTGCTCTTGTATTGCGCAGAATGTTCTAAATATTTTTTCATTTAATGTCACTGTTTGCCGCTTTTGCCGTGCTCCCTTTCCTGGCTCGATAATTTTAGGATGATAGGAGGACAAGCTGCCAGTGCACTTTTCAGCGTGCGTGTGCAGTGCGGCATAAGTGAGTATTCTGCAGTTGCCGATGGGACCGTTTTTGCCAAGAAAGTAATGAAGGTAAGTGTCCCTAACACACAGTGGTTGAGGGGTGAGAATTTTACGCAGCGAAGCGTAGTCTGAATCGCATAATTGAGTTTCTTTGTCTTTTTTTTTCGGTAGGAATATTATACGGATTGGGAAGTGAACGAGCATAACGCCACCGTTGTGTGCGTCCATAGGTACCTTAAGAAGTGCATGCGGCTTACACTGCGGGACTGCCACAAAAAAGTACCCGAAATTCGTTTCACTGTGAAAGGCGTTACTCTCCGCCCGAGAAAAATGCCGTGTCTCCGGTGCACTATAGCAGTGCAGAGAGCATTTTACAATGTAGTGTTGGGCTACCCGGAACCTTGATTTTTTTTGTCTTTATCAATAGGAAATCAGGCCATCTCTTGAAGCGGACACAAAATATAGAAGTTGCTCTGACGACTTCAAGAACGTGAGTGTCCCTGACGTTAGAACTATGCAGGCAGTATTTTATCGCGATGCTTTGTGTGACTCGGATTTGTTTTGTTGTTTTTTTCCACCTTTGTGAACAGAAAACCAATGTATTTTTGAATGGAACCTATACTTACAGCGAAACCGAAGCGGTGAGAATCTCTGATTACACTACAGCAGCGCAGAGACTGGTTCGAGCGCGATCATCCTGATTACAGTGTGGTCACTGCGTCGTTGAATCGAGTTTGAAATTAACGCATGTCGCGTTTTGTCCAGAATATCACAGTAATTACCACTGGCGGCTCACGGCCAGTAGTTATAAATTAAAACTTGAAATGAAAATTCTGCGTCAATTTTTTCAAAGTGATTCATTCAGAAAGTGCAAATCATTCAACAAAGTGAGGCAGAGGCTCGGTAATTGCGTGTATTCATTTACTGACCTATGAAGAAAGTCATTGTGCAGCTTTAATCAACCTTGCCTAATATTATTTATTGTTTGTTTATTTGCTCACCTATTAATCATTGACTTATTTTAACGGGTGAAAAATGTTCCGCTGGGTATTTTATAGACAAGTAAAACACTGAAAAAATTAAACGTAAATAATCATTAAAAGTGTATCAGAAAGCAACACAAGTTATGCAGATATGAAAAAAAAGAAGTTACGTTACGGCCGCAAATACCCTAATATGGGGAATAAATGAAGTCATGATATATCCATGAAACGAACACGCTTTATACAAGAAAACCACACTTCAGTGTGAAAGCTCCTTAAACAGTACAGGTTTTCATATTAAAGAGGTACATGATAACTACGTGGCCAGTGGGACACCACTTCACAATTTCGCTAGTACGAAACAGTCGTTGTGGCATAACTGAAAGTATCCAACAAATAATTAAGCCGACTAAATCATAGGGTGGATTACTACTTCATGTGAACTTTATTGCAACTTTTGCGACGTCAATTGGATGAAGAAAAGTCGATGGTAAAACAGTATTTACTCGCATAACTTGCGCCCTCACATAATTTGCACCGTCGCATAATTAACGAACCCCTAGCGCTTTGCCCGCTTTTCGGAAAAAAAATATTTACTCGCATAATTCGCGCTCCCCGACTCACCCGAGGCAGCTTGCCGCTGTGCGCATCTTTGAACCTTTAGATGCTTTGGCCGGGTGCGCGCCTCGCCGAGCAGACGATTGCAGCCAACCAGGCTGCCAGTGCTAAGTCCCTGCTTCCGAAGAAGTAAAACTGAACCATGTACCCACTCCCTCTGTTCCCTTGAGCAGAGCTCTTTCAGCTGCGTAGTGGCTGTTGCTTCAGAAGAGAGTGGAAGGTTGGTTGCATGGTGTTTGTCTTGTCTTGTCGTGGCTGCTGCTGCTTGTTCAGGGATGGAGACCAGCGCCTTTCAATATTGTTACGGGGATTACAAATACACGGAAGAGAGAAACGAGTGCAATTGCAATATTTACAGGTAGATGTGACACCCCAGGGCTGCTAGGATCTCGCGCGCCGCATCCACTTCTTCATCGATGCGTCTACGACGGCAGAGCCATGCCCACAGCCTCGTACCATCCCCCCCGGTGAACGAAGCGCCGCTAAGTCAATCAGGACTGGCAGTGTAGTAGCGTTTTAGTCGCGACAAATGAACATCAGTAGGTGGTGTGGCAGAAGATGAAGGTGGTTTAACGGGAGTGAAGAGGTAGTCGACGTCGGTGACCTTGCGGAGAACTTTATAGGGCTCGGTGTATCGTTGAAGAAGCTTTTCGCACAAGCCTTCATACCGATGCGCCGTCAAAAGTAGGACAGAGAGTCAGTAGGGTAGTCAACGTCGCGGTGCCAGTAATCGTAGCGGACTTTTTGTGAAGCCTGAGAAGCAGTGAGCCTAGTGTGTGCGATTTGGCGAGTGACGCAGGCTCGAGAAGCGACGTCCTGAGCATACACTGTTGGTAGTATCAGAAGGAAGTAGTGTGTCGAATGGCAACGCATTGTTGCGGCTGTACAGAAGAAAGAACGGAGAATAGCCGGCGGTGTCATGCCTTGATGAATTGTACGCAAACGTAACGTAGGGGAGCATTTCGTCCCAGTCACAGTGATCAGCAGAGACGTACATGAACAAC